>NC_081377.1:46706516-47035016 GCF_030684315.1 Stegostoma tigrinum | reverse complement strand
ATATGAATTTCCCCTTTGAAATATGTACATTCTGATGTGTTTTTATTAAACATATTCCTGGGAATGCAAAGGGCTGGATGATATTAGTTTACAGGTTTCCGTAAATATACTGAAATGTAATTTCAGTCTTCAAATAGTTCATGAAGTGTAAGATTAAGGAGGGTTTTTAGAAATACTGTCTTTATATCAAGTCACCAAATAAATATACCATATTGAATACATTTTTTAAAAAACTCAACAGTATCTGGATCTGTTGAAGCAATGCATTTTCCAAAATCACCTCATACAGGTTTAAGGCAGCAATTCTCCCAATTAGTTCACTGCAGGTGCCCATACATGAAACTTTAAAACCCCTCCACAATCAGGGGTTGATACTCATTCAGAACAGAACCAGAAATGACACAACCCAACTTAACAGACCGGATCGTATAAATTCCAAACGGAGTAGAACCATATCACTTCATTGGAGGCTGCGCCGATGATGTTACCTAGCATGGTGACAAAATGTCTGTACGATAACCAGCCAGCTCAGTGAGCAAACCAACGCCTCATCCACGACCCAAGTTTGTGTGTGTGTGCGCGTGTGTGTGTGTGCGTGCATGCGCACGTGTGTGTGTGTTTGTGTTGTGTGCGTCTCCAGTGATCCTGTTTCTTCACAACACACAGCTCATCTTTCTGCTGATTTACCGCATCCAGCTAGAAGATGTTGTTCTGATCCCAGTCGATGTTATAACTGGACAATCAAATTCCAGAATAAAATCTGGCCTTAGCACTGAGATAAGGAGGAACTTCTTCAGCCAGATGTTGGTGAATCTGTGAAACTCATTGTTGCAGATAGCTGAGGATGCCAAGGCATTGAGTGCATTTGAGACAGAGATAGATAGGTTCTTGATGAGTAAGGGGATCAAGGGCTACAGAGATAATGAGAACTGCAGATGCTGGAGGGTCCGAGATAACAAAGTTGGAGCTGGATGAACACAGCAGGCCTTAGGGTCTAGGCTCAAAACATCAGCCTTCCTGGTCCTCTGATGCTGCTTGGCCTGCATCTAGCTCCACACTTGTTATTTCCTTACAGTGCTTGTTTGAAGATTTTGAAACTATCTTACCTCTTCCTGGCAAGTGGGTCATGGGAAAGGGAAAATGACATGGAAAATATGGACATAAAGAATGGAAGAAATTCTGTGAATCTCTCTCTTAACCCCTCAGTAAATGGAAATCAGCCAGACAATCCCTCAACAACAGGCTATTTCACATTACAACATTTTGCACAGTTAGGCACTCAGATTAATATTTTAATGTGACTGTGATAATGCGTTGTGAGTAAACTGTGAACTGTTAAAATTATAATCAATAAGATATATTTAACTGTAAAAATGACTGTATTGTAATATGTGTGTACTGTATGGTATAATATGTGTACTGTACTGTAATATATGAGTACTGTATTGGATAATGTGTGTAATGTACTGTAATGTGTGTGTACTGTACTGTAATGTGTGTGTACTGTATTGGATAATGTGTGTAATGTACTGTAATGTGTGTGTACTGTAATATGTGTGTACTGTATTGGATAATGTGTGTAATGTACTGTAATGTGTGTGTACTGTAATATGTGTGTACTGTATTGGATAATGTGTGTACTGTACTGTAATATGTGTGTACTGTATTGGATAATGTGTGTACTGTACTGTAATGTGTGTACTGTAATATGTGTGTACTGTATTGGATAATGTGTGTACTGTAATATGTGTGTACTGTATTGAATAATGTGTGTAATGTACTGTAATGTGTGTGTACTGTAATATGTGTGTACTGTATTGGATAATGTGTGTACTGTAATGTGTGTGTACTGTAATATGTGAGTACTGTATTGGATAATGTGTGTACTGTAATGTGTGTGTACTGTAATATGTGTGTACTGTATTGGATAATGTGTGTAGTGTACTGTAGTATGTGAGTACTGTATTGGATAATGTGTGTACTGTACTGTAATGTGTGTGTACTGTAATATGTGTGTACTGTATTGGATAATGTGTGTACTGTACTGTAATGTAGCCCTGGGATCTGGCAACAAAAGCAAAGATTCATGCTCCATCACTTTCTAACTAGAGAGTTTCTTCCATGGCTTTGGGGAAAGATAAAAAACTATAATATGTTAAAAACTGGTCACACTTTTGATTTTAGTGTTTTTGGTATTTTCAACACGTTTCTTCCTTGATAGAACCTCTGCTGTATTTCTGTGCACTTGGGTGATGGAAATGTGACATCTGTTCTTTTAATGCAGCTTGTAAATCTGCTGTAACATTTGGTTTTCTGAGGATCATCACTGCACTGTGTGTGACATGGGCTGGTGCAGGAGGAATGCTCAAAGATGGTCATTGGTCAGAATGTGGATGGAAGCTGGGGACTGCACACTGGTGACCTGGCTGGGCCAAGGAAATCGAAGAACAAAACATCAAACTGAGATTGTATCACAGATTCTCTCAGGTGTTTCTTTAAACTGGGCCAAAATTCCATTTTGGTCCCGGTTCAGAGCAGCTTGTGGTGACCTTGGACAAGTTGCAACCATTTCACTTAAAACCCACCAAAATGCCTCGTAATTCTTGTGACAGATTTCCTTTTGAATAATGCAGCACAAAACAACAATGGTGTGTGGATGATGTATCACACCCTCCTGTTTTCTTTCCCTCAGTGGAAGAGTCAAGTTGTCTCAATGTTAACACCCAGTATGCAGTACTTCCCAAAGAGAGTTCTCAGTGGCAGAGAGCTTCCTAAGCCTGCATGTTCTCTCATGATCAAACTGTTACACTCTGGTCAGTACCTCTGCCAAACACAATGATCTCACACAGTTTATCTGATACTAATGAACAGTGTGAAATATCAATGCTGTCTGATTTTACTTCTTTCCTATGCATATGGTTGTACAGTACAGTTGTGGCTAATTCATTCTCACAAGCGTTAATTTCATTTAGTTTCACAGAGTTACCCTCTGTGCAGCCTGGCAGGTTTTTTCACTGAACCTTACCAACCTTGTCTTCTTAACTACCTACCCTATCTCTCTGGTGCCTCCCTCTTGCATCCATTTCCAGTCTCATCCTATCACTCACTGGATATCAGTCAAAAGACAAGCCTCCCTGGTGCCCGCACTATCTTTAAAAGGTCATAGTGTGTGAATGAGGACTGGCATTTTCCTGCTCGATGAAGGATGAAGGGGAAACTGGCAGGGTGATTTTTCTGGAGGTCCAGATGGAGGGCATGGGCCATGACAGTGGACCCTGGAAGCCTGGTCGAATATTGTCACCCTAGTCTGTGCTGATTCTTCAGCCCCGAGGAATGGGCAGCAGTGCCATAAGGATGTCAAGGGCTTTCTCTGCTCTGCCTGGGTTAGTGCTGCAAATCTCTCTGCTACTTCCTCGAGAGGCAGTGCCATTGTGGTCGTAATATTACTGGATTGATAATCCAGAACCCCAAGCTAATGTTCTAGGGGCATGGGTTTGAATTCCGCTATGACACGTAGTGAAACTTGAATTCAATTAGAAACCATCAGGCATAAAAAGCTGACCTAATAATAACCAAGTAACCATTGTTGATTGTCATAAAATCCCACTAACTCACTCATGTCCTTTTGAGAGGAAAATCTAGTTCTGGTAAAATGTAACTTCAGTCCTGGTTAACTCTTGACTGCCCTCTGGGTAATTAGAGATGGGCAATAAGTGCTGGCCTAGTGCACATCCCATGAATGAATACAACACTCTATCTCTGCTTTCTGAAGTTCTGAGGAAGGGTCACCGGACCCAAAATGTTAACTCTGTTTTTTCCTTCACAGATGCTGCCAGACCTGCTGATCTTTTCCAGCAATTTTGTTTCTGATTTACAGCATCCACAGTTTTTTTGATTTTTACTCTATTTCTGCTACTGCACCCACTCCTTCCAAGCCTCATGCTCTCCCTCACTCACTGTTTGCTGAACCAACTTCCCTCACCCACCCAACCCACCACATCACTCACCCGGCATGCCACCTGTGCTGCTCACTCACCCACTCGTGCCAACTCATGCCCTCATCACCCACCTACAAGAGAACTAACTGCTGTGCTAACCCCTAAACCTCACTGACTCCCAGCTTTTCTCTCATGACAGGAGAAAACCGTCCACTCCCCCAGGGCTGAAAGAGGCCGTACGGCTGGGGAGTGCTGGACACCATATCCTCATCCCGTGTGAAAAAGACCAATCCTGCAGGAATGCAGACATTCATGTCCCACCAAAGAAGTAATTACTACTCTCCATTTCACTGTATCTTATGCAGTAACCCCATTGTGTGTCTCCTCAGCACCTTCACAGGCCGATGGACATGCTTTGAGATCTGCATCCCAGTGTCCCGGCCATTGGTTCTTAGGACAGAAAGCATAGTGGCTTGGGGACAAGGAATCTGGTAGACACTCGAGGTGCTCCTTCCTCACAAGGTAGTACCTATGGAGGAAAAACCACACACAGGTTTCTCAGGAACTTCCTCTCAGGGCACTCCAGAGGTAGTCACACCCTCACGCCCCCACCTTGCCATCTCCCCTCCCACTTTCCATGCAAGTTGAAACTCAGAAGGGTCCACATGGCAAGAAAACACTCAGCACATTTGGGCTTTCCAGGCCCTCAGGGTCACCTGACCAATCATTCTGGGCCAATGCACTCCATTGCTGAGCAGCCTCTCACCAGCCCAGATCAAGTGGAAAGGACAGAAAGAAGGAGTTTCATTGAGGACATTCTGGGGACATAGGTGACACTGCACGCATATTAATTCTCTACTTGCATTAAATGTTAATGGATTTGCACAACACCTAATTATTTGAGTGTGTGTGACCCTGTATATAACTGTGCCAGCAAGATGCCCACCCTGTATCTACAAAGAATGTACCATGGATTGATGTCTGTGTTGTAAGGTGGGTAAGGGTGATAGAGGCAGAGATTTAATAAGCTTTTAGAGGTACAGTTGCAATGCCAGGGTAAATAAGACTATAGGCTGGAAACTGGGATTAGAATCATTAGGTTAGTTTTTGACCAGTGTAACCTCGATGGGCCAAAGGGCCTTTTTCTATGCTGTAGACATTCAACGACTTTGAGTCTATGACGCTGACTGAATGAAAGCCTGCAGCAGCTTCTGGAACAAGGTGTGCACTGACACCATTGGCCCTCATCCTACACTCATATGCTCTCCCTTTCCTCGATGTGTGAAAAGAATTGGCCTTGAATGAAGTGCTCAGTGATCTCGAGGGCAGGCATGTGTACAGGATACACACACAGCCAATGTATTAGGATCATTAGGAAGTAGTGAGCCCCACAGGTCTGGCATGGTGTAATGCCAGGAGTGAGGTAACACTGACAGTGCTTGACATCAAGGCTGCAATCGATTTAGTGTGGCATCTAGGAGCCGTCACAAAACTGAAATCAATGGGTATCTCTCAGGTGGTTGGGGTCATACCTGACACATAGGAAGATGGTTGTAGTTGTTGGAAGTCATTCATCTCAGCTCCAGGATATCTCTGCAGGAGATCCTCAGGGTAGTGTCCAAGGCCCAACCATCTTCAGCTGCTTCATCAATGACCTTCCCTCCATCATAAGGTCAGAAGTGGAGATGTTCGCCAATGATTGGACAATGTTCAGCACCATTCACAACTCCTCAGATACTGAAGCAGTCCATGTTCAAACACAACAAGAACTGGACAATATCCAGGCTTGGGCTGACAAGTGACATTCGTGCCACACAAATGCCAGGCTAAGACCATCACCAATAAGAGACAATCTAACCACCACCCCTTGACATTCAATGGTGTTGCCATCACTGAATCCCCCACTATCAACATCCTGGGGGTTATCATTGATCAGAAACTCAACTGGACTCACCATATAAATGCAGGGGTTACAAGAGCAGGCTGGAAGCTAGGATTACTGCCGCGAGTAACTCACCTCCTGATGCCCCAAAGACTGCAAACCATCTACAAGGCACAAGTCAGGAATGGGATGGAATACTTCCCACTTGCCTGGATGAATGCAACTCCAACAACTCTCAAGAAGCTCAACATCATCCACACAAAGCAACTGCTTGATTAGTACCACATCCACAAGCATTCACTCTCTCCACCACCCATGCTCAGGAGCAGCAGTGTGTACTATCGACAAGATGCACTGTAGAAATTCACCAAAGATCCTCAGACAGCACCTTCCAAACCCAGAACCACTTCCATCTAGAAGGAAGAAGACATCAGACGCGGGCTTGCCGTAGAGTCAGGTACTGAGGTGTCCATCCTCAGACACAGAGGAGACCACATCAGGAGCAATAGACGCACTAGGCCAGGTTAGAAGACGTACAGGTAGGGTAATTGGACAGAGATGAGGGGGGAGGTGTGGGGGAAGGTATAGTATTTCCTGTGGTTGTAGGGAAAGGTGCCGGGGGTGGTGGGACTAGTAGGGAGTGTGGAGCAGATAAGGGAGTTGCAGAGAGTGTGGTCCCTACAGAAAGCAGGTAGAGGTGGGGAGGGAAATATCTCTTTGGTGGTAGGTTCTGATTGCAGGTGGTCAAAGTGGTGATGGATGGTACATTGGATTCAGAGGTTCCTGGGAGTTATGTAAGGGCCTGGGGGACTCGGTCCTTGTTGTTGGGGGGAGGATGTTTCAGGGAATAAGAGTGGGAAACATAGGAGATGCAGTTGACGGTATTATGAATCATGGAAGAGGGCAAGTTACGGCCCTTGAAGTAGGAGGACATCTGGGATTTCAGGTAATGGAACAGCCAGTTTGTTAGTTTGTTCTCCTTACTGCGTTTCAATATAAGTTACGATCAGGTAATAATTCAACCTCTGTAGATAAAAGGTGAACCCCTCTTGAAAATGCTCAAAGGTTAACATTGAGGAAGGACTGTGAAATGAGATTGTATGTACTGACTAATTTGTCTGTTATATTTTGTGCCAGAACGAGGCTTCAGTGACAAGCCACATTTAACATCATCAGTAAATCATTTACTGTTGCAAACTTTTGCACAAAGGCAGCTTTCCAATGAAAGGCCATTTCACAGCTGAAAACCAAGCTTAATGATTACAACAAGAATGATACAAGATGATGCAGCCTTTAGATTCTCTTACAAAAGTGTCTGTTTCTACTCAAAGGATTAACAAAGCCTCATGTCCACCAATACGCTGGAAAACCACTGCTTCTTTCCCCTTCTTAGCTTTAATTGTACTTTACTGCTAGAATGAGAGTCTCTTTAATTAAACCTGCATTATAAAACAGATTGTATTTTCAGTTTATACAGACAGCTTACTTCTTGTTCTTTTCTTACTCTCTGGACTCTGTCCTGCATTAATAGCTTTATTTTTTAGTTACATGGGCATTTTTGGAGTTCATGGGCAACAACATTGACCAACAAAACCAAACAGAGAAAATTACAGAAAGAAAAAGGATAGATTCAAAAGACAAACAGAGAATAGATGAGACATCTTCGTAAGAGAGAAGGTCAAACCACAAAGAGGAAAAGAAATGATTCACCGATAACTATGTTTGCTTCAACCACTGAGGGAACAATTTATATGGAATTAACTGGATTTCCCCACATTCATGTTATTGTTATCTCTCTCCTTTTTGCTGGAACACTTCGCTACATACACCCCAGGCAAAGTTGAAACACAACAAATCACAAAACTGAACCTAAGAGAATTTAAAGGTTTTTTTTCTTTTTCAGTTATTTCCAACTGATTTCTACAAAGACAGAAAAAAAATGGAGCAGGAAAGAAAACAATGATTGTATCAGAGATAATGGGAACTGCAGATGCTGGAGAATCCGAGATAGCAAAGTGTGCAGCTGGATGAACACAGCAGGCCATGCAGTATCTTAGGAGCAGGAAAGCTGGTAAAACAGTGATTTCTTTGCTTTGAATCAGTTACTAATATGTCATTAATATGTCAGGTTACTTGTATTAAATTAGAATGCTTGCAGGTTTTAAGGCTTCAGTTAGTAGCAACTGGCAGAAAACAGCAGCCATCTTACAGGGTTAAAGCCCTACCCCTGAACTGGGAGGCCCAGGTTCAAGTCCCATTTCCTCTTGAAGTGTTTAATAATGTCTCTGAACAGGTTAATTAGAAAAATAGGTTAATTAAAAACTCATCACTGCGAGCGTCACCAATATGTCTGTTTCCTGACTGTAAAGAGTTAAATTACTGCTCTGCTTCCTCCCACTTACCCATTAGTTTTTAAATTGTAGAGGATTTTTTGGGCTGTGAGTCACTTTCTTTCTTTTCGTAAAATGAGGTAGGAAGTTCTGAATATCAGGTAAAATGTGACTTTTCACTTGTCAGGATATAAAATGCAGGATCTCAGGATTAGTTTGGTTACAGATGGATCACAGCTTGACTAATTCTGCTCTATATAATTTAAAATAATTATTACTAGGAACACAAATTAAATATGTCCGTATATTTTGAATCATAAACGGAGATTATTTGGTTCATGCCTGAAATCTCCCATTGGGGAAAAGTATTTATTCAATTTAAATGCTTATACATAGTGGAACTTTCTTTGGAGTGTGTATTATAAAACGGAGACTGATCTACCTCTCTCCACGCCCCAGAACTAAAACGGAAATGTTCAAAGAGGAGCACCCCACCTGACAAACTGTAAAAGGAGTATGAAAAGTGGTGTAACCTGCCTTTCAACAAGCTCTAGTGATACAATAAAATAAATCATTACACTCATTTTAAACTCAGCAAGTAACAATTTATTTATCTAACTCTATCAGTGAATAAATTAACTGAACTATGAACAAACTGAACAACTTCTAACTGTTAACTATTCCTGAACAAAACAAGATTCTACTGGTACAGAGATAGCAGGAACTGCCGCTGCTGGACAATCCGAGATAACACGGTGTGAAGCTGGATGGACACAGCAGGCCGAGCAGCATCAGAGGAGCAGGAAAGCTGATGTTTTGGGTCTGGACCCTTCTTCAGAAATGATGGAGGGGAAGGGGATTCTGAAGTAAATAGAAGGAGAGGGGGAGGTGGATGGAAGATGGATAAAGGAGAAGATAGGTGGAGAGGAGACAGACAGGTCAAAGAGGTGGGGGTGGAGCCAGTAAATGTGAGTGTGGGTGGGGAGTTAGGGAGGGGATAGGTCAATCAAGGGAAGACGGATGGGTCAAGGAGGCGGGGATGAGGCTGGTAGGTATGGAGTGGGGGTGGGGTTTGGTCAGTGAGGTGAAAGGAGTGGATAGATGGGAGAAACGACGGACAGGTCAGGGAGGCAGGAACAAGCTGGGCTGGTTTTGGCATGCACTGGGGGGAGGGGAGATTTTGAAACTTGTGACGCCCACATTGATACCATTGGGCTGCTGGGTACCCAAGCAAAATATGAGTTGCTGTTCCTGCAACCTTTGGGTGGCGTCGTTGTGGCACTGGCGGAGGCCCAGGATGGACATGCCATCTAAGGAATGGGAGGGGAGTTGAAGTGGTTCACGGCTGGGAGGTGTTGCTTGTCGTGAACTGAGTGTAGGAGTTCCACAAAGTGGCCTCCAAGCCTGCGCTTGGTTTCCCCGATGTAGAGGCCACTTCGGGAACAGCGGATACAATATACCACATTAGCAGATGTGCAGGTGAACCTCTTTTAAATGTGAAACGTTTTATGGGGCCTGGGTTGGGGGCTTGGAGACCGCTTTGTGGAACACCTATGCTTGGTTCACCAGAAACGATTGCACCTCTCAATTGCAAACCACTTCAACTCTCCCTCCCACTCCTTGGATAACATGTCCGTCCTGGGCCTTATAGCCAGGTTACATCTTCTGAATGTTCACTGATTCTTCTGCCAGGAATATTGACAAGTTCTGCCAGTGGTGTCCCCATTATTCAGATGATGCTTTCTTTAAAGCATAGAGGAAGATGTGAGAGCCAGCAATTCTCTCTTGAGAGCTGAAGGGTGTTAGCTGTAGTGGATGGCAGGTAGGCCTGCACTGTGTGTCCAACTGCCCCCTTCTTTTTATACCCTAGATGACATATCGATATTTCTTACGGTAAGATTGATCCTACACTGTTAAAAGCATCAGACTTAAATTTCATAGGTCTTTGGTTTCTAAGTGCCTGGTTCAAACTGATTGGCTAAATACAAAGGCCTGTTGTCTTGGTAAAGCTGCTGCTAGGCAACTAGCTGTATGGCCTTTCAATTCAAATGTTTCAACCCATAGCCTCCACAGCCAACAGCTGCAGAGGAGACAGCAACACTGAGCCCTGCTGAATCTTCACCATCCTCCCAGATCTCACCCTGACTGAGGATGAACGGTCAGTCCTCAGCAAGGGGATCCACCCACACATCAACGAATACCAGTCATGTTTGGACATTGAGCAGTTCTTCAGCCGCCTTTGCCTCCTCTCCACCTGTCTTCACCTCTATCCATCTTCGATCTGCCCCCCCTTCTCTATTTATTTCAGAACCCTCTCCCCATCCCCCTTTTCTGATGAAGGGCCTAGGCCTGAAACGTCAGCTTTTGTGCTCCTGAGATGCTGCTTGGCCTGCTGTGTTCATCCAGCTTCACACTTTATTATCTTTTCCTGGCTCAGCTGCAGCTCATGGTTCCTAGAGTCCCAGTGACTTTAATACAATATACTATAATTCCGATAACTTCCCCCTTCAGGGGGTTTTTAAATCCAGGGTATGTCTAACAACTGATGGGGATTTTTGGTTCACCTTACCATGGCCAACTAATCAGCGCACTTATTTTCCTGTAGAACAAATTGTTGTGATCATTTGAAATTTGACATTCTTGATGACTGCAAAGCAACATGTCTCTTTTCAGCAACAATCAGTTTGTTATCTATTTAAAACTGACTAAGTGAGAAGTAGTTTGTGTTATCTATTCCTCTATCCCCTTCCTCCCAAAAAAACTCCACAGTAGCATTCTGAGATAACAAGGTGTGGAGCTGGATGAACACAGCAGGCCAAGCAGCATCTGAGAAGCTGATGTTTCGGCCTATGTCAAGATGCACTAATGTTGTGGGAATAGGCCTAATCCTCAGCCCTTCCTTCTTGAGAAAGCCCAACAGAGACTGGTGGACCTCGCCTTTTCTGGGAATCTAATGCTCTGTCTCACTTTACATTATCGAAGAATATGTTAGAATAAGGTAAAATTAAAAAGATTGTGTTTTCTCTTGGGGGCAGTGTTTAGCTCAGTTAGGTAGATGGTTGGTTTGCAAGCAGTCCTGCACAGGCTGAGGTTACAGTGAAGGACTATCCTTCTCAATCTCTCCCCTGACCTGAAGTATGGAGCTCCTCAGGTAAAACCCCCACCAGTCATCTCTCTCTCTCCAATGAGAGCAGCCCTGTGGTCTGGTAAGACTACAGCCACTTGACATGATCTTTCTGTTGCATGGTTGGTGCTCATTACAGTTTGCCCACCAGAAAGAGTACTTTTCTAACTCTTAACCAAACCATTAGTTGGAGGGAGTAATACTTTGGAGCAGGGTCTATCTTGTTTAGGAGCATGAATAGTTTGTTTACCAGCCTCAACATTTACACAATTCAAATACACATTGAGCATGCTGAACTGTAACATCTTGGACACACCTGAACCCAAAAGTTTGAAACTCCTTCCATTAACTCACCAATTAACAGTTCAGACAATACAGCAATATGATAGCAATGTTTGAACTCTGATATTTATTTGGTTCAAAAAAATCAAATTTTCTTGGTCTCTGAAACATCTGCATCTAATGTTTTTCCACCACACCACATCACACACAGAAGCCCAGTGTCAGAACCAGGGAGCACACCCTACACTAGTCAACTCTGATTGGCTAAGATGTTTTCATGAGGAAAGCAAAGGTGATCTCCCTATGTTCCTGTGTAATTCATGAAAGATCTAAGGGATGAACATATTCCTTTCTGTATGCAGGCAACAGCCCCCTATGTATGAATGTGTGCTCATTCTAGCAAGTGTAAATGAACCATATCATGAGCTCAACAGATTTCCTTAAATGGTCTTAAATGTGGCCATCAGTGCACTATGGATTGTTAAGCAAATGCTGCCCAACCACGGAATTACATCCAGCAGGAGGTATTTCAGTTTGTGTTTTGCACAATCAACCACCTGACTGAATTTGCAAAACTCAAATTGATTCCTTCTTTGTATGCTGTATAAACCATTAATGTAGTCAGATGGGGAACTGAGCTAACAAGAAGAGGAATGAAATGTATGCCACATTAAGGTAAATTTGAATAGAATTATATAGTTACAATTATATTGACAAACTACATGTTGCAATTGTGTTTTGGACCAATTTGGAGCAACAGAGCTGCTGCTAGGAATAATGGAATGGGTCCAGACATTATCAAAAAACACTGTCTCAGAACTCAGTCTGATGCCAAACAGTGTCACATTTTCCAAGTTTACTGGGGCTTTCCTTAGGCTGGACTGGATTATCTTAACATTGAAAGGCATCTAAATTATGAGGACCATTTCTTTTTATTTTCTATTGGTTAAAAAACGGAATCAAAAATCACGAAACACTGGTTTAAACTTTTGACTGTTGTTTTGAAAGCAAGTAATCTGATTGTGTTTTTATTCACTTGAGGGGTGGAGTTGTTACTGGCTAGGTCAGCGTTCACTACAGCTGTTACTGGCTGGGTCAGCATTCAGTACAGCTGTTACTGGCTGGGTCAGCGTTCACTACAGCTGTTACTGGCTGGGTCAGCATTCAGTACAGCTGTTACTGGCTGGGTCAGCATTCAGTACAGCTGTTACTGGCTGGGTCAGTGTTCACTACAGCTGTTACTGGCTGGGTCAGCATTCAGTACAGCTGTTACTGGCTGGGTCAGTGTTCACTATAGCTGTTACCGGCTGGGTCAGCATACATTGCCCGCCCCTAGTTACATTTGAGAAAGTGGTGGTGAGTTTCCTTCCTGAACTGCTGTAGTCGAGGTACAGTAGGTTTACCCACAATTCTGTCAGGCAGTACCATGATGTTGACCCAGACACAGTGAAGGAATGATGATATATTTTCAAGTCAGGATGGTGAGTGGCTTGGAGGAGAACTTGCAGGGTGTGGTGCTCCCATGTGTCTGCTGCACTTATTCTTACAGATGGAAGTGCTTGTGGGTTTGAAAGGTGCTGCCTAAGGAGCCTTGGTGATTTTCTGCAGTGCATTGTGTAGATTGTACACAGAACTGCAACTGAGCGTCCATGGTGGAGGGAGTGGATGTTTGTAGATGTGGTGCCAATTAAGCTGTTTTGTTCTGGATGGTGTCAAGCTTCTTGAGTGTTGTTGGAGCTACACTCATCCAGGCAAGTGGGGAGTATTCCATCACACTCCTGACTTGTGCCTTGTAGATAATGGACAGGCTTTGGGGAATAAGCAATATTCTTAACCTTTGAAATAACAAAGTGTGGGGCTGGATGAACACAGCAGGCCAAGCAGCATCTTAGGAGCACAAAACAGAGCATAGAACATAGAACAATATAGCGCAGAACAGACCCTTCGGCCCTCGATGTTACGCCGACCTGTGAACTAATCTAAGTCTATCCCCCTACACTATCCCATCATCATCCATCTGCTTATCCAAGGACCATTTAAATGCTTCTAATGTGGCTGAGTTAACTACATTGCCAGGCAGGGCATTCCACACCCTTACCACTCTCTGAGTAAAGAACCTGCCTCTGACATCTGTCTTAAATCTATCTCTCCTCAATTTGTAGCTATGCCCCCTCGTACAAGCTGACGTCATCATCCTCTGAAAAAGACTCTCACTGTCCACCCTATCTAATCTTCTAATCATCTTGAATGCCTCTATTAAATCCCCTTTTAGCCTTCTTCTCTCCAATGAAATCAGAACCAAGTCCCTCATCCTTTCTTGATAAGGCCTTCGCTCCAGACCAGACAACATCCTGGTAAATCTCCTCTGCACCTTTTCCAATGCTTCCACATCCTTCCTGTAATGGGGTGACCAGAACTGCATGCAATATTCCAAGTGAGGCCGCATTAGCGTTTTGTATAGTTGCAGCATGACATCACAGCTCCAGAACTCAATCCCTCTACCAATAAAACCTAACACACAGTAAACCTTCATAACAGCACTGTCAACCTGGGTGGCAACTTTCAGGGATCTATGTACATGGACACCAAGATCCCTCTGCACATCCACACTACCAAGGATCTTTTCATTGACCCAGTATTCTGCCTTCCTGTTATTCTTCCCAAAGTGAATCAACTCACAATTATCCACATTGAACTCCACTTGCCACCTTTCAGCCCAATTTTGCAGTTTATCCAAGTCTCTCTGCAACCCGCAACATTCTTCCACACTGTCCATCACTCCCCCGACTTTAGTGTCATCTGCAAACTTACAACCCATCCACCTATGCCTGCGTCCAAGTCATTTATAAAAATGGCAAACAGCAGTGGTCCCAAAACAGATCCTTGAGGCACACCACTCATGACCGGACTCCAGGCTGAATATTTTCCATAAACCACCACTCGTTGCCTTCTTACAGAAAGCCAGTTTTTAATCCAAACTGCTAAATCTCCCTTAATCCCATGCCTCCATATTTTCTCCAATAGCCTACCATGTGGAACCTTACCAAAGGCTTTACTGAAGTCCATGTACACCACGTCAACTGCCTTACCTTTATCCACATGCTTGGTCACCTTCTCAAAAAACTCAATGAGGTTAGTGAGACATGACCTGCCCTTGACGAATCCATGCTGACTGTCTCTAATAAAATTGTTGCTTGCTACATGATTATAAATCCTATCTCTTATAATCCTTTCCAAAACTTTTCCTACAACAGATGTAAGGCTCACTGGTCTATAATTACATGGGTCATCTCTACTGCCCTTCTTGAACAAGGGCACAACATTTTCAATCCTCCAATCCTCTGGTACTAAACCTGTCGACAATGAAGACTCAAAGATCAAGGCCAAAGACTCCGCCACCTCCTCCCAAGCTTCCCAGAGAATCCTCGGAAAAATCCCATCTGGCCCAGGGGATTTATCGACCTTCACACCTTCTAGAATTGATAACACCTCCTCTTTACTAACCTCAATCCTTTCAATTCTAATAGCCCGTAAATCAGTCTTCTCCTCTACAATATTCTCCTGTTCCTCAGTGAAAACAGATGAGAAGTATTCGTTTAGCAGCTCTCCGATCTCCACAGAGTCCACACACAACTTTCCACTTGTGTCTTTGATTGGTCCTATTCCTACCATAGTCATCCTCTTATTCCTCACATACCTATAGAAAGCTTTAGAGTTGTCCTTTATTCTACCTGCTAATGTCTGCTTATGTCCCCTCCTTGCTCTGCTTAACTCTCTCTTTAAATCCTTCCTAGATAATCTGTAACTCTCCATCGCCTCATCTGAACCATCTCGTCTCATTGTCACGTAAGCCTCCCTCTTCTGCTTAACAAGAGATACAATTTCTTTAGTAAACCACGGTTCCCTTACCTTATCGCTTCCTCCCTGCCCCACAGGGACATACCTGTCAGGGACATGCAATATCTGTTCCTTAAACCAACTCCACATTTTGATTGTCGCCATCCCCTGCATTTTGCTAACCCATTCTATACCTCCTAAGTCCTGCCTAGTTGCATTATAATTGCCCTTCCCCATCTATAACTCTTGCCCTGTGGCATGTTCCTATCCCTTTCCATCGCTAAACTAAACATACCCGAATTATGGTCACTGTCTCCAAAGTGCTCACCTACCACTAAATCAAACACCTGGCCTGGTTCATTACCAAGTACCAGATCCAGTGTGGCCTCCCCTCTTCTCGGCCCTTCAACATTTCGGGCCTAGACCCTTCATCAGAAAACGGGGATGGGGAGAGTGGTCTGAAATAAATAGGGAGGGGGGGGGGGCGGATCAAAGGTTGATGGAGGAGAAGATATCTGGAGAGGAGACAGACAAGCCAAAGGGGCAGGGATGGAGCCTGTAGAGGTGAGTGTAGGTGGGGAGGTAGGGAGGGGATAGGTCAGTCCAGGGAGGACGGACAGGTCAAGGGGGCAGGATGAGGGTAGAAGGTAGGAAATGGAGGTGCGGCTTGAGGTGGGAGGAGGAGATCGCAATAAACAACTGCACTTCCCAGTCGCGAACCATTTTAACTCCCCTCCCATTCCTTGGATGACATGTCCATCATGGGCATCCTGCAGTGCCATAATGATGCCACGCTAAGGTTGCAGGAACAGAAACTCATATTCCGCTTGGGAACCCTGCAGCCCAATGGTATCAATGTGGATTTCACAAGCTTCAAAATCTTCCCTACCCTTACTGCATCCCCAAAACTAGCCCAGCTCATCCCTGCCTTCCTAACCTGCTCTTCCTCTCACCTATCCCCTTCTCCCACCTGAAGCCACACCTCCATTTCCTATCTTCTAACCTCATCCCGCCCCCTTGACCTGTCCGTCCTCCCCGGACTGACCTATCCCCTCCCTAACTCCCCACCTACACGCACCTCTACAGGCTGCATCCCCCTCCTTTGGCTTTTTTGTCTCCTCTCCACGTATCTTCTTCTCTATCCATCTTCGATACGCCTCCCCCTCTCTCCCTATTTATTTCAGACCACTCTCCCCATCCCCATTTTCTGATGAAGGGTCTACACCCGAAAATAAGCTTTTGTGCTCCTAAGATGCTGCTTGGCCTGCTGTGTTCATCCAGCTCCACACTTTGTTATCTCGGGTTCTCCAGCATCTGTGGTTCCTATTATCTCTTCTTAACCTCTGACCTGCTCTTGAAGCCACTGTATTTATTTGGCAAACCCAGTTGAGTTTTTGGTCAATGGTAATCCCCAGGATGTTGATAGTGAGGGGTTCAGTTTTGATAACACCATTGACTGTCAATGGGCAGGAGTTAGATTGTCTCTCATTGGTGATGGTCACTGTGTGGTACAAATGTCACTTTTCACTTGTCAGCCCAAGCCTGGATATTATCCAAATCTTGTTGTATTTGAGTATTGTCCGCTTCAGTATCTGAGGAGCTGCAAATGGTGCTGATCATTATGCAGTAATCGGCAAACATCTCACTTCTGACCTCATGATGAAGTGAGGGTCATTGAAGACAAAGCCACAAAACTTTGGCCCAAGCTCGCTCCCCTGAAGAACTCCTGCAGAGATGCCCTGGAACTGAGATAACTGCCCTCTAACAAACACAATGATCTTCCCATTTGTCTTGTGTGACTTCAACCGACTGGAGAGTTTGCCCACTGGACCCTTTGATCCCAGTTTCACTGGGGCTCCTTGTTACCACACTTGGTCAAATGCAGCCTTGCTTCAAAGGGCTGTCACTCTCACCTCTGGAATTCAGCTCTTTTGTCCATGTTTGAACCAAGGCTGTAATGAGTTTAGGAGCTGAGTGGCCCTGGCCGAATCCAAACTGGGCGTCACTGAGCAGGTTATTGCTGAGCAGGTGCTGCGTGATAGCACTGTTACTGACACCTTCCATCACTTTACTGATGATCGAGAGGGGACTGATGGGGCAGTAATTGGCCGGGTTGGATTTGTTCTGCTTTTTATATATGTGACTTACCTGGGCAATTTTACACATTGTCAGGTAGATGCCAATGTTGTAACTGCGCTGGAACATCTTGGCAAATTCTGGAGCACATCTTCGGTACTATTGCTGGAAAATTGTCAGGCCCATAGCTTTTGCAGTGTCTAATGCTCCCAACTGTTTCTTGAATGCAGATGGAGTGAATTGAATTGGCTGAAGACTGGTAACTATGATGCTGGGGACCACTGAAAGAGGTTGACATGGATTATCCTCTTGGCTGAAGATTGCAGCAAATGCTCAGCCTTATCTTTTTCCCTGATGTGCTGGGCTCTTCCATCATTGAGGATGGGGATATTTGTGGACCCCCCCCTCCTCCCGTGAGTTGTTTAATTATCCACCACCATTCACAACTGGATGTGGCAGGACTGCAGAGCTTAGATCTGATTCTGTGGCTGTGGGACTATTTATGCTGTTTGGCACGCAAGTAGTCCTTTTTGGTAGCTTCACCAGTTCAGCAACACATTTTAGGTCAGCCTGGTGCTGCTCCTGGCAAGTCCTCCTGCACTGTCTATTTAACCAGGGTTGATCACCTGGCTTGATGGTAATGGTTGGTGAAATGATTCCACAGAGGGGAAAGACTTATGTGATGGTTGCTCTTGCCGATATTGTCATGGACAGATGCATTTTCAGCTGGCATACTGGTGAGGCCGAGGTCAAGTATGTTTTTCCCACTTGTTGGCTCCCTCACCACCTGCCGCAGACCCTGTCGAGCAGCTATGTCCTTTGGTACTCAACCAGCTCGATCAGTAGTAATGCTGCTGAGCCACTCTTGGTGATGGACATTGAAATCCCCCACCCAGAGTATATTTTGTGCCCTGTCATCCTCAGTGCTTCCCCCAAGTGTTGTTCAACATTGAGGAGTACTGATTCATCAGCCGAGGAAGGGCGGTATGTAGTAATCAGTAGGAGGTTTCCATGCCCATGTTTAACCCAAAGCCATGAAACTTCATGGGGTCTGGAGTCAGTGCTGAGGACTCCCAGAGCAATTCCCTCCCAACTGGACCCCACTGTGCTGCCCCCTCTGCTGGGTCTTACCAGTGGGACGGGGCATTTCCAGGGATGGTGACGGTGGTGTCTGGGACATTGTCTGTAAGGTAAGATTCTGTGAGTATGACGATATCAGGCTGTTGCTTGACTAGTCTGTGAGACAGCTCTCCCAATTTTGGCACTAACCCCCAGATGTTAGCGAGGAGGACTTTGCAGGGTTGACAGGGCTGTTTTTGCTGTTGTCTTTTCTGCTGAAAGCCAGAGACTTTTCCCCAGGGCAGGATTGACTGCCACGAGGGGTCATAGTTTTAAGGTGTTAGAAGGAAGGTATAGAGGAGATGTCAGAGGGAGGTTCTTCACCTAGACAGTTGTGAACGCATGGAATACTTTGCCAGTGGAAGTCGTGGAAGCGGAGTCATTAGTGACATTTAAGCAACTGCTGGACATGCACATGGACAGCAGTGAATTGAGGGGAATGTAAGTTAGGTTATTTTATTTTTGAATTAGGATTATTCCACGGCACAACATCGTGGGCTGAAGGGCCTGTACTGTGCTGTACTTTTCTATGTTCTATGTTCTGTGGTGTCTAGGTCAATGCCAGGTGATCATCTGTTTCAATTCTCTGTTGAGACTTTGTAGTGATTGGTACAACTGAGTGGCTTGCTAGGCCATTTCAGAGGGCACTGGAGAATCAACCACATTGCTGTGAGTTTGGAGTCACGTAGGCCAGACCAGGTAAGAAAGGCAGATTTCCTTCCCTGAAGGACAAAAGTGAACCAGATGGGTTTTTTCTGACAATTGACAGTGGTTTTACAGTGTTTGGTGCATTCTTAATTCCAGGTATTTTTTTTGAATTCCAATTTATCTGTCATGGTTGGGTTTGAACCTGGGTCACCATAACATTAGCTGTGTTTTTTGGATAAATGATCTAAACACATAATACTGCCAGTATTACGCATCCCCCTGCCTCTGTGGCAGGAATTGTAAACAACTCTTTGAACAAGCTGTAATTGAACAAGCTCTGATTATAGACAATCTGGAGTCAATGGTATGCACTAATGCAGCTCTTGTTGGCACAAAAACCTGACTGGATCGTGGATTAGTGAGAGTTATCAATGACCTTTTGCTTGACAATTGTTGTGTGATTTGTTCTCAATGGTTGGGCAGCTTGGAGTTGGAAACAAATTACAGAAAGACAGAGAGTATGGAGACAAAGTGTACAAATTTTCTGTCAGCTCAGAAGCTTTCTGCTTTCAACAATAAAAACAAAGTATAAACCTGAAGAAAGTCAATTACCTTTCCTGCAGCAGTTGTGAGTTGTGACTTGTAATGATAAACCAGAGACACTTTCCAAGAGAGTCAGTCACTCTGTACTTCTTATAAATCCGTGGAAACTTCTAGAGAAAGACATCTGAACAACAAGGGGTCTAAGCAGCTGAAGAAGGATCACCTCAACTTCAGAAACATGGAATAATCTATCCAGTATTTTTTAGTGTCTGCCAATAATCTATTTATTCTATGTGTTTGGCTGTGTGAGTTTGTAAGGGGAAGTTAATCGGGGATTAAAGTTCTAGTTAGTAGTGTTATAATCAATTGATTTATATCTATTTAATTACTTGCCTTTTTAATTGTAATAATTAATAATGTTTGGTTATTTCAGAAACCTGGTCCATGCTTTCTATGAACCATTATCTGAATGTGAGGTAAATCTGGCCACTGTGCATACATTTAGGAAAAAAATTATATTGTTTGGTCATGGCAGAGTTTAATTTACTGTCTGCTACCCCAGTGGATTGTAAGAATATTTACAGCTGTGAAGATTCCCTCACAATGTGCCAGTGAATAGTCTGCAGCTGGGATGGAGGGATCCTGCTCTGTACTGGACTCTGTTGGCCTGGAAGATTTGTGTGGACACTCCCAGGAGTGTTTGTGGTTAGAAGGTCCAGGCATGCAGACAATATTTTGCCCAGAAGCAGATTCACCCTCATCAGCTTTAATTTCTGCAGGGTTGGGGTTCATAGGCCAGATAGAGATGGAGGCATATGGCACCTCTGGAATGTCCTGAGAGTAAACATCTGGAGAGGCCAGCAGGTGGTTCCACCTCTGGGTGTTTGCAAGCACTATCCTTTCTCCTGAATAGGAAAGGCGTAATTGTAAGAATGTTGAGATCTTTCACAGCCCTCTTTCCTTGTGTTGATGCTGATGCCAATGCCTGGAGTGATGTAATGAATTTCTGGATGTTACTTGACATTCAGATGGACTTGGCTCTCAATGGCAGCTGGTAACATAAAATACATACATTGCTACAGTCAACACAGGTTTTGCTGGCAAACTTGTGCAACCATTGATCCAGTTTACTGTGTCTGTACAACTAATCTGCCTGCTTTCCTGTGATAGAGATAATAGGAACTGCCGATGCTGGAGAATCTGAGATAACAAGGTGTAGATCTGGATGAACACAGCAGGACAAGCAGCATCAGAGCAGCAGGAAGGCTAACATTTTGGACCTAGACTCTTCTTCAGAAATGGGAGAGGGGAAGGGGATTCTGAAATAAATAGGGAGAGAGGGGGAGGCGGATAGAAGGTGGATAAAGGAGAAGTTAGGTGGAGAGGAGACAGACAGGTCAAAGAGGCGGGTTTGGAGCCAGTTATGGTGAGTGTAGATGAGGAGTTAGGGAGGGGATAGGTCAGTCCAGGGAGGATGGACAGGTCAAGGAGGCGGGATGAGGTTAGTGGGTAGGAGATGGAGGTGGGGCTTGAGGTGGGAAGAATGGTTAGAGAGGCGGGGATCAGCTGGACTGGTTTTGGGATGCGGTTGGGGGAAGGGAGATTTTGAAGCTTGTGGAGTCCACATTGATACTTTTGGGCTGCAGGGTTCCCAAGCGAAATATGAGATGCTGTTCCTGCAGCCTTTGGGTGGCATCGTGGTGGCACTACAGGAGGCCCATGATGGATGTTATCTAAGGAATGGGAGGGGGAGTTGAAATGGTTTGTGACTGGGAGGTGCAGTTGATGGTTGCAAACCGAGCGTAGGTATTCCACAAAGTGGTCACCAAGCCTCCGCTTGGTTTCCCTAATGGAGAGGAGGCCACAACGATAACAGCGGATACAGTATACCGCATTAGCAGGTATACAGGCGAACATCTGTTTGATGTGGAAGGTCTTCTTAGGTCCTGTGATGGGGGTGACGGGGGAGGTGTAGGGGCAGATGTAGCACTTCCTGTGGTTGCAGGGAATTGTGCCGGGTGTGGTGGGACTGGAGGGGATTGTGGAGTGGAGAAGGGAATCATGGAGACAGCGGTCCCTCGGGAAAGCAGGTAAGGGTGCAGAGGGAAAAATGTCTTTGGTACTGGGGTCAGATTGCAGATGGCGGAAGTGTCGGAGGATGATGCATTCGATCCGGAGGTTGGTGGCCTGGTGCGTGAGGTTGAGGGGGATTCTGCTTTGGTTATTATTGTGGGGAGGGGGGTGTGTGGAATGAGTTGAGAGAAATGCAGGAGACACGGTTTTCAACCACTTTGTGGGGGATGGGTAGGTTGCAGTCCTTGAACAACAAGGACATCTGGGAAGACCAGGAGTGGAATGCCTTATCTCAGGAGCACATGTGGCGGAGGCGAAGGAATTGGGAATAGGAGAATGCATTTTTGCAGGAAGTTGGGTGAGAAGAAGGTGTACTCTAGGTAGCTGTGGGAGTCGGTAGGCTTGAAATAGATCAGAGATAATGGGAACTGCAGATGGTGGAGAATCCAAGATAGCAAAGTGTGGAGCTAAATGAACACAGCAGGACAAGCAGCATCTCAGGAACACAAAAGCTGCCATTTCGGGCCTGGGCCCCAATGGATATCAGTTTCCAGGTGGAATATCCAGACACCTCAGTGTCTGAGGTGGGGGGCGTCAGTACCCGAGCTGTGGGCATGGGTCAGTATCCAAGCTGGAGGTGGGAGGGGGTCAGTGTCTAAGGTGGAAGGGGAGGGTCAATGCCTTGTGTTGGGGGAGGGGTCACTGTTTGAGCTGGAGTGGGGGTCAGTGTCTGAGGTTGGGGGAGGGGTTAGTGTCTGAGGTGCAGGGGGAGGGTCAGTGTCTGAGGTGGAGGAGGAGGGTCAGCGCCTCGTGTTGGGGGAGGGGTCAGTGTCTGTTGTGGAGCGGGGTCAGTGCTTGAGGTTGGGGGGTGGGGCGTTAGTGCCTGGGGGTGTGGTTAAGTAGGTGGGGGTTGTCTGAACGGAATGTGGGGTGCAGTGGGTGGAATCACTGGGGTGGGGCATTTTAATATAATCCGGCATAAATTAGCCTAAAATATCATATATTATTATAATCTGACCGGTGACGCGACGCGCACAGACCGACAGCCGTCAGTGACGTCATCGCGCAGCCTCCCGCAGCCACTGAAGAAAAACATCCTGAAAACCCCGAGGATAAAGGCCGCGATTAGAGGCACCGAACCGGCCCCGGCCCTAACGGCTCAGTGTCCAGAGCCACAGCTTGTTCCTGCAGCACCCTCCCTGACCCAGCTCTCGCTGCGATAGGCCGCGGAGACCCGGGCATCCCCGAGGCTTCAATGACAGCGGCTCGGGGAGAATGGCGGCCGGGTGAGTGGGGGAGTGGGCGGGTGCGGTGTGCGGTGTGCGGTGTAAGGTGATGGGTGGGGGGCGTTGTGGGGTAGGGAACTGTGTATTGCGGGGAGGTGGACGAGTGGGGAGAGGATGAGAGCAGAGGGGTTAGAATGGGGAAGGGAGAAAGTCAAGAACTGGAGAGGGCGAAGGTGGAAAGAGGAATGTAAGAGGATTTACTGTGTCAGGGAGTGCAGGGGTGGATTAGAGAACATTTGCTGTAGGTGTCCAGCATAGGCTAGATGGAGAATTTGTAGTAACAGAAACTGCTGGAAATGATCAGTTAGCCAGGTCTTCCTTATGAAATCATGTCCCAATAGACGATATTTTCTTATCTGTTTCAGTTTGTGTTGCTGTGAACATATTATTAAAGATGTTGTACATGTAATCTCTGACCTTTTTTGGGCAGAAAAATTCAGTAGCTTTATACAAATTTTGAATGCTCCACTTAAGGTAAATAATTGCTCACCAGCAAGTTGCAAAGCAGTAAACAAATGATGTCATGAGTTTGCAGTAGTTGAATGTTGCTTGAAGCCTTGATAGCTCTGCAATTTTTGATTCTTTCATTGGATGTGAGAGTTGCTCTCTAGGCTGTCATTTAATGCCTATCCATGATTGCTGTCAAGAAGATGATGGTTATTAGCAGTTTCAAAATGCTGCAGTCCTTGGGATTTACGTATATCTACCATGCTGTTAAGAATGGAATTTCAGGATTTTTGTCTGTGTCACTTGACAAACTATGTTGTATTTCCAAGTCAGGATGGTGTGTGGCTTGGAAAGGAACTTTCTGGTGGTGGTGTTCCTATGTGTTTTTGCTCTTGTTTTTCCCATTGGTAGAAGTTGCAATTTTGGAAGGTACTGTTGAAGGATCCTCGGTGAGTTACTGCAGCACATCTTGTAGATGGTGTTTAATACTGTTACATGTGTTGCTGCTGGAAAAAGTTACATGAAATGAGTCAGGCAGGTTGCCAGTCTAGAGGCCTGCTTTGTTGTGGATCGTGCCAAGCCTCTTGGGTAATGTTGGAGCTGCATTCATCTAGGCAATTGGAGAGTATTCCATCGTACTTCTGACTTGTGTATTGTACATGATGAACAGGCTGCAGAGTTTAAGGAGGTGAGTTATTGTTGCAGATTTCTTAGCCTTGAACCAGAAATGGTCATTGCCTGGCACCTCTGCATGAATGTTACTTGCCTGTTGTCAGTCCAAGTCTAACTGTTGTCTAGGTCTTCCTGGGTGATTAGACTAAGATGTGAAGGAAATTGCAGTGATGTTTTATATTTAGGCAAGTTGAGCGTGTGACCAAATGTATGCCAAGGTAAAGAATAATGTCAGCAGTAAGTGTGAAGTTATCCACACTGGGGGAGAAAAATAAAGGTAGATTATTATCTGAATGGCACTAGATTAGGAAAACGAGAGACGAAATGAGATCTAGATGCTGTTGTACACCAGTCGCTGAAAGGAAGCATGTAGGTGCAACAAGTGGTGAAGAAGCAATGGTATGTCTGCCTTCATAGTAAGAATATTTTTACAGGAGCAGGGATGGCTTGATGCAATTGTTCAGTTTTGTGTGCAATTTTGCTCTGTCTGGGGAAGGATATTCTGGCTATCGAGGAAGTGCATTGAAAATTCACCAGACTGATTCCTGGGTGTCAGAACTGGTGTATGAAGAGAGACTGGATCAGTTAAGATAATGTTCACTGCGGTGTAGAAAAATGATGGTGGCGTTCTCATATAAACCTATAAAGTTCTAACAGGATTAGAGAGGGTAAATGCTAGAAGGATGTTCCTGATGACTAGGGAGTTCAGAACCAGGACCACAGTGCAAGGACATGTAGCAGGCTATTTAGGACTGAAGAGGAGAAATTTCTTCATCCAGAGAGTGCCAAACCTGTGGAATTCCCTGCCACAGGAGGCAATTGAGGCCAAAACGTTAGAACAATATAGTTCTTCAAAATGTTCAAAGGTATAAGGAATCAAAGAATATCCGTGAAACGTGGGAGCAGGGCGCTGAGTTGGATAATCATCTATGATAGTGTTGAATGGTGGAGCGGGCTTGAGGGCTCCCTAGTCTGTTCCTACTCCTCCTATTTTCTATGTTTCGATGTATGGACACATACAGCTTTAGTATTTGAGGAGTTAGGAGAAATAATAAATGTTGTTAACCGCTTTTGGCCTTCTAATGGAGGGAAAGTTGAGCCAAAGAAACTGCCTTGAGGAGTAGTGATGTCTCGATAGTGAGATGATTAACTTCAACATCATAACCTTCTTCTTAATGTTAGGTATGATTCTTAACTAATGGATAGTTTTCTCCCTGAATTCATTTTTGCTAAACACTGATTCCACGCTCAGTCAAATGCTGCCGTGATGTCAAGAGTCACTGTCACCTCTTGAGTTTCATTTCTTTTTACCCATGTTTACACAAAGCCTGAATTGAAGTGCTGAGTGAATGCGACAGAGTCCAAGTTGCATGTCAGTAAAGAGATTATTACAGAGAAAGTGCTGCCTTATAGCTCTGTTGATATAATTGATAATTGGATTTGTTGGATCTGTTTACTTTGTGTTCAGGGCAAAATTGTGCCGTGTTCTCTGTTCGGTGGATGCCAGTGCTGTCGCTATATTGAGTCAACTTGGCTAGGGGCATGACAAGTTCTTCAGTACTGTTGCTAGAGTGTTGTCAGGCCCATAGCCATTACTATATTGAGTGCCTTCACCTGTTCCTTGACATCACGTGGAGTTCATCAAATTGTCTGAAGACTGTGGTCTTTGGTGCCAAGAACCTTGGGAAGCTGAAATAGATCATTCCCTTTTTTGTTTTTGGCACAGTTTATAAAATAACCTTTTAGGTAATAGTGACCATAGTTTGATAGAATATACCATTAAGTATGGAGAAAAGAGATATTTCTGGATGTAAGTTTGCTTGCTGAGCTGGAAGGTTTGTATTCAGACGTTTCGTCACCATTCTAGGTAACATCATCGGGGAGCCTCCGGTGAAGCACTAGTGTTATGTCCTGTTTTCTATTTGTGTTTAAGTTTCCTTTCCTAAACACACAAATAGAAAGCGGGACATAACACCGGTGCTTCACCGGAGGCTCACTGATGATGAAACGTCTGAAAACGAACCTTCTAGCTCAGCGAGCAAACTTACATCCAGAACCTCAACCTGAGCTACAAATCTTCTCAAAACTCGCTAAGAGATATTTCAATCTGAAAATAGGATCTTAAGTCTAAATAAGGGCAATCAAGCAGGTGTGTGGTGAGGAGTGGTAGGTAGAGTTTAATTTAAATAAATGAGAGGTGCTGCACTTCAGAAAGGTAAATCAAGGCAGGACTTAGACACTTAATAGTAACTTCCTGGAGAGTGAACCTGAACAAAGATACCTTGAGGCGCAGTTTCATAGTTCCTTGAAAGTGGAGTTGCAGATATACATGGTGGTGAAGATGGTGTTTGTCATGCTTGGCTTGATTGGTCAGTGCACTGTGTGGGAAGCCATCCCATGTTGTGGCTGTATGGGACATTGGTTAGGCCACTGGTGCAATTCTGGTCTCCCTGCTATAGGAAGAATGTTGTGAAACTTAAAAGGGTTCAGAAAAGATTTAAAAGGATGTTGCCAGGATTGGAGGGTTTGAGCTGTAGGGAGAGGCTGAATAGATCATGGCTATTTATCCTGGAGGCTAATGGGGGGGGGGGGGGGGGGTTGGGTAGAAGTTTATGAAATCAGAGGCATGGATAGGGTGAATAGCCAAAATTCTTTCCTCAGGGTAGAGGAGTCTAAAACTTAGACGGCATAGATTTTAAGTGAGGGGGAAAGATTTAACAAGGACTAAGGGGCAACTTCTTCACACAGAAGGTGGTGTGTATATAAAATGAGCTGCTAGAGGAAATGGTGGAGGCTGGTACAATTACAACATTTAAAAGGCATCTGGATGGGTATATGAGTAGGAAGGGTTTAGATGGATATGTACCAAATACTGGCAAAGCGGGTCTAGGTTAATTTAGGATATCTGGTTGGTATGGCTGAATTACATTTGAAGGGTCTGTTTCCATGCTGTATAGCTTAGTGACAGTATAATTCTGTGAATTGGGAGTTAGTTGTCTTGCATTAGAAAAATATATTGAATGGTTTATGTTGCTAACAAATGAATGTGGAGCAGGAGTAGGCAATTTTGGTCTCTTAAGCCTGCTCTGCCATTTAAAGTATTGTTGATCTGATGTAACTTCATTCGTATTCCTGCCTACC
Source organism: Stegostoma tigrinum (assembly GCF_030684315.1). NCBI lineage: Eukaryota > Metazoa > Chordata > Chondrichthyes > Orectolobiformes > Stegostomatidae > Stegostoma > Stegostoma tigrinum. Next base: position 47,007,618 of record NC_081377.1, on the reverse strand, counting down.
ACTGATAACCTTTCACCCGCATGATTTTGAAGAATCTCTTCACCTCCGCCTTAAAGATATTCAGACTCTGACTGCCTTATCAGGAAAAGAGTTCCAAAGACCCATAACACAGGGAAAGTTTTGCCTCATTTCTGTTTGAATTTAGTGTTCTGTTAACTTGCTAGTGTACTTGCTGTACCTGCAATACTAGCCTTTTTGCAATTCATGTGTTAAAATACCCAGCTCCCTCTGAGTCTGAGGCCTGCAACTTCTCACCAGTTAGATAATCTTGTCTTATATTCATTGTGCCAAAATGAGTCGTTCCACTGTTCCAGACCCTATACTTCAGGTAGTTGGGGAATCGTGGAATTTAAAGAATTAATGCATGATTTCTAAAAAAAATTAAGGGAAAGCAAGAATGGTGTTGCCAACAAGGAATAGATCTGATGGCACAGATTTGATGGATTGCAGATCTTCTGTTGTGCTGCATGACTCTATAGGAAGTAAAAAATATTAGGTCAAACAAGAAGGTTTATAAAGTCTTGGAACTAAGTTGTAAGCCTTGAGATTGTGAAAGATTTAGTCTTCAGCAAAGGGTGACCAATAAATCGACAGAAAATTGAATAATAATGCAAGACTGTATAAGTGCTTTGTCTGTCTGGAAGATATAAAGCTCCTGAAATAATTTGAGATGAGAAAACACAACTGAAAGAAATTTGAGGGGGAATATATGAGCATGGATTGAGAATAGGTTACTGGGAATTGCAATAAATAGGCCATTTTTAGGTTGGCAGGCTATGACTAGTGGGGTACTACAAGAACCATTGCTTTGGTCCCAGCTGTTGACAATCCACTGATTGGGTCTGGGATCCTGGGGCCCCTGAGGCACAGTGGTAGTGTCCCTACCTCTAAGCCAGGAGACCTGGGTTCAAGAAGAGCAGCTAGACTTGAATTGTTAGCTTGCTTTCTCTCAGTGAATACTGCCTGACCCACTGTGATTTCCAGCATTTTTTCTTTGGTTTTCAGAGTTGAAAGTCGCCTGATTTCAAGACCCATCACCTCTAGAGATGTGTAATGACATCTTTTGAGCAGGTTTATTAGAAAATATCTGGATGTGGGGGGCCAATTGCACGCTTCCAAGTTTACAAATGATGGAAAACTAGTTAGAAATGTGAGGTAGCTGCAAAGAGACTTCAAGTTGATTTAGACAGGCTGCATGAGAGGTAAAGAGACTCATAGATGGGATATAATGTGCATTATTGTGTGATTACCCACTTTGGTAAGAGAAATGAAAGAGTATTTCTTGAATGGAAGATGCTGATGTCTAGAGATCTAGGTGTCCTTGTTCCTAAGTCATTGAATGCTAGCAATTGCTTGCAGCAAACCATTCAGGTGGCAAATGGTATGTCAGCCTTTGTCAAGTGGATTTATGTACAGGAGCAAATAAGTCTTGCTTGAGTTGTAGAGAGCACAGGTAGACTGCATTTGGAGTATTGTGTGTAGTTCTAGTCCTATTGCTTAAGGAAGGATACACTTGCAAAAGAGTGCAGCAGAGGGATTATCCTGTGAGGAGAGACTGAAGGTACTGGGCTTATATCCTCTGAAGTTTTTGAAGCATGAGAAGTATTCTCATTGAAACTTACAAAATTTGAATGATTTTTTGTTACTTGTATTTTACAGTGAAAAGTTTCAACTGTTGCCACAATCTGATGCCATTTTGAATGGTTTAAGAATAAAAGGATATAACATGAGACGACAGCTTTGGAAAATAGGTTTGGGAGATTCCAAGAGGATTCTACAAATCCATTTAAAGTCAGAAGGGTAACTAGGCAGAGAATAGGGTTCCTTTAAAGATCAGCAAGGTTGTCTGTGTGGAACTGCGTGAGACACGGGAACCATGTAATGAGATTTTCATCATTGATTATGGTGAAGAAGGATATCGAAGATATAGAATGTGGGGAAATAAACAGTGACATCTTGAAAAAATGCCCACACTACAGGGGAGGACGTACAACGGTTCTAAAATGAGTAAAGGTGGATCAATCTCTGGGACCTGATCAGGTGTACCCTAGAACTCGGGGAAGTTAGGGAAATGATTGCTGGGCCCCTTGCTGAGATATTTGTATCGTCTATAGCCACAAGTAAGGTGCTGGAAGATTGGAGGTTGGCTAATGTGGTGCCACCATTTAAGAAAGGTGTTAAGGAAAAACCTGGGGTCTATGTACAAGTGAGCATGATGGTGGTGGACAAGTTGTTGGAGGGAATCCTGAGAGACAGGATTTATGTGTATTTGGAAAGGCAATGACTGATTGGGGATTGTCAACATGGTTTGTGCGTGGGAAATCATGTCTCAAACTTGAGTTTTTTGAAGAAGTAATAAAGAGGATTGAGGGCAAAGCAGTGGACTTCTACAATACAGATGCCAGTAAGGCGTTTGACAAGGTTCCTCATGATAGACTGGCTGGCAAGCTTGGATCCCATTGGAATACAGGGAGAACTAACCACTTTGCTATAGAACTGGCTTGAGGATGGAAGACAGAGGGTGGTGGTGGAGGGTTGCTTTCCAGAGTGGAGGCCTGTGAACAGCAGTCTGTCACATGATTGGTGTTGGGTCCACTGCTTTTCATCATTTGATTTGGATGTGATGAATTGGAGATGCCGGTGTTAGACTAGGGTAGACAAAAATCACACTTTAGGTTATAGTCCAACAGGTTTATTTGAAAACCCAAACTTTTAGAACTCAGCTCCTTTCTCAAGCATGGACAAAGAAGGTGTGGTTAGTAAGTTTGCAGATGACACGAAAATTGGAGGTGTCATGGACTGCAAAGAAGGTCATGCCAGAGTACAGCAGGATATTGATTAGATAGGCCAATATGCCTGAAGTGTAGACTCATGGTTCCTTGAAAGTGGAGCCGCAGGTAGACAGGATTACGAAGATGGTGTTTGGTATGCTTGCCTTTATTGGTCCAGTACATTGTGTATAAGAGTTGGGAGGTCATGCTGTGGCTTTACAGGACATTGGTTCGGCCACTGGTGCAGTTCTGATCTCTCTACTATTGGAAGAATGTTGTGAACCTTGAAAGGGTTCAGAAAAGATTTACAAGAATGTTGCCAGGATTGGAGGGTTTGAGCAATAGGGAGAGGCTGAATAGGCTGGGGCTATTTATGCTGCAGTGTTGGAGGGCTGAGGGGGTGACCTTAGAGGCTTATGAGATCATGAGGGGATGGATAGGGTAAATAGACATGGTCTTTTCCCTGGGGTGAGGGAGTTCAAAACTAGAGAGTGTGGCTTCAAGATGTGAGAGAAAAGATTTTAAAACAGAACTAAGGAGCAACTTTTTTTCACGCAGAGGGTGGACATATGTAGAATGAGTTGCCAGAGGAAGTGGTGGAGGCTGGTGCAATTAGAATATTTAAAAGGCATCTGGATAGCTAGTGAACAGGAAGGGTATAGAGGGATATGGGCCAAATTCTGGCAAATGGGACTGGGCTTATTTAGGATATCTGATTGGCACAGATGAGTTGGACTGAATGGTCTTTCCATGCTGCATGACTGAGTCTATACTCTCTGCATTCCCTCTGCATGAGCCCTGAATTAGCTCGCCAGCAACAGTATTCTTAAAGGGGTAGAATATTTGCTGAGGGATGTTTCCCCGAGATGTGGGGTTGAAAATCAGGGAACAGTCTTAGAATAAAATGCAAATCATGGAGAACTCGGAGGAGTAACTTCTTCACTTGGAGAATGATTGATTAATCGTTGGAATTCTCTACCCCAAAGGGATTTGGAAGCTCAGTCTTCAAGTAATGTGGAATCCTACAATAAGTAATTTGAAGATAGTATCCAGAAGTCTATCAAAGAAAACAGCAAGGAGTATGGGGCTAGTATGAGAAAACGGCATTGAATTTGATAACCAACAATGTTTTCAAATGGGGATCAGGCTTGAGGGGCAGAATGGAACTGCTGTGCTGCTATGTGGAGAGCTTTTATGCATCATTTTTTGTATATGGTCTCTTGTGTTATTGCTAGGATTTTATCTGGGGGTGGGGAGAGAAAGCTGGCGTGGGTTAAAGTAAACGACTTTAAGCTGGGAGGGAAGAGGCCTTTTTAAAGGTTGATAGATGCAAGGTTATAATCTGTTTTGTGTCTGTAATGGCTTCATGTTTGTGATTCTTGTTTTTTTGTATTGTTTGTGTGCCCTTTTGCTTCTATTTTTCTGCTTACCTTTAACTGTGCTTGCTGTATTGTCAGTGAGTTGGAGATGTGAATGGTGTTGGTTGAAGAGTTTTATCGAGAGGCATAGACCGCCTTCAGGGTGTCAATCTATAACTTGAAGGTTGAAGAAATATACACAAAGCGAGAAGGTTCTTGTACTTTTTGCTCTAACTTTTCCCTTTCCACGAAGCACACGCACACGCACAGCCGCTACCACCGTCACCGTCTTGCGTCTGTTGAAGCTGCATGTCTGACCCCCTCCCATCCACATTAATCATGAAATTGTTGGCCTTTCATTCACCTCTGATTTCCACAATCCGCCAGCTTTAACATATCTTGGATTCCTTTCAATGCTCTTCTCCAGTCCTCTCTTCAGATTACAGAAAAAATGACCAGCTGTTGACTTGGATGATCAGAATGGATGGCAGAACAGGCTTGAAGGGCTAAATGACTTACTCTTCCTGTTCTCTAAGTCTATCCATGTCTTGCCCAAGCATATTGTATTGACCAGAGCCTTCAGTTCTCCCAAATTTTCTAAATTCCTTTAAAGGATAAAGCTTGATTGATGTAGATATCCATGTTATTTACATAGTGTACGCATATTATAATGGTGTATCAGGCTCCTTATTTGCAGTGCAATTAATTTTGGATTGTTGACGGATAAGTTGTACAGATTGGTTAAACTATTTGGGTTCCTGTGTATGTTAGGACTCCAGTGGACTTAAAGTTTTGTGACCCAAAGGAAGTTTAACAGTTGTGAGGTGGGGGGCCTGAGGTTTTGAGCTGTTAATGGGAGTTATTGAAAGTTACTAAAGTGGGAGAACTATTTGGTGATATTGAGGGAGTAGTGTTGGAACTAGTGAGGTGATTTTAAACCAGTATGCGCTTCCTTAAGTGTTAATAGTCTGTTTATATTGTAGGGGTTTGCAATATTAGGGGGAATACGTTCTGCCATAACTTAGCAGAATCTAGTTTAAAGTTTTTCAGCTTTTGGTTTTGAAGGAGACCTGACTGAAGTCAGATGCAAGTATAATCTCTCATTAAAAAAGGAGCCAGTTGAGATGAGTTAAGGTAGTAAGTTACTTAAATGAAAGGGTGTAGTTTGTGCAAGTTGTAGACCAGGAGTGTTGGTTAGTACTTAAGAATATTCGGTTTTCTCAGTTTCTTTTTTAAAACCTCTCAGTTGAGTATAATCAAGGGACAAGGCCTTTCAGCTCAAGGGGCCAGAACTAAGAAGAAACAGTTATAACCATACAGCATGCAACAGGCTCTACAGCCCTATTCGCCCATGCCAGCTAGGTTTCCTAAACTGCAATGGCTGATACCCTTCTAAACCTTTCCTAACCATGCGCCTGTCCAAATGTCTTTTAAATGTTGTAATTTCACCCGCCTCTACCACCTCCTTTGGCAGCAATATGTATCACCCTCTGTGTGGAAAAAGCTGCCCCTCAGGTCCCTTTTTAAATTTTCCTGTCTCACCTTAAACCTATGCCCTCTAGTTTTGAACTCCCCTATTCTGGGGAAAAGACCTTGGCTATTCACCCTACCTATGTCCCTCATGATTTTCTAAACCTGTATAAAGTCCCCCTCAGCTGCCTATGCTCCAAGGGGAGAAAGTCCCAACTTATCCAGTCTCTCCTTATAACTCAAATCTGCCAGTCTCTGTAACATTTTGTAAATCTTTTTTGGACCTATTCCAATTTAGTAACATTCTTCCTTATAGTAGGGTGACCAGCAGTTAAGTCAAACCCTAATCAAATTTTTTTATTTTAAATTCGTGATGGTGTTAAGTTAGTAGATGGGATTTTGTTTTTGCCATTTTTGAAGTCTTTCAAACTTTTATTTAGCTTGGTTTGGTCAGTTTTATTGTTACACACTTCTAGCCTGTTCCTCAGTGCTGTACGGCTGGCTTCTGAAGTGGAACATTCCCTAATGGGAACCATGATGTTCCCAGTTTTCAATCAAATCAAAGCTTCAACCAGGCAGAGGTCAATCGCGTAAACAGGTTGCTATTCAGCTGTACCCCATCCTGGCTTAATAAGCGCTTTTATGATTAACTGATACATGTTTAAATGGGTAGGCTCATTTTCTTTTCTGCTCAAAGACGGAGTTTCTTCAATTGTCATTAGAAACTATTTTCTAGGATTTTTTTCCTTCTACAATAACAGTACTTATTTCTGAAATGCTTATGATAAAATTTAAGAAGTATATGAAGAATGATAGAATCCCTACAGTGTCGAAATGAGTCCAATCCACCCCTCCAAAGAGCATCCCACCCAGACCCATTCTCCTACCTTTTCCCTGTAACCTGGCATTTTCCATGTCTAATCCACCTAATTTACACACCTGAATGCTACGGGCAATTTAGCGTGGCCTACACATCTTTGGACCGTGGGAGGAAACTGGAGCACCCAGAGGAAACCCGCATAGACGCGTGGAGAATGTGCCAACTCCACACAGACAGTCACCCAAGGCTGGAATCGAACCTGGGTCCCTGGCGCTGAGAGGCAGCAGTGCTAATTGCTGAGTGCCTTGCCACGCCATGAAACAAAGACATTAGAAAGAATACTGAAAAGTTTTGAGAATGTTTCCAGGAATGAGCTACTTCATTCATATTGATTGATTGCTCTCTTTTGAAGAGTGGATTGAGATGAAATTTGACAGGGATGGTCAACATAGACAGAGCAAATAGGGAAAAGTTGTTCCTGTTGGTGGAAAAATCAAGAAACAGGGTACCAAATTAAATTGAATGGCAACATGAAAAATGTCTTCATGCAGCAAGTGGTTGGTGTCTGGCAAGTATGATAGAGGCAGGTTTGCTGTTGTGGCTAGTCTGGAATGTGCTGCCTGAGTGTGTGGTGGAAGCAGATTGAAGTGAAACTTTCAAAAGAGAATTGGATCATTAATTGCTGGGTTGCAGGAAAGAGGTGGAGGAGTGACACCCAGTACGTTACTTTACAGAGAACCGACTTGGGTGTGAATCACCTCCTTTGTCACTGTTTTATGATTCCGTAGCATTAAGACTGATTTTAAAACAAATCTGAAGTATGCATTTACAGTAAAATTTGACAACAAACATCTGGATGAAGGGAACCCCTTTTCTTGGTAAAGTAATCTGGTATTGAATCCTGTTTGTAAAAGAAGAAGAAAATGCATTTATGTGGCACTTTTCATGGCCACTGGACATTCCAAAGCATTTTCTAGTCAAGGATGTATTTTTTTTGAAGTTCAGTTGTTGGTGTACTGGTGTGTATTTATGTTCAGTAAATTCCCACAAACAACAATTTTTTGACCAGATAATCTGATATTTGACAAGGACACCAAGATAGCTCTCCTGATGTCTGATTTATGTGAACGTACATCTATTCTTGGAAAATTATTCCAATACTAGGGCAGGACTCCTACGGCTAATGGTCGGACCCTGGAGAGTGTAATTGAATAGAGGGACCCAAACTACAAATTCATAGTTCCTTGAAAGTGGCATTGCATGTAGACAAGATGATGAAGAAGGCATTTGGCATGCTTGCCTTCCTTAGTCAGAGCACTGAGTGTAGGAGTTGGGATGTCATGTTGTGGCTGTACAAGACATTATGGCCACTTTTGGAATAATGTGTAAATTCTGGCCACCCTGCTTTAGGAATGATGTTGTCAAGCTAGAAAGGGTGCAGAAAATGTTTACAAGGATGTTACTGGGACTGGAAGATTTGAGTTATAAGGAGAGGCTGGATAGGCTGGGACTATTTTCTTTTCCCCGCATGTTAGAGACTGAAGGGTGACCTTGTAGAGCTTTATAAAATCATAAAGCTTATAGCTAAGTTGAATAGCCTGTTTTCCAAAGTTAGGAGTGTCCAAACCTTGAGGACATAGGTTTAAGGTAAGAGGGGAAAGATTTAAGAGACCTGATGGCACTTTCTCACACAGGGTGCTGCATGTATTGATCAAGCTGTCAGAGGAAGTAGTGGAGGTGGGTACAATTACAACATTTAAAAGACGTCTGGAGAGGTACATGAATAGGAGCGTTTAGAGGGTTTTGGGCCAAGTGCAGGCAAATGGGATTGGTTTAGTTTGGGATACTTGGTCGGCAAGGGCAAGTTGGATTGAAGGGTCTGTTTGTGTGCTGAATGACTGTGTGAGTCTGTGAAATATATGCTGTTATCTGCAGTATATCAAGCCACCAAACCAATTGCATTACTTCCTGGTCTGCTTTATCTAACTAAAAGACATAAACTGTTTTGATGACAGGCAGGTTTCTTTCTACAGCCTTAAAACAAAAATGTTATACCAAGGTAGACATGTTGCTTCATTTGTGATGTTTAGTTATGGGCTACTTGCATTAAATATGCGGTTGGTGCAGAATTTCATGCATGCTGAGGAGGGGATCATCACTGGTCTTTTGCAGTGTTTAGCAGAAATGTTAAAATCTGTCATGGGAATAGAATGAACAATCAAGGAGTTTTGCAATGATAACTTCTACCAATACTTCGACTGAGATAATGGTTGAGTTAATATTGATTGTAAATGATGATTTGTCATTGTTTATACTGTCCTGGATATTTTGAAATAAATCACAATTATGCTTCAGCTAAATCTCTAAAACCCTACATGCTTTGAAAGGCTGTTTTGAAACTGGTACAGCAGCTATTTGTTCATGGTCTTTAAGGTTCCCAAAAGAGTGTTTTGTCATAACTGTCTCTGCACTGACTTACGTGATTGATTGATTGATTGGAATGACCTGCTTCCAAGTGTGGTAATCTTCTTTGAACTATAATATCCTTCTGATCTAATCCCACATCAACTCTCCCTTCATCTAAGAAAGGCTTTGCTTTTACACTTTTGTTGCATTTCTATAACCAGTACATTTTATGTGTACAGAATGCCTTAGTGATTCATACCTTAGTTAACTGTACCATTTTGTTTTAGAAGCACTTTAAGTTTCCTATCTTCTCTTGATTCGTCTTGTTAAGCTTGCGACTTTGGTGAATATATGGTTTCTGGATTTTTGGAAGGCATTTGATAAGGTACCTACACATTCGGCTACTTAAGAGCTCATAATTTTGGAGGTATTGTATTAAGAGGATTGGCTAGAGGATTGCCTAACTAACTGAAGATGTAGTTGGAATAGGGATGTTGTTAGGGGAACAGAAAAGGTAGATGTGGAAAGGTTATCTCCACTTTGGGAGACTCTAGGATCAGATGTCTTAATCTCAGAATAAAGGATTTCACATTTAAGAACATGAGGTGGAATTACTTCGGAGGCCACTGAATCTGTGGAAGTCTTTACCTCCAAGGGCTGTTGGAGTTGGGTCACAAAGTGGAGTTGAGGATTATCAGGTCAGCCATAAGCTCACTGAATGGTAAAAAAAGACTGATTAGGCTGAATGGTATATCTCTGCTCCTTAAAGTCCATTTTTGGCTTTAAGGACGAGAATTGTAGTTGCAAGTGACTGCTGGAGTACACGTATAATTTGTTAGTAATTCTGAGCTTGCTAAATTTCAACTGGGCTGTTCAGCTGTATATCAAAATGGCAAAATTGCATGCAGTACTGTATTATAAAATTGTACATGGTTGATTTTTTTTTGTTTGGGATAAACATTTGAGTTTACAGAAGTATTTATTTGTCTGCAGGGAATCTGCTGGGAGTTGGTGGGGGAGCTGGATACAAGAAGGTTTCCAGTCAGTAAAAGAAAAGGTAAGAACACCATGTACCTTTGTCTTAATTTGTGCGCTTTGGCTTTAGGATTTGCATTTTATTGTGTGCTACATTACCATAGCAGTAAAACGCAGTATGTTAACTTGTAAATATTTTACATTATTTACATTTTTCTCTCCACTCTCATTAGAGGGCACTTTTAAATATTTATCCTTGATTTGTCATTGAGTATGTTGCTGGAGTGTGCTGCTTGGGAGTTTCTGAAGGAAATTGGATAAACACCTAATGAGAGAGCATTTTGTAGAGTTTGACCAGCGGATATTCTGCAGGGGAGTGGATCAAGTTTTTAGTCGCTTTTGCAGTCGTTCTGCCTGGTCAAGATGACTTTAGAAGTGAATCATATCAAACCTGTTGTTAGATTCCTTGCTTGAAGAATGCATATGTGCTGTAGCAATTGACTGAACTTGCTGATCCTTAAGATGAGCCTTGCAAATTAGGTTTTAGATTGCACACCTCTTACTCAAATTATATAGGATCTACTTCCAGCATGGTTTGAAGCTGAGGTTTGTGTGGAACGTGAGTGTATCAGCATATTGCACCCCAAAGCTCTGCAAATCCTGCTAAACCATCCCAGAGAATGATGGTCAGTTTGGAATTGAATGCAGCAATTTTCTTCTATACTGTGAAAATAGCAAAATTAAACAACCAAGAAAGCATGAACTATTTTACATATTTGGGATATTCCAAATATCATTTTAATCATAAATATGTACATGCTATTTGCATGTGTGTTAACTGCTTTTCTGGGAATAAGAAATAGTACTGAGGAATTGGAAGCAAGTTGAAAGAAAACACTTTTTTAAAATCCTTTCAAAAGAAATCTTCACAGAATATGAGAATGTTCATGACGCTTTCTTGTCCCCACCAACAGTCTACTGAAGCACTGGAGTTTATGAAACGGGACCTTGCAGAGTTTTCACATGTGGTACAGCATGATACAGCATGTACAATTGCAGCCACTGCAAATGCGGTGAAAGAAAGACTGAGTGTGAGTATACATATGTGATTATTTCTATCTGTGGTTGACTTCAGTTTGAGCATGATAGAAGTGCGGACTCGGCATTCTAATGTACAATGTTAGGCACATGAAATGCTGGTGCTGAATAATGCTGAGTTTAAGGTGATTAGTTTACCATTCAGTATGTAGACAGACAGCCCTAGGTAATGAGCAGTGTTATTTGCTTCTATTTGCAAATCCATAAGGAGTTTGTACTGTAGTTCCGATTGTGTGGGTGTGGTACACAGGGACCCTGGCGTGCCCTAAACCAGATTAGCCTTGACCACAATCATGGTCATTCAGGGCCTGATTGTGACTTTCCATGTTTCTCATTCCTTGATCGAAGTGATGTCTGCTGGTGGATCTTGCTCAAAAAGGTTGCAGCAGATGGGCCACTGATTTTGGAAGGTTAACAGAAGGTGAATTGAACATCCTGGAGTAGGTAAGAGAGATGCATCACAAATAGTTTCAGCTAGCTTGTGCGTTTTTTTTGTCAGATGCCAGGCACACAATATCTATTTACTCTCCCATCAAAGGGTTTGAGTTTCCATTGTTAGTGTAGCAATTTCTTTACTATTCCTAAAATTTTGTCTCCAGGTTATAGACTTTTGATAGTTAAACATTATAATATATGATTCACGCAGTTGTCTGGTTAAAATCACCTGATAATGATAACATGCTAAATATGAATGTAATCAGCCTTCCTTTGTTTCGCTAGTGCTTCATAGTTGAAGATTGTTACAGTGTGAAGAGAATGTACAGACGAGGAGGGGGGAATGTGGGTAAATTTGTTTTTCTGCTTTCTGCATCAATTGTTGCCATTTATCATGCTGTTATTTGGAATAGATGAGCCTGCAGTGTCTCAACAGAAAAAGTTATTGTGGCTTCATCAGGGAGGAGTTCTCCTCGTCGCAACGTTTCTTCAGAGATTGCCACCAAAAAATTTCAAACCAACTAAAGGCAGTCAAGATTATGAACGTTAGTTGAGGCTGAAGTTGCAAGTTGACTAGAGTTCTTTGTTTGACAGTGTATATTGCAGCCACATGTTGAGATTTGCTGCATAATTCACAAGTTTCTGTATTTTGAGATTCTTTTTAATCTATCTGTCTTTTGTATTCATGACCGTGTAGTTTTAACTTTGACACAGAGTCCTGTACTCAACAATGGTTGTGGTAGTTGATGTGAGACAAGCTATTTGTAAGAATCTTAAGGAACATTTATATGGGTTGCAGTTAAATGATGATATTTAAGCAGCTTGTTGTGCAATGGAAAGACAATTATGACTTGTTAAACAAATACTAAGGATAACTTATAAAGCCTTTTAATTTGTTGTACACTATCCAAGTCGGAACAGAATTTATTTTAGTATTGCTTTTTTTCTTACCCGGTCTTGTCTCTGAGCTCAATGAGTGCTGCTTCAGCATCACTTTGAACTCCAAGTGGCATTTTATTCGCATAAGTATCAATGATATAAAGTGACCTCAAGGCAGCATCGTCTTGCAATCTGTGTGCAGGTAGATTGGAAGGTTTGTAATTATCATAAAGGCCTGACCTTTTGAGGAGTGGGGCCGAAAAAGCAAACCTAGCAGGGATGGACTTGTGCAATGACTGTGTGCATTGTTGTTCTTCCTTCATTTGAAGGAAATGATTAAAGCTAAGTACATTTCTTTTGAAACTTTGTGTGCAGGCAGAAACATCTACAGGAGCTGGACAGCAAGTTAAAAAGGGATTATCAAACATCCTGGGAGTCCTCTCGGACACTTTTGCACCTCCTCCAGACAAAACTATTGATTGTGATGTTATAACACTGGTTGCAACACCATCTGGTACTACAGAACTCTACGACAGTACCAAGGTACTTGGAGTAATTTCAAGCTCACATCTAGTCTTTAAGAAGCTACCTACTTCAACACTTCTAGAAGACTGTTGAATGAAGGTGTGGTGGGCCACATCATGAGTGTTTCAAATTATTATAATTTCTACAGTCATTTTGATACAGGCTGGGCATGGATCTCACTTGAAATTTTAAGAAATTTTCATTGCAAACACATGCTATTGCATCATGAATTTTTAGGGTTTTATAGTATTTCCATTATTTATGATAATATTTGATTTTGTATGCATTGCAAAGTAGCGTGGAAGCAAGTTGTTTGTGTTGTAGAACTGTCATATAAATTATATTACTTGAAACTGGGAGAAATAAATTTGTGACTAAACTGTTGAAGACGCTTGCATTAAAAAAAAAAGTTACTTCACGGAAAAGGCTACTCTGCTTATAAAAGATAACAAGGTGTGGAGCTGGATGAATGCAGCGGGCCAAGCAGGAAGGCCGTTTCGGGCCTAGACTCGTCTTCATTTTCTGAAGAAGGGTCTAGGCCTGAAATGTTAGCGTGCCTGCTTGGCCTGCTGTGTTAATCCAGCTCCACACCTTGTTATCTCAGATTCTCCAGCATCTGCAGTTCCTACTATCTGTGCTACTCTGCTTAAGCGTCTTTCCTTTGTTAAACTAAAATGTCTCTCTCTGTATATTCACATTATTTTTATCCTGGTTCCACCTCCTAATGAAGCTCTAATACTACGAGAATCCAGAGCCGACAATAAGGTGACTTATTTCTGTAATAAAGCAGAAGTGCAAAGTGTGTATGTTAAAAATGCATGTTGTAAAATGTAACTTTCAGTTCCTAAAGTTTGTTCACAGTAAATCATATGCCATATAAGAACCCAAACGTTGAAATCATTTGGTATATACCTCAGAGTTAGTAAGAACTGCCAATGATGGAGGCTGAGATAACAGTGTGGAGCTGGAGGAATACAGAAGGCCAGGCAGCATCAGAGGAGTAGGAAAGCTGATGTTTCGGGTCAGGACTCTTTTTCAGAAATGGGCAGGGTATGGGGGCTCTGAAATAAATAGAGATGGGGTGTTGGGCTGGGGAAGGTAAGTGGGATGGTGCAGATAGGTAGTGGCGGGGATTGGTCAGTGACGTGGGAGGAGCAGATAGGTAGGAGAGAAGACAGGGAGGGTTGGTCATGGGATGAGGTCGGGGCTGGGGAGATTTTGAAGCCAATAGAGTCCACATTGAGACCATTGGACTGTAGGCTCCCTAGGTGGAATATGAGGTGCTGGTCCTCTAGTTTCTGGGTGGCGTCGTTGTGACACTGGAGGAGGCCCAAGATGGATATGTCACCAGGGAATGGGAGGTGGAGTTGAAGTGGCTCACAACTGGAGGGTGTTGTCGTTTGTCATGAACAGAGTGCAGTCTACAAAATGATCTCCGAACCTCATCTTGGTCTCACCAAATGTAGAGGAGGCCACATCGGGAACAGTGGATGCAATAGACCACATTAGCGGATGTGCAGGTGAGTATCTGTTTGATGTGGAAGCTTTTTTTTGGGGCCTGGGATGGAGGTGAGGGGGCGGTATAGAGGTAGGTGTAGCACCTCTTGCAATTGCAGGGAAAGGTGCCGGGGCTAGTGGTGAGTGTGGAGCGGACGAGGGAGTCAGAGTGTTCCCTACACAAGGCAGATAAGTGGGGGGAGGGCAATTTTATCGTTTTGTAGTTGGGTCAGATTGCAGGTGGTGGATGTGGCAGGGAATGAATTCGGAGGTTAGTGGGGTGATATGTGAGGACAAGGGGAATTCTATCTTTGTTTTTATTGTGTGGGGTGGTGGTGTGAGGGAAGAGGCGTGGTAAACACAAGAGGTGTGTTCAAGGACGTTTTCAACCACTGAAGGGGGTATGATGTGTCCTTTGAAATACAAGGACATCTGGGATGCTCGGGAGTGGAATGCCTCATCTTGGGCAGAGGGCGGAAGATTGGGAGTAGGGGATCACATTCTTGCAGGAAGGTGGGTGAGAGGAGGTATAGTCTAGTCCAGTTTCTACTAGTTGTAGATTAGTCCAGTGTCACAATGACGCCACCCGGAAACTGGAGGAGCAGCACATCATATTCCACTTTGGGACCTTACAGCCCAATGGTCTCAATGTGGACTTTACTAGCTTCAAAATCTCCCCACCCCCCAGCCTCATCCCATGAGTAAACCTCTCTCTCATCCCTGCCTCCTTGACCTATCTGTCTTCTCTCCCACCTATCTGCTAAGCCCACCTCACTGACCAATCCCCACCATTACCTCGCTGCACTCACCTATAGCCATCCCACCTACCTTCCCCAGCCCCTCTTATCCCTGCCTCCTTGATATGTCTGTCTAGATTCTTCCAATTGATATAACTTATGTAAAGTAACTACTGAAAATTGTTGGGAAAAAGTTCATTCGAAATTGTTTCACTGCGCTCAATGTTTCTTTATTTCCTACATTTTACAATGTGACTGCACTTCAAAAGTACTTCCTTGAATATAATACACTTTGAGATCTGGTGGACTTAAAAAGTGCTATTTAAATGCAAGTCTTTTTGTAGTTGCTCAAAATTTGCTTGTATCGTAGATGGAAAGTTTAATTTTTGAAAACAATAACAAATTATATCAAGGGTAAAATTTAAACTGTTGAGAATGAGAAAGCAATCTGCCGTTTTTTCCGTTTTCATAATCAAATGAAATTTTTGCGTATGTTATTTCTAAGCATGTAAGAAACCGGTCTGAGTTGCAATGTAGAACAAGTCCTTCAGACCATTGCTGCTAATTGCCAATTCTTTGACTAAATAACTTGTTTTTCAGGCTCGTCTTTACAGTCTACAGGCTGATCCAGCAACATACTGCAATGAGCCAGATGGTAAGAAACCTAATGGATTTTAAAGCATTTGACAAATGTTTATCCTTTTATTTACAAGTAGGAGAGTCTTTTGGTCTTATGCATGAGCCTCCTGTATTTATTCTGTTGAGGTTTGCTGATGGATAGTAGATTTTGGAGAGACTTTAAGTTGAGAGGATGGAATGAATTATGTTGAAAAGTACAAAAGCAGTAGGAACTATGCAGTTCATGTCGCCAATCCCAAAAGTTCATCATAGAAACATATATAATAATCAGAGGGGTGGATAGGGAGAGCCTTTTTCCTAGGATGGTGACGGCGAGCACGAGGGGGCATAGCTTTAAATTGAGGGGTGAAAGATATAGGACAGATGTCAGGGGTAGTTTCTTTACTCAGAGTAGTAAGGGAATGGAACGCTTTGCCTGCAACGGTAGTAGATTCGCCAACTTTAGGTACGTTTAAGTCGTTATTGGACAAGCATATGGAGTACATGGAATAGTGTAGGTTAGATGGGCTTGAGATCAGTATGACAGGTCGACATAACATCGAGGGCCGAAGGGCCTGTTATGTTCTATGTTCTAGAATCATGTCGTCATATCACCATAGAATCCTCAGTGTGGAAGCAGGCCATTCAGCCCATCGTGTCCACGTTGACCCTCTGAAGAGCATCCCACCCAGACCCACCCCTTACTGTATCCCTAGATTTCCTACCATTGACACTGTGGGCAATTTAGCATAGCCAATCCACCTAACCTGCACATCTTTTGACTGTGGGAGAAAACGTACACAATCACGGGAAGTTCGCACATTCTCCCCACGTGCGGTTACCTGAGGCTGGAATTGAACCTGAGTCTCTGGTGCTATGAGGCAGCAGTGCTAACCACTAGGCCACCATGCTGCGCAAAGCATCACTTTTTTATGTTTATTCTCCCGTGGGATGTTGGCATTACTGGCAAGTTGAAGCCAGGATATTCCCCCCCTGTCTCAAGGATTGAATTGGATTTTTTATTTAGACCGTAAAACATAGGAGCAGAAATTAGGCCAGTCGGCCCATCAAATCTGCTTCACTATTCAACCCTGGCTGATAAGTTCCTTAAGGCCATTTTCCTGCTTTCTCCCCGTAACCCTTAATCCCCTTGATAATCAAGAATCGATCTATCTCAGTCTTAAATGTACTCAGTGACCTGGCTGAAGAAGTTTTTAACTGTCTGCTTCCCAAGGTAGTCACTTCCACGTTTATCATGCTCTTTATAATGTGATGAAATCTAAATTACCTTATCTCCTAAACTTGAAATTCTAATATCCAATTCTAGTATTTTGTAACAATTGCAAGCATTATCAGGCAACAATTTGTCTATTCCTTTAACAAATTAATATCATGTCTGCTACTGAAGGTTGAAAGTAGAAATATTTTCAACTGATTTTTGTAAACATATATCAAAAACTGATGGAAGGATTTTGGCAAAACTTGGTGCAGGGTGATAAGGTGTGACTTTAAGGAAGAACTGATCAGTTTTTTGTGAAAATGTGGGTCTGGTTCTAAGCAATTGTAAGAATGTTGAGTTGAACACTGCATTAATGCCTGTTCACTTGTTCACTTTGTCCGTCCTAATAATCGCAGATTGTGCTCCTGTTTTCATACCTAGGATGAAATCCACATGGACCGACAGCTCAGAGTTTGCTAACTGCCATTTGCCTGGTTGTTGTAATTTTCCTGAGGCCATAAGACATAGGAGTGGAAGTAAGGCCATTTGGTCCATCAAGTCCACTCTGCCATTTAAATCATGGCTGATGGACATTTCAATACCACTTCCCTGCACTCTTCCCGTAGCCCTTGATTCCTTTTGAGATCAAGAATTTGTCGATCTCTGCCTTGAAGGCATCCAACGTCCCGGCCTCCACTGTACTCTGCGGCAATGAATTCCACAAGCCCACCACTCTCTGGCTGAAGAAATGTCATCTCATTTCAGTTTTAAATTTACCCCCTCTAATTTTAAGGCTGTGCCCACGGGTCCTAGTCTCCCTGCCTAACGGAAACAAGTTCCTAGCGTCCACCCCTTCTGAACCATACATTATCTTGTAAGTTTCTATTAGATCTCCCCTCAACCTTGTAAACTCTGAGTACAATCCCAGGATTCTTAGCCATTCATCATACGTTAAACCTACCTACCATTCCAGGGATCATCCGTGTGAATCTCCGCTGGACACGCTCCAGGGCTAGTATGTCCTTCCTGAAGTGTGGGGCCCAAAATTGGACACCCGTATTCTAAATGGGGCCTAACTAGAGCCTTATAAAGCCTCAGAAGCACATCACTGCTTTTATATTACAACCCTCTTGAGATAAACGACAACATTACATTTGCTTTCTTAATCACGGACTCTACCTGCAAGTTAACCTTTAGAGAATCCTGGACCAACACTCCCAGATCCCTTTGCACTTCTGATTTGCGAATTTTCTCACCATTTAGAAAATAGTCCATGCCTGTATTCTTTTTTCCAAAGTGCAAAATCTCACATTTACTCACATTGAATTTCATCAGCCATTTCCGGGACCACTCTCCTAGACAGTCTAAATCTTTCTGCAGCTTCCCCACCTCCTCAGTACTACCTGCCTGTCCACCTATCTTTGTATCATCGGCAAACTTCGCCAGAATGCCCCCAGTCCCTTCATCCAGATCATTAAAATACAAGGTGAACAGCTGTGGCCCCAACACTGAACCCTGCGGGACACTACTCGTCACTGGTTGCCATTCCGAAAAAGAGCCTTTTATCCCAACTCTCTGCCTTCTGTCAGACAGCCAATCCTCAATCCAAGCCAGTAGCTCACCTCGAACACCATGGGCCCTCACCTTTCTCAGCAGCCTCCCGTGAGGCACCTTATCAAAGGCCTTTTGGAAGTCTAGACAGATAACATCTACTGGGTTTCCACTACTTGTTACCACTTTGAAGAATTCTAACAGTTTTGTCAGGCATGACCTATCTTTACTAAAACCATGCTGACTTGTTTTAATCTGACCCTGCACTTCCAGGAATTTTGAAATCTCATCCTTGACAATGGATTCCAGAATTTTACCAACTACCGAGGTTAAGCTAATCTTATTGTCTATTAGGTTAATATCCTGATTAATGGCTGTTTCAGAGATGTAGCTTGTATCCTCCATGGTGTACTGTGTTAGGGTTTTCAGGTGAAATTAACTTAACATTGAAAATGAGTCTTCAGCAAAAAGCTCCTTATCAAAGTGTCATGGGGAGTAATTTGGCAGAATCATTTGAATAAGCAGTAAGAATAAACAAGATAGACTTTTGTAATTTGTCTTTTATTGGCTGAAACTTTTTTTAACTTGTACATTGGCTGTGTTTACTTTCTGTTCAGGGCCCCTGGAACTCTATGAAGAGTGGGTTGCTGATTTTAATCTTGAAAATCAGAAAGGGGAAATCTCTGACCTATTGGTTAACAGTCCAGCAGTACGTGCGCTTTACACAAAAATGGTATGTACTATGTCAACCATTCTGCTTATACTTGCTAATGCTCTGTCTGAATAACGTTGTTAGATCAAACCCAGTTGCAACAAGTGAGACACCAGATGAGCATTGAGGGGTCACTTCAGTGTTTGATATTGCCGAATTCTGTTCAACTGAACATTCGTGATATGAGGATCAACAATCACCAAAACGTAATTTAGTCATTTATTCTTGATGTTATGTGGCGTAGAACAATATACTCGGTACATTCTCTATCCCTCTTTCCACTCTTCCACCACCACCCCCCCCCCCATTGCAAACACCATTGCCAAGAGTGCCAAATATGTTACCCTTGTATAAATATTTTATATTTTGAAATATTGAGGACAGGATAGTCTGGTCCTTCTGAGGTGTTGTAGTCATCATCAGGTCATTGATCCACTCAAACACTCCCAACTTGATTCTCTTTCAGAACCAAAAGAACTGCGGATGCTGTAAATCAGGAACAAAAACAAAGTTGCTGGAAAAGCTCAGCAGGGTTCTGAAGAAGGGTCACCAGACCCAAAATGTTAACTCTGCTTTCTCCTCCACAGATGCTGCCAGATCTGCTAAGCTTTTCCAGCAACTTTGATGCTCTTTCACATTTTTACTATGGTCTCTTGAACCTGACTTTATTTCTGCAACCATGAATGTCTCTTTGAACCATGAAGTGATCAAATTCCGTCAAGGAAAAACAGGTCACTCTATCCCTTTATGGCACTATTGACACATAAAATATTCAATCCGAATAACAGTGAGTGGTTGAGTGAGGTGAATATGTTAATGTGTGAGTAAGGTTGGAGGGCTAGTTGGTGAGGTAGGTGGGGTGCATTTATCATTGGTTACAGTATGTTTTCCTAAATGTTGCTAAAAGGGGATGTGAAGTTTTTTTTGCCTTGGACTTTAAGGAGAATTGATGCAAGAATCCAGGCTGAAAAAGGGACTCCATTTCACACAATGTGAAAAGGGTGCTCATTGCTTGGATTGTTGTTGGCCTGGCAATGCAGCAGAAACTGTAAGTTGTCAGTTTTAGTTCCCAGATCTGGCAGATGTAACTGGTCAGGGCATTGCCATGTGAATGCAACAGAGATTCCATCTCCGTGTCACCAGAGGTTAGACACCCATCAAGTATAGAGTGGAGTGCATTTGTTTCTGCTACAAGCCGCATATGTGAACGCACAAGATCTTGTTTTATGTATGCTTAAGGAAGATTTTTGAGTCATGGAAACTGTCAGTCTGTCTGATATTGCCATACCAGTGATGGCTCATTCAGGCGTCATCTCTTGCTAGACAGATTGTCCTATTTTCAAGCATAGTTTCTTGTATTTGGTCCTGATGAATGTAAAGTTTGACTTTATCTCCTTTCAGTTCTCTTTTTTTTTTAAACTTTGTTTTATTCATTCGTTGGTTGCGGGAATCACTGGCCAGGCCAGCATTTATTACCCAGAGGCCAATTAAAAGTTAGCCAGATTGCTGTGGGTCTGGGCTCATATGGTAGGTCAGACCAAATAAGGACACAAAATTAGTGAACCCTATCGGTTTTTCCTATAGGCAACAATAGTTTCCTGTTATTCATTAGAATCTTGTCTCCAGATATATATTGAATTCAAATTTTACTGTTTGCCATGGCAGGATTCAAACCCAGGTCTCCACAAAATTACCAGGGTCTCTGGATTAATAGTCTGGTGATAATGCCACAAGGCCATCACCTCTCCTTTCTGCACCTGGCAGTTATTTATGTGGTTTTCTCTGTCCTCCGTAACTGTCAAGGTCAGTAAGCAGACTGCCTGAACTCTCCGAATCTAACTCCGAACCAGAGATATTCATGACCAGTCCCAGGAAACATCAAAATTTTAAACTTGGGTAGTTTCCACAAACCTGGTGCAGATGTACATCTCATGTCATAACCTGGACTGTGGTCGCCCGAAAACCAGATGATTATGCCTCAACAGTGGCCTGCTCAACATTGATTCCTGCTGGCAGATTAAATTGCCTAAACCAAATTCTGGAAGAACCTTCACATGCCTGCCATTCTACCTGCCAGCATAGATGTCATGTATAAAGACTGGAATAAGCGCCTCAACGTTTTTGTTGCTATAATTTAATTCAATAATCTAAAAGCTGTGCAATTGAGATATGAAATAGTCTTCAGTTTTGTTTTTCCCTCTCTTATAATAGGTACCAGCAGCCGTATCTCATTCAGAATTTTGGCATCGATACTTTTATAAACTGTATCAGTTGGAACAGGTGGGTCATTACTGAGTTCAATAATGATTGAAATATTTATCCTAGTTTTTTAGGCTATCAGTCAGTTATCAGGTCAGCTGACCAATTGTAAAAGTTTGTTTTGGAATGCACTATACTTCATTTTGCTGACTCCTAAGTTTTTTTTTAATGAATTTCTTCCTTGCTTCACCCCACTATTTCATAGAATCCCTACAGTTTGGAAGCAGCCCTTTTTGTCCCAACAAGTCCACACCGGCCCTCCCAGCATCCCACCCAAACCTATTCCCCCATAACACTATAATCTACACATCCGTGAACACTCGGCAATTTAGGGTGGCCAGTCCACCTACCCTGCGCATCTGTGGGCCGTGGGAGGAAACCGGAGCACCTGGAGGAAACCTATGCAGACATGGGGAGAATGTACAAACTACACATACAGTTGCCTGAGGGTGGAGTTGAACCCACGTCCCTGTGAGGTAGCATTGCTAACCGCTGAACTGCCGTGCTTTTTAATGGCAAGGTTCTATACCTGAGAATTCACTTCCTGAGCGCCTACACTACTTCCCCTCAATGTTCTTATGTTTACTTCTTATACCAGAGTTTTGGTCGCTGTTCAAACACACTTCCAATATCACTTTCATGGACTTGGCTTCCATTTTTGGTTACACCTTCTGTGAGGTGTGTCGGGACTTTTCTCTGCCATAAATGGGATATATTGATGCGGTTTAACTGTTGCATTTGGTGAGATATAGGGAAATGTTAGAGGTTCTCAATGGCTAGAGTCAGAGGAATAGAGTTTCAGAGAAGGTATGGACTAGATGTATGATCTGTTTCATTGGTGGATCAAGGTATGAAGGGATTTAAAGATGCCAGCAATTTTGTAATAAATGTACTGCAGGACAAGTGAACAGGGTTAATTCAGTAAGGATGAGGTGGTAAGTGACCATAAGTTAGTGTAGAACAGGTAATTATGATAAATTACTGTTGATATGTGGCCAATAACAAAACTAATACAAAAGCCTGCAGAGGACAGAAATGTTTAGTTGGATTTCAGTGGTGGAAGGACTGAGGTAGAGTTGGTGTTGTGGTGATAGTAGTAATATTCATAAGCAAATAAGTTTTTAAAGCTCCTTTTTAAAGTCAAATGAGATGCTAAGATTACAAATCGGTCTCAGAGATAATGGGAACTGCAGATGCTGGAGAATCCAAGATAATAAAATGTGAGGCTGGATGAACACAGCAGGCCAAGCAGCATCTCAGGAGCACAAAAGCTGATGTTTCGGGCCTAGACCCTTTTCTAGGCCCGAAACGTCAGCTTTTGTGCTCCTGAGATGCTGCTTGGCCTGCTGTGTTCATCCAGCCTCACATTTTATTATCTTACAAATTGGTCTGTTGGGCTGAGGTAAATAGTGACAGTGGGAAGATATGAATCCGTTTTTGGAGGGAGCAAAATTTCTACTTTTGAAAGGTTTGAGAACAAGGAAGCATAGATTTAAAGTAATGAAGGAAACAAACATGACCTGATTTCTTTCTTTCTGAGTGTGGTTAATGTTTGGAATGTGCTGCCTTGTTTTGAAAACTTCTTCAATGCAGCATTCAAGAGAATTGGAGGGGGCGATGGGAGAAGGTGGGATAATGGCATATGTGAATTTCTCAGTAGGAGAGCTGGTGCAGATATCTTGGACTGAATGTCTGCTTACTGTGCCATAACTGTGATATTTCTGCTGTACCTCTTGCATCAAATTGGCTGAGTTAGAAATTGGAGGTACTGTACATCCAAAGCTTATACTTAAAGGGATTTGGGCTAAAATATGATGTGTTAAATCTTGATTAGTTTGGTTTTTAAATTTTAAATCTAATTGTAGTGTCTGTCAAATATTTTTAAAATGAGCTTATTAAACTTGTATTAAACATCTGGTTGAACAAGTTGGAGTAAATGCTAACTGAAGTGCCCTTTCACAGGACGAGACCAGGAGAGTAGCACTGAAGCAGAGAGCGGAGCAGACCTCTCATGCAGAGGAGCTTCAATGGGAAGAGGAAGAAGGTAAGGATTTCAAATTCTATTAAAGTTAATAGTAAGGAGAACATCTTTTGCCAAAACTTTTCTTGCTGTACTGTATGTTGTTAAGAATATTTTTATGAATGCCAGTATCATTAATAGTGACCATGTAATTACAGATTGTTATAAAAACCTATATGGTTCATTCCGATTAAAGCAAAATACTAAAAGTGCCAGAAATCTGAAACAAAGATAGAAATTGCTGGAGAGACTTGGCTGGCTTGGCAGCATGTGAGGGGAGAGAAAGGTTCTCCTGAGGTCCGTGCACAGACTGCATTGGTCAATATGCCAATGTGCTTGGAGCTTCCCAACAGCTGCAGAGCTTGAAGGGAATGTTGGACCTTACTTGGCCAGTCTGAAGGTTATTCCAGATTCTTAACCATATAGTTAAGTCTTAATTGGTCTTTTATTTATTTGGAAGATATGAGCATCGCTATCTTGCTTGGCATTTACCTCCCATACCTAATTGACCTTGGAGGTGATGATTTGTTGATGTCTTGAACTGCTGCTGTACATATGGTGAGAGTCCATCACTGGTACTGCTCAGAGAGCTCCATGATTTTGACCGAACCCCACTAAAGGAATAGTGCTGTAGTTAGAGGGTGGCACGTGGTTTGTAGGGAGACTTTTTTAAAGCTGGTGGCTGTTCCCATGTACTTGCTGCCTTAGTTCTTCAGGATAGTACAACGGCCACAAGATTTGATACTGCAGTCAAGCAGCTTTGCTGGGTCACTTCAATAGACCTTTGTAGATGGTTCACTCTGCTGCCACTGTGCATGGTGATCAAGAGTGAATAGTTATGGTGTCAGATGGGCACTGATCAAGAAACCTGTTTTGTCTTGAATGTTTGCGTTTTGTAAGTGTTAGAGCTACACACATACAGACAGAAGAATATCCTGTCATAATCGTGACTTGCAGATTGTGAGGAGGCTTTGGGGAGGGTGTCAGTGCTGGGTAGGAAACAACTTATTTGTTGCAGAATTACCAGTCTCTGACTTGCTGTTGAAATCACAGTATTTATATGGTTAAGTTTCTAGTCAAAAGTGACTACCCAGGTTGTTGGTGGAAGGTCCAGTTTACAAAAAAAATTGTGGTCCCATAAACATTGACAAGTCAATCACTCACCCAGATCAGACCAAGGCTGCATTCCGTGATGCATCTGATGAAAAGAAAAATTGGTAAGTGTTGTTGTGGACGTGCTGAATTCCCTTAGCCTCCCAGGGAAGTAGAGGTGTTGGTGTGCTTTCTTCACCATACTGTTGACATGGATGGGCTAGGTCAGATTGGTGACATTTACTTCTAGTGACTTGATGCTCTTGACCATCTCCACCTCAGCAACATTGATGCAGACAGGGATATCTCCTCTGCTCTGCTTCCTGATGTCAATGACCACCACCTTCGTTTTGCTGACATTGAAGGAGAGGTTATTATCTTCACACCATGCCACCAAGCTCTGTCTCTTTCCTGAACACACTCTCATCACTGTTTGAGATCCCACCCACTACGGTCGCGTCATTTGCAAATTTGTAAATCAAGTCAGAGCTGAATTTGGCCCCACAGTTGTAAATGTGTAAGGACTGTATAGTAAGGGGCTGATTGCACAGCCTTGTGGGGTATCAGTGGTGAGGATTATTTACAGAATAAGGAATACATTTAAAACTGTGATGCAAAATAATTTCTTCTCCAAAGGGTAGTGAACGTCTGAAATTGTCTGAGAGAGTTGTGGAGGCTAGATCATTGGAAGTATTTAAAAAGGTAGGCAGGCTTATGAAATGTTGGGGCATTGATTGTTATGCTGAGCTGGCACGAAAGAGGGTTTGAGGCCTGGGACAAATTAGCTGTGATCTTGTTGAATGGCAAGGCAGGTTTGAGAGGCAAAATGGCCTACTTTTGGTCCTATTTCTTTTGCTTTGTCACCTTCTTTACAGTCTTGCTAATATGCAAGACTAAAACACAAGACTACATTCATTTTAATATTAATTAGCATTTCTGAAAAGATCTAAAATACACTAGACCAATGTAAAATTAAAAGAAAATGCAGAAAATACACAGTAGATGAGAGAGGATCTGTCGGGAGAGAGAACTCCCTATTTGTCAGAACCTTCTCATGAAATATCATTTTAAAATGTTAACTCTGTTCAATATTCTGCCTGACTTTGAGCATTTGCAGACTTTCTTTTTGCAATTTAGATTTGAAGCATCCACGGTATTTTGTATTTGTCTTAATCATCACATCAAAAGTAAGCCAAAGTGTTCATGAAAGTGTATAATAAGAAATGCACTGATTATTTTGAATTTTTTTTGAAAAATGAAGTACTGTTATTTGGTTTACAATTGATTTCAGTGTAGTATAGTATGATTCTAGATTGTTGATCCTTTTGCTCAGACGTTTTTACAATTTTCAATGAAAAATCAACTGCATACAGTGTGAAAAAACTATGCAATGTTGTATTCTTGCAGATGAATTTGTAGGTGCTTCGTCTCCCAATTCAGATTTACGACATATGCCGCAAAAGCCATTATCGCATTTACAATCTCCAGTTGCATGCTGTAGGCTGGAGCATTCAGTTGAACTTCAGAACCAGAATATTGCTGACGTCATGCCAAGGCCATTGGAATGCCAGTCTGATAGTGTCATCAGCACCTCCACAGAACTCCAGTTGAGAAGTCAAATCTCCACATCCAGTGAGACGTCTAGGTCTGAGGAGACTGTAAAGGAAATTGCAGGCAATGTAGTAGAAACCAGTGTGGAGCTGGTGGTACAACAAGATTTGAAGCCAAGTAGTAAGGGCAGACTTTCGATCCCAGAAGAAGAAGCAAATGGATCAACAAAATATCAAAAAACGAAGGAGTTTACTGCAGTATCTGGTGCAGTGTTTGAGGCACAGAACACAAACAAACTGGAGACTACAAAAGATGATGGACCAATTGATTTGAGAGTGTATGAACTTAACTCCGACAGTGGAAAATCAACACCATCCAATAATGGAAAGAAAGGTATTGTTACAAATGGTGTATGTGTGCTAAGTACAGATGGAGCCAGAAGGGGAATAGTGGTAAATAAACCTACTAGTCTTAAAATGGGACCCAAAAGCAAGTCGCAGGTGTGTTTTTAAATAATATTTATAATTAGAAAGGGGTGAATTTTATAATCCATAAAATGGAACTTATTTAAAAAATCAATGCAGTAAACCTCTTGCTGCTTTAAGAATTCATAATCCACTTATTTTTAATAGATCATTGCATCCCTTAAGTCTAGAAATGCATTAGGCACAATGAGAAGCAATCCTTTTTTTAGGTTGTGATAGTCAGTCACACAGTACAGAAGAGGCTCTTTGGCTCATTCTGGCTGCTTCAACACAAAACTGGTCTAAATGTGCAATCTTTTCAATTTCCAGCACGTGGCCTATTGCCTTGAATGATAACATTTCAAGTAATCATTCGAATAAATTTTAAAAGTTGCGTGGTTTCTTGTCTCTACTAAACTAGGCAGTACATTCCAGATTCCCACCACCTTCTGGGTGCAAATCTCTTTTTTCCTCCAAATCCTCTCTTCAACCTCCTGCATTTCATCTTCAAATTATGCTCTCTTTTCATAGATCATTCAGCTGAGGGAATAACTGCATTCTGTTCACTGCCCATGCCCCTCAGTCTGCTACACCTCAATCAGATCCCCTCGGCCTTTCTTGCTCCAAAGAAAACAATCCAAGCTTATCCAGTCTTTCTTCATACTTGAAATGCTCCATCACAGGCAACGTTCTGGTGAATCTCCTCTGCACTCCTCTAGTGCAATCATATCTTCCTGTCGTGCAATGATGAGAGCTGCTGAATATATTCTAGCTGTAGCCTAATCGAAGTCCTGTACAGCTTCACCATACGCTCCTTGCTCTGATGATCAATGCCGTGGCAAAGGTGAGTGTCCTGTAGGTCCCCAACCTGTCCTTCACCGTCAGGGATCTGTGGACAAGTACCTGAAGATCCCTCAGAGTTTCCTAGTGTCCTGTCACTCATTGAGTACTCCCTTTTCTTGTTACATTTGCCAAAGTGCATCAGTTCATACTTTTCAGGGTTAAATTTCAGTCTGTCTTTTTTTTTCTTCCTCTTGTAACCTAATACGTTCCTCCTCATTGTAAACCATCTGGCCAATCTTTATCTTTCTCACATTTTACTTATTATCCCCTCCTATATCATTTATATGTAATAACAAACGGCAATGTTCAGCACTCTTTGCAATTGCTCTGATAGTGAAGCAGACCATGTTTAAATGCAACAAAACTCAGCAAACTTGGACTTGCTATATAAATGCAGTGCCTACAAGAGCAGGACAGATGCTAGGAATACTGCAGTGAGTAACTTACCTGACTCCCAAAGTCTGTTCACCATACTTACTCTCTATCCTTTAGAATTAAACTCCATTAAACAGTTGATGTTGTCAAAGAACTAATGCAATTGCTACTAGATTCAAAGAGGCATGAGATTAGTTCAAATGTTCACATTTAACAAACTTGATTGTCCTCTCCGTGTTTTCACTGAAATTTTAAAAACCTGTTTCCAACTCCAGTAAAATGTTGGGAGCGTTTTCTGAGTTTCTTAAGCTGAAGAATGCAATGCCAGAGACTGTCAGAAATAATATGGTAGATAATGTTATTAAAATATGGTTTAATAAAATGCATCAAAAAGTGACATTAGTGTGGTCCTAAGAAACCATGCATTTTGAAGCATTGTATCTTCAATGTATTTGCATAGCTGGTCCTGGTGGATAATAGCTTTCTTTTCCTCAAAGATCCTAAATTGTTTCTTAGTGACTGGATAGTTTAGTTTTATGCATTTGCTTTCTCTGAAAAAAGTATGCTGGTGTGGTTCATCAGTCCTAATATCAAATCAACATTTTTTTAAACTCCCACTTGGGATGTTGACATCACTGACAAAGCCAGCGTTTATTGTCCATCTCACGTTGCCCATAAATTGAGTAGATTGACCCTCTGAAATGGCATTCAGAATTAGCTGCATCTTTTAAAAAATCACTCGTTGGATGTGAAAATCGCTGGCTGAGCAGCATTTAATGTCTGTCCCTAGTTATCTTTGAACTGAGTGGCTTGCTAGGCCATTTCAGAGGGTAATTGAGAGTCAACCACATTGCTGTGGGTTTGAAGTCACATGTAGGCCAGACTGAGGGATGGCAGATTTCCTTCCCTGAAGGACACTAGTGAATCAGATGTTTTTCTGGCAATCAACAATGGTTTCATGGTCATCAGTAGATTCTTAATTCTAGATTATTGTTGAATTCAAATTCCACCATCAAACCCGGGTCCCCAGAACATTAGCTGAGTTTCTGCGTTAATAGTCTAGCGATAATACCATGAGGCTATCACCTCCTGCATTGTGGTGGGTGTGGAGTCACATAAATGCCATGCCAGCTATCACAGCACATTTCTGTTCCTGCAGGATTTTAACGAATCAGCTTTTATAATCTGAATTCAACAGTTTTGATATGAATGAGCTAGAATTTAATCCAGAGTTACTAGGAAATTGAATTTAAGTGACCTCAGCTGCTATAATAGGATGTTAACTTTTGTCTCTAGAGCTTTAGTCCAGGCTTCTGGACCAGAGGATTATTGCTGCCCTCTGCAGTCCTTTATAAAAGTATTACGGCAGTGGTATTAAATGTCATTCATGAGTTGTTTGTAACTAAAATGTGTTCTGCAGCAGATCAAGGAACCAAAAGTGTGTGGCCTAAATAATAATTTCTGATTTCCCAGTGAACCAGTTTATTTCTTTAAACTGCATGGGAGAATCCTTCTTGCTATGTTGGAGTAAAATCCTCTCAAAATTAATGTAGAAAATTGATTCTGTTCCGTACACAGAATGCACTCTGAGAGGAGTTAATTACAAAGGAACTGGCATAGGTCATTTCAGCCCCTTGAATGATGGAACAGGCTCAACGAGATCATGGCTGATTCCATATACCAAAACACAAAATTAACAAAATGTTTGTCTGCTGCTGTTCCACTATTAGTTGGGGAGGAAAAAAAGTTCCAACGTCTACCACCCCTTTGTGTGCAGAGCTGTTTCCTAACATGCCTCTTGAAAGGTCAGGCCCTAATTCTCAAACTGTGCCTCCCAATTCTAGAATCCACAACCTGGAATGTTCCAATGGATCATAATCCTTTGAGTAAAATAATTGCCCCTCATCTGAGACCTAAGTGGCATTTTCCTTATTTTTAAAACGGTGTCTCTGGTTCCAGACACTTCACTCGGGGAGACATCTTACCTGTATCTACCCTGTATATCACTTCTAATTATTTTGTAATTTTCGATGATATCACACGTCTCATTCTTTGAAATTCGTGAGTATACTGGCCTAGTATGCTCAGCCTTTCTTCACAGGACAGTGAGACCAAAGCTACACACAATACTGCAGGCATGATCTAATACAATTGAAGCAAGACTTCACATCCCTATACTTATTTTCTCTTGTGACAGAGGCTAATTTCATTAGCCTTCGTCATAGTTGCTTGCATCTGCATGTTGGTCTTCAGAGACATATTGACACTGTCTTCTTTATACATCTACACTTTCCAACCTCTCATCATTTAAGAGATACTTTGGGCATTGTTCCTCCTACCAAAGTGAATAATGTCACAACTTTCCTCTTTATATTCCATCTGCCATATTACAGTCCACTCACCTAAGCCTGTACACCACCCCTGGAATCGTTTTACACCTTCCTCATAACACATCTCTGCTTGCTTTTGTATCATATGCAACTTTGGATGTATTATGTTTGGTCCCACATCCAAGCCATCGATATATATTGTGAATAGCTAGGGCCGAAGTACTGATCCCTGTGATCCTTCGCTGCCTGTCTACCAACATAAGAGTGACCCATTTATTCCTACTTTGTTTTCTGTCTGTTAGCCAGCCACTAATCCATACCAATACAGTAAAGAATATTTCTTACAAGGTAATGTTCTTAGCCAACCACCTGTGATGGACCTTATCAAAATTCAAATGTACTCCGTTCATCAACTTGCCTTATCAACTTTATTAGTAACATCTTCAAAAACTCCTCCATGTTAACTGCCCAATTAGATCATTATTATCCTATGTTATTACATCCTTTTATATTAGATTTAGTGTTTTCTCTCCCACTGACATAAGGCTAACAAGTCTGTAGTTCCCTGTTTTCTGTTTTGCTTCCTCCTTAACCAGAATGACAGACACATGTTTCAGTTGATTTGTTACTTAAATTGGGGAAGGGAAATTGACTTGGGTGCCCACTGGCTGACTACATTCCCCTTTGCTAGAAAGAAATGTGTGTATATTTGGAAAGACTGATCAGGCTCAGACCCAAGAAACCCTGTGGTTAGAGAGCGCGTTGACATTCCTTATCCATGCAGTATCACAAGGTACTGAAACAGGATTGACTGTTCTACAGGCAGCATAGCCATCAAGTCAGAGATCCACAGTGCACACAAAGGCCCTTTGGTCCATTGTGTCCACACTAGCCAAACAAAGCAGCCAATTAAGTATTTTATTCCCATTTTCCAGCACTTGGCCCACAGCTTTATGTGCTTATGTCAACTTGCAACATGGAAGCAATATTTAGATATATAAGGATTTCTGCCTCTATTACTCTTACAAGGAGTGAGTTCCAGATTCCTACCACTAGTGAAAGATGTTTTTCCTTGAGTCTTCTAATCGTTCTGCCCCTCACCTTATAAGTCTGTTCCCCCTCGACATTGATCCCTCCAAGGGAAAAAATTTTTTTTCCTGTCTGCACCCCTCATAATCTTATATGTCAACCATGTCCCTTCTCAATCTCCTCTCCTTTAAGGAAAGCAACCCCAGTCTGTCTAATCTCTTTCCGTGAGTAAAACTCTCCAGCCCAGGCAATGGTAAATCTCCTCTGCACCTTCACCAGCACAATCACATCCCTCCAATGATGTGGATCCCAGAATTTCACACGATATTCTAACTGTGGCCTAAGCAAGATTTATTTTAGTTCCAGCATAGCCTGCCTGCTCTTGAACTCTGTGCTTCAGCACATTAAGGCAAGTGTCCCATTTGCTGGCTTAATCACTTTATCCACCTATACTAATGCCTTAAGGGACCAATGCACGTGCATACCAATGTCTTTCCGATCCTCTGTGTTTCCTATGGTTATTCATGTATTCCATTATTACACATTTATCCAGAATGAATTCGGATTGCCAGTGATCAGCCCATCTACTAAGCTTGTCTATAATCTATAATCTAAGGCTATCTATTTATCTATAAATAGATAAATCCTATTTATCTCACCAGTTTTTGTATCTTGAAAAATTACTGATCAACCCTTCTACATTCAAGTCTAAATCATTTATATGAATCACAAACAGCAAAGGCCTCCATACTAACCCTTGAAGGACCCCACTGGGTTACCTAGCAGGGTGATGCATCGTCTGCAATCGAACAGTGATTTGGTGAGCAAGTCTGCAACCTTGGACCCTACTGGACACAGACTTCCAGTTGGTAAGGCACCCCTCAAATATCACACTCTGCTGCTGCTGCTGCTACCCAGCCAACCCGTGAATCCAATTTGCCAAATTTCCTTGGAACCCGTGGACTGTTACATTTTGCTATCAGGCTCCTATTTAAGGATGTTTTCTAAAGCAGTGTCGTCACCTACACACTTGGTCACCTCTTCCAAAAATCCAATCAGGTTGGTCAGGTGTGACCTCCCCTTAACAAAGTCATGTTTGTTATTCATTGTGACCAAGCCAGGCATGTTCAGGAGAAAAAGACTGAAGTTTGATAAGAAAATATTGATATTTGGACTATACAGAAATTAATTCAACCACTAATATACCATTTAGAAAAGAAGCTGGTGATATGTAGCAATTTTGCTAATTGTCCATTACTTGATGATTTCTTTTTTTAAAAGAAAGCTCTATCATATCTTTGATCATGTTCGTTCTAACTAATTATTACTTATTCCAGGGTCTAGCACAGATATCAGTGAGGACTGGGAAAAAGATTTTGATTTGGATATGACCGAGGAAGAAGTCCAGTTAGCACTGTCCCGGGTGGATGTGTCAGAACAGGTACAGTAAATCTGGTTTCTAACCTATCTGATTGAGCTGGGAAATTGTTAAGACTAGTAACTGCTGTGAATCTGCAGCTTTCCACAAGCTAAAGGAATTTGAGTAATCCATGCAATAAACAGTGAGTGCTGTGAAGTAATTTCATATTCACTTTATTACTGGAAAAAGTACCTATGGCGGTACAGCCTTTTAAAACTAGTCACTATCATACATTGTTGGGCTTTTTCCCCCCGGAACTTGTGGTCCTGGATAAAGTAGATACTTGAACAAACTGATCGTATTACCCCAAAGTTGTTACGTTATTCAGTGTTCAGTATGTGATTGTACAGCTTCTGATAATGGTTAACTTTGTCACTTGGGATGTCTACCACATTTTTCTCATTGCTTAAGGGCATAATAACATGTTGCTTTCTGTGATGTGCTAAATACTAAGCTACAGCTTAAAATAACATACAGAAATTATAAAGCAGACACTAAACGTCACCAGTGCTCTTTTTGGGATGATGACCGTCAGCGTAGCATTATCTTTTTCTCATCCCATTATTGAGTAAAACCTTTGTTGGATTGAACTGTTGCATTACGTCTTTTTGTAATTATTTTTGGGATGAAAGTTGGCACATAATGATTACATGCTGCTGAAACTAAGGAGATCTCATTTATTTGTAAGAATAATAGAGTTGTAATGGTAGAGGATTTTAATTTTCCAAACACAGACTGGGACTGCCATAGTGTTAAGGGCCTTCAATGGAGAGGAATTTAAGTATGTACAATAATTTTCTTTTAAAATTCAGTATGTAGAAAAATCTACTAGAGAAGGAGCAAAACTTCACCCTCTTTGGGGAAATAAGGCAAAGCTAGTGATTGAGGTGTCTGGGGGAGCACTTTGGGGCCGGTGATCGTAATGCCAGTTTTAAAATGGAAAAAGATAGACCAAATCAAAAAGTTAAAGTTTTAAATTGGAGGAAAGCCAATTTTGAGGGTATTAGGCCAGAACACTCAAGTTGACTGGGCAGCTATTCGCAAGGAAAGCTGGAAAGGGGGAGCATGCTAAAAATGAGTTTACAGAGGTCTAGAAACAGTATGTTCCTGTTAGTGTGAAGACCAAGGCTGGTAGGTGTAGGGGGTGCTATTGAGGCTCTGGTCAAGAAAATAAAAGGAGACATATGTCAGGTATAGACGGCTGGGATTGAGCAAATCGCTCGGAATGTAACGGCAGCAGGAGTATACTTGAGGGAAATTAGGAGGGCATGAAAAGGACAAGAGAGCATTTGCAAATAAGGTTAAGGAGAATCCAAAGAGATTCTACAAGTATGTTAAGAACAAAACAGTAACTATGCAAAGAACAGGGCCCTTTAAAGATCAACAAGGCTGCCAATCTGTGGAACCACAGAAGATGGGGGAAGATAATAAATGAGTATTTTGCATCAGTGTTTACTGTGGAGAAGGCTATGGAGGCTAGAGAACTTGGAAATAAATAGTGATTTCTTAAAGTGTCAATATTACAGACAAGGAGGTGCCAGATGTCTCAAAGCATAAAGGTGGATAAATCCCCGGGACCTGATCAGGTGCATCCTAGAACTCTATTGGAAGCTATGGAATTGTTGCTGGGCCTCTTGCCAAGATATCTGTATCATCCGTAGCCACGGGTGAGGTGCTGCAAGCCTGGAACTTGGCCAGTGTGATGCCAGTATTTATGAAAGGTGGTAAGGAAAAACCAGGGAACTGTAGGCTGGTGAATCTGACGTTGGTGGTGGGCAAGTTGTTGGAGAGGGTCCTGAGGGTCAGGATTTACATGTACTTGGAAAGGCAGGCACTGGTTAAAGATTGTCAACATGGCTTTGTGTGTGGGAAATCATACCTCACTGATTTTTTTTGGAAGAAGTGACCAAGAGGATTGATTCAGGAAAATGGTGGACGTTGTCTGTATGGACTTCAGTAAGGTGTTTGACAAGGTTCTGTGTGGTAGACCAGTTGGCAAGGTTAGATTGCCTGGAATATAGGGCAAGCCAATTTTGTATCCCAATGGCTAGCTCTAAGGAGGAGATAGAGGTGATGGGGGGGAGGTTGTTTATCTAACTGGAGGCCTCTGGCCAGCAGTGTGCCGTAAAGATTGGTGCTGGGTCCAATTTTTTTTTGTCATTTATATAAATGATTTGGATGTGAACATAGGAGGAATGGTTAGTAAGTTTGCAGATGACAGTGAAGGGTACCTTTTGGAGTACAGCAGGATCTTGATCAGATGGGCAAATGGGCTGAGGATTAGTGGATGGAGTTTAACGTAGGTAACTGTGAGTTACTGCATTTTGGAATGGCAAATGAGGGCAGGACTTATACATTTAATGGTAAAGTCCTGGGGAACGAAAACAGAAGTTGCTGGAAAAGCTCAGCAGGTCTGGCAACATCTGTGAAGGAAAAAACAGTTAATGTTTCAGGACCGGTGATCCTCCCTCAGATTCCCGATTCCTGGGGGATGTTGCTGAACAAAGAAACCTTGGGGTGCAGGTACATATACCCTTAAGTGGATAGACAGACAGGGTGGTGAAGAAGGTATTTGGTATGCTTGCCTTTGTTAGCCAGTGCATTGAGTATTGGGGTTGGGAGGTCATGTTGCGGCTGCACAGAACTTTGGTTAGGCCTCCTTTAGAATACCGCATTCAATTCTGGTCTGCCTGCTTTAGGGAAGTTGTTAAACTTGAAAGGGCTTAGAAAAGATTTACAAGGATGTTGCCAGTATTGGAGGGTTTTGAGTTATAGGGAGAGGCTGAGGGGTGACCTTTTGTGGTGGTTTATAAAATCATGTGGGGCATGGATAGCATGAGTAGCTAAGGTCTTTCTCCCATGTTAGGAGTCTCTTAAAATTAGATGGCATAGGTTTAAGGTGAGAGGGCAAAGATTTAAAACGGAACCGAAGGGCAGCTTTTCCATGCAGAGGGTGGTGCTTGTATGGAATGAGCTGCCGGTGGAGGAGGAGGCTGGTACAATAACA
Organism: Stegostoma tigrinum; assembly: GCF_030684315.1. Taxonomy (NCBI): domain Eukaryota; kingdom Metazoa; phylum Chordata; class Chondrichthyes; order Orectolobiformes; family Stegostomatidae; genus Stegostoma; species Stegostoma tigrinum. The sequence goes on along the minus strand of NC_081377.1, from coordinate 46,972,157 downwards.
ACATTTTAAAAGGCATCTGGATGGGTATATGTATAGGAAGGGTTTGGAGGGATATGGACCAGCTGCTGGCAAATGGGACTAGACTTAGTTAGGATATCTGGTCAGCATGGACGAGTTGTACTGAAGGGCTCTTTCCATAGTGTATAACTATATGCCTATAAAACTACAGGAGAATTTCTCAGTTTAATGGATGATCGTCTAAAATGCTAAGAGCAATTAATCCCATAATACCTGGGTGTTTAGCTCTTGGGCGGATTTATTTCCCAGTGTGATTTTCAGTGAAGATAAAGTCTCTTTTATCTGATTTTCTGATGAATCAGTTTAGTGAATCTGGAGGTGGTGTGTCTCCTGTTGTTGACACAAAATGAAAGCCACCTTTTAAAATCAAAGGCACATTTAAAGTCTTTGAGTTGGTAACATTGTAGTGTTCTTTGTGTATTGAAATCAGAGGACTGATATATTATACTTTTTCATTGATGTGTTGCTGCACCCTCCACAACCTGCCTGGTTATTGTTCCATTTGATTTCTTCTCATTTAACAGTGAGCAAGGTCACAAGAAGTTTCCTTATTTATTTTTTACACAAAAGATATTCCCCTCTTCACCACACCGCACCTTAGAAAGTATTTTTCTAGCGATCTTAAAAATCTGCTTATATTTCATTGGACATTTTTAAAGTTTAAATATGCAGTATGTAACCTGCTTTTCCCTCAAGGTAAATATACATTGCACATCTAAAATATAATTCATGATATTGAACGTAATTGAGCATTTTGTAAGTTTTTGAAGCATTGTTCATGTAAATAAAATTATTTGTGAATCTATATAAATTTGAATGATAACATTAGCAATCCGTTGAATATTGATTGTTTATTTTGTGGCTAAAGTTGTTGGATTAAGATGAAAAACTCAATTTATATGATTGTGGAATTAAAATGTTGCAGAACATAGAACTGTAAGCACAGGAACAGTTCCTTTGGCCTACGATCTTGTGCCAAACATGATGCCAAATGAAACTAATCCCTTCTGCCTGCCTTGGTCCATATCCCTCCATTCCTTGCATAATCACTTGCTTATCTAAAAGTCCCTGAAATGTCTTTATCGCATCTGCCTCAACGCACATAGCAGTGCGTTCCTCCCTCCTCCCTCCTCCCTCCTCCCTCCTCCCTCCTCCCTCCTCCCTCCTCCCTCCTCCCTCCTCCCTCCTCCCTCCTCCCTCCTCCCTCCTCCCTCCTCCCTCCTCCCTCCTCCCTCCTCCCTCCTCCCTCCTCCCTCCTCCCTCCTCCCTCCTCCCTCCTCCTCCCTCCTCCCTCCTGTGTGGAACAAAAACTCTTGCCCCTCACTTCTCCTTTGAACTTCCTCCTCTCTCCTTTTTATATGCATGCCCCCTAGAATTAGATATTTGAACTCTGGGAAGAGAATTCTGACTGTCAACCCTTTCTACACTTTCCATAAATTTACAGTCTCCCCTCAGCCCCTGCCTCTCAAGGAAAACAGCCCGAGTTTTTCCAGCCTCTCCTTTATAGCTCATACCCTCTATTCCAGGCATCCTCCTGGTAAACGTCTACTGCAGCCTCTCCAAAGCCTTCACATCTTTCCTGGCAATGGAAACTGAATGTAAAACTCTTAAATGTGGCCTAACGAAAGTCTGTTAAAGCTGTAACAAGCCATCCTGACTCTTTTACTCAATTCCCTTACCTATAAAGGCAAGCATGCCATAATGCCACCTTTTATCACCTTGTCTACTTGCGAGGCCACTTTCAGGGAGCTGTGGGCTTGAACCCCAAGATCCTTCTGTATATCAGTGCTATTCAGAGTCCTGCCATTAAATGCATATGTTTCCTTACTTTTGATCTTCCAAAATGCGGCACCTTGCACTTGTCCAGATTAAATTCTGTCTGCTGTTTCTTTGCTCACATTTGCAGCTGATCTATATCCCGCTGTATCCTCTGACAACCTTTTACACTATCCACAAATTCACCTATTGCAAACTTATTAATCCACCATCTACATTGTCATCTATGTCATTTATATGTATATCACAAACAACAGAAGTCCCTACAGGGATCCCTACAGAACACCACTTGTCATGGACCTGAAAACATACCCTTCCACCACTACCCTCTGCCTTCCACGGGCAATCCAATTCTGAATCCATGCGGCCGTGTTAACCAGGATCTCGTGCATCTTAATCTTCTGGATGAGTCAACCTTGAGGGACCCTGTCAAAGCCTGACACAAATTCCCAAAGGTGACATCCTCTGCTCCACTCGCATAAATCACCTTCATCAACTCCTCAAAATTCAATTAAGTTAGTGAGAATTGACCCGCCATGCACAAAGCCACGCTGACTGTCCCTAATTAGGCCATGCTTTTCTAAATGTGCATAAATCCTATCTCTTAGAACTCTCTCCAACAACTTCCCAACTACTAGTGTGAGACTCACTTGTCTGTTGTGTCCTGGATTATTCCTATTTCCCTTCAAGATATTTTTTTAAAAGTCACCATAGAGTGTGTTTTTATATTTTTGTTAGCATCACATTGAGCATGGAAGTTGTCTTGAAACTGAATGCTACTAGGGATACATGGGTAATCTGAATTTGAATCCATGCCATGATCTTAGTTTTCCCTCTAATTGTTAGTCACACACAGACAAGTTTTTCAACAACTGTACAGATGTGTTCTTTGCAGAACAAGGCTTGTTTTGATACCTAGGCTAAGCAGCTTAGTAGGAACATTCATCTTTGCCACTAATTAGGTTTGAGTTCTTAGAAAATTTTCTGATGGGAATTTTGAGAGAGACTTGGAAAGATTGTCTTGCCACTGCATTTTCTTTATTGAGGCAGCAGAGTCTATATTTGGCCTGAGAGCCAGATAGATAATCATTAAGTATCTTGATGTCATTGTTTAGGATGGTGGGGTGGAGGGGAGAGATATTGGCCAACTGTTTTGCACTGGAAGATGCTTTTCTGACATTCACTAGTTTAAGAAAAAGTAGACAGTGATTTCACATTAATTTTCTATGTCAACAACTTTTAACACCTGGAAAAAACACACTCTACTTTTAACATAACTGAAACCCCAACTCTGCCTTAGTGGTTCATTTGAATTGTTTGGCCTAAACTATTTGGTGCCCTACTGCATTCCAGGCTGAGGTTCAAACCCTCAACATGCCTCATTATCTGTGAGATTGCCAGCCATTCCCACTATTTCATCCCCTCTACTACAGAAATCCACCTCCATATTGTGATTACATTACTGTGACTTCTCCAGCTGCTTTAACTCTACCTTTTATAAATTTAAATTTGTCTCAACCTCTATTGCCAATATTGTCTTAGTTACACATCAGCCCTATTTCCTGACCGGCATTGTGTATCTGTCAAGGGAGTTCTACTTCTTAGACCAGCCTACATCAGTGACTCTGGGCTTTGCACATGTTCTGGCTCATGCCTCCTTCCCTAATCCATTTCACTTACATTCACTTATTTTAAAAGCTTCCTGAAAACTTGATCTCAAACCATAACGGGTCTACTTCATGAAAGCATCCTATCCTAAAATCTTTAATATTAGCCACTTATTATTATGTATATCTTTGCATTGGAAACAGGAGGTCTTCATTGCATGAGTTAGTCTTTAGATGATTTACTTCTCTTAATCTAGCCATTTCTACTCGTATCTGAATTTTGTGGTAATGTTGAACCCTCATAGAGGGAGAGAAACAGCAGTTTAAATAACAGATGAAATAAAGCTGTGGGTGCAAATTATTAACATTCCAGTGTGTGTAGCAAGGTTATAATTAAATAAAGAAAAAACTAGCTTGGTGCCTGTGGATATTTTAGCTTTGTGATGACTAGTAGGATGTATGATTTGTGCTGCTTTAAGACCTGTTCAATTGTCTGATTCTAATTAATTTTTAAAACCTGATATCTTTCAGCTGGAAGATGAAGACTGGGAAGATTGGGAATAAAGTGAAATTGGACATTGCTGCTTTAGTTGATTTTCTTGAATTCTTTCATTCTAATGTAATGAGCATCGTGTTTATATTCTTAGCCTGTAGTGTATATACAGGTTTCCTGTGTCATTGCTTCACCAAGCTAGGGTAACATGTTTTATACTGCATGCTATTGTATCATACAGCAGGCTTTTAAGCATGTAATTATAAAGGACTATGGAGCATGGGTTATATTTCATTCTTTATTCTAAAGTTCTATTTAGTGGGAGACATTGCTCTTATTGTTTCTAATGGTGTTTTGTTTTTGCGTAATTAACAGCTGGTTGGTTGTGCAATATATATTTTAAATATGCATTTTCTAGCTTTCAGATATGGGAGACCATTAGTTTTGTAATTCAAGTTCCCTTAGATCTTTTACAGATTTGCACTTACATGGATTAAACTTAACTTATACAAGGTTAATTGACTAATGCTTTCAGTGTTTATGCACCTTTTAAATAAAACAAATGTCAGCTAAAAGTGCTAATTGGAAATTGAATTCCTCCAATTTACTGAAGTGATAGAGCAATGCTGTTTTTAAAATTGGAGGCTTACCAAAAATAGTTATAATTTTGAGCTACATGGTATTTCAGATGTGTTTTTGAAACCCTTGACTCTGCTTGTAACCAGTCCCACACTAGTACAGATTTGCTACTCTGTTAATGTTGAATTGTGGTTGTTGAAACAAATATGGGATCAGTAAATGAATATTGACTGCCATTTTGTGGTGAAAGTGTAGCAAAAGTCTTGGAAGGTCAGTTGTTAATCAAGTTGAGTAGGCTTCTCAGTTAAATCACTAACTGAATGTTCTAGATGTTTTAGTGGGAGAAGGGGTGGTCTGATTGGGAAGCAGAAAAATTTAGTTAGTTGTATTGATCCCATGAATACAGCAGGAAATACATACAAGAATAGTTCAGAAATCTGCTGGCTAATTGATCACACCTTCCTGTTAATTGGTAATAGGTGACCTGTGAGCAAGCTAAAAACAAAGGAGAGCAGTTTGCCTTGAAAAAACTGAAAACTGTACTGAATGAATTGGAAGCACTAATACAGTTATTGTACTGCACGCCGTGCCTTCACTACTGAAGCGTGTCATTACCATGTTTCTGTATATATGATTGAAATTTGACAAGCAAAATTTTGCATTCTGGAAATTTGAAACAAAAACTCTGGTGATACTCAACATATCAGGCAGCATATATCAAAAAACAAAAGTCAGCTAATATTTCAGGTGTAGGATGCTTCTTCAAAAGTCTTATAACTAAAATGTCAAAAGACTTCTGCTGTCTTGACGAGCTGTCTAACCTGCTGAGTATTTGCTATTTGTTTTTATTTCTTTAATAAACCTTTGCATATTTATTTGACAGATGCAAGTATTTTGCTAAATGGACATTTTTGAAAACCACAATGCATGTTAAAACCCTGTTTCTAAGTGCTGAGTACAGACCAGATTTGCTATGTAACACTAGGTTGAAACATTAATGAGTAATCTCTCCTGGCACAACTGGAAGTGATTATTTGAATATTGCTTAGCTTTAAAAGTTACTCATTGGGGTATGAGTCCCCCCCCCCCCCCCCCCCCCCCCCAATCCTCTTCTATCTTGTACAGGTACTAATAGGGAAAACACACTCAGATTATTATACAGAATGAAAATGTTGCTAGCTGTACTTTTGAAGAGGTTTAGCTGTAAGTAAGAGATTGATTGATTAATTTTCCTTCTAGTTTTTAAACCAACTAAAATCTAGTGCTTGCTGTTTCACACTTGGTACAGAACATAATAGTGAATAACTTTCTATCGTTGGGCACGTTTTTCAAAATGGCTAACAATATACAAACAAAAGACCTTCACATACAATATATTAGGTAGCATGAATCTTAACCTATACGCTAAGCATTGAAACATTCAAAATTAGGTGTTGATTTGTATTCAGAGTATGAAAGTGAACTGCCATTGAGTGGTTGCCAATTTGAAATGTTACTGGTGACTAATACAAAGAATGGGCATGTCTTAAACCCTCACACACCTTCATGTCACAGCCTGCATTGCCTGTCAGTTATAGGGTACTAGTAAGTAAAACATCCAATTGTGATGTCCAAAATTGAGACTGACAACCTTAGCATGTCATTGGTTGAAAAGAGGAAATCAACTGACATGCTGAGTTTATGCAAAAACAAAACTTCTAGGGCTGGTGTTGTACAGAGGATTGACTTGTATGCCATCATTTACAGCATTTGCATTTATTCCTATTACAATTTGAGTCTGACAAAAATCTGGCAAGAAAAGAAAAGTCTCAAACTAAAAATGATTTTGGGATTCAGTGGATTTTTTTTTTATTCAGGGAAAAGGAGGCTTAGCTGGCTGGGTTACTATTTCTTAATTTAGAACAATATCTGCAAGTTGCAGCTTATCTTCCTGTAATTCCACCACACTATAATTGTATATTTCAGTATCTGAAGTTAATTTATAAAGCAAATAACTAGCATGTATTTTTCAATGTTTGTTTTCTTTTTCAAGAAGACGTATTTTCATCAAACTTAAAGTTCCCGTAGTCCAAAAGGACCTTAGGGTTGCTGCTGTCATTAAGGAAAGACCACAGGTGGTGGTTTAACCTGAGAGCCAGCACACCTCTGATGAAAGGAGATGTTGAGAACATGGGACCTTCTTGGTAATGCCTGTCAGTGCAGGAACTGCACCTGCACTGTTGGTGTTACTCTGCATTGCAAACCAGCCATCCAGGTAACTGAGCTAATTAAGCTGCCTAAAAAACATTCAAAGACTCTGCTTCCACAACCTTTTGAGGAAGACTGTGTGAGAGAAGAAATTCACCACATCTCAAATGGGCGACCTCTTATTTTAAAGCAGTGACTTTAATTTTTCTGGAATATATTTAGACCAGGGCGAGATCAATGATAACTGAATGTCCAAAAACACTTTTACAGCCAATTACAAGATTTTGAAGTCCAGTCATCCAGTTGTCACTCTTCTGTTGGTGTTTCTTCCACTTTATAAAATGCTTTTGAAATTTATCTGTCTATTAACACATTCTGGTCAATTCCTCAAAGACCTTCCCTAATTGAAGCATGATTCTGTGCATTGATATTTCATTTTGAAATTTTGGTGATGTGATGAGAGTGTGCAATATTGTATCTGTGTTTTAAAGAGCAAAAAAATTATTAATATCTTGGTGTCAATCATGTGAAGGTGAGAAAAGTGATCATGTGCTGTGAAGGCTGTTAAGGTTCTTGAGTGGTGCCAAATTCTTCAATTGCTTAGACATCTAGGATAAAACAAATGATTTTTAAAATAAAGTCATTGACTTATTGACTAGTTAGATTATTTGAAAAAGTAAGCTACTGTAAAACTGTACATTCGCACTATAATGTTAATCGGCAGAGAGGTTAAATGTTACAAAGTATTTATGTTCACGATGATTATGGGGTTTGTCAAGTTCCTGGTTACAAAGGGTAAGAGATGAATATGATGAGGCAAGAGCAACTATGGTATCCTAGAGCCTGTTCTTTTTCAGCCCAGAGGTTTGCTATTTTCTTTCTGATAGGTGCTAAGTAAACGGTTTAATGATACATCGCTGACTGGATTGTTTGAGTCTCCTGGACCTGATTGAGTATTAAAGAAAAGGCAATCTAAAGAAGGCACCAAGTCAGGCCACAGCCAGAGTACTGTGAACATGCTTGGGCCCTGTATCCAAGAAAAGATACAGTACCGTTGGAGACAATTTAGAGGGTTCATTAGACTGATCCGAGGAATTACTATCACATGAGAGATTGAGTCAGGTGGGCTTGTATTCGTTGGAGTTTAGCAGAATAAGAGGTGTCCTTTATTATAACATACAAGATCTTTATGAGAGTCGACAAGTTAGATGTGAAAATGTTCTTTTTCCCCTGTCTAGGACTAAACAGCATAATCTCACAACATGAGGTTTCCCATTTAAGACACTGAGGAATTTTATTGACGCTTGTCAGTTTGTGGAATTACTTAATATGAGAGGACTATGGAGGTTTGGTCATTGATTAAAAATCCCATTCAGCTTTGAATATAATTAAAGTATTTGAGATTTATGGGGGAAGGGCAGGAAAGTGGAGTTGAGAATGATTGATTGGATCAGCCACGATCTCATAAATAAAGCAGTCTGTGGGCTGAATGGCCTACTTATGACTGCCTGAATGACTGCCTTTAAAATCAATCTCATTCACTTGGGTTGCTGCTGGTTTTTAATGGGCCGAACTAAGATGTAACAGTGCACATTCAATGACATTGAATTGCACCTGACACAAAGCTAGCTGGTTTTTAGATTTAAAAGAACTGTGGATTTGGAAATCAGAAACCAAAACAGAAGTGGCTGGAAAAACTGGGCAGGTCTGATAGCATCAGTAGGGAGAAAGCAGAATTAATGCTTCAGGTTCAGTGACCCTTCAGAACTGAAGAAGGATCTCTGGACCCAAAACATTAGCATCTGGGGAGAGAAAGCTAATGTTTTGGGTCCTCCTTCAGTTCCAAAGGGTCACTGAACCTGAAGCATTAACTCTGCTTTCTCCTTACAGATGCTATCAGACCTGCCCAGTTTTTCCAACCATTTCTGTTTTGGTTTTAGAGAATCCCTATAGATGAGGAAAAATGTATAAAACTTGTTATCTTACCATCACAACCCATTAAGCTTACTCTGGTTATGAATGAAGTCAGATGCCTGAATATTTCCCCCTTCAACAGACAATGGTTCTCCTTTTCTATAGGTGGCCCTCAGTGGGCTGTGGCCTCCTGTCTGCTTGTGCAGTGGTACCTATACACAGAGCATATTGTTACATGTCAGATTTCTGCTGCAGGCCTGACTGGCCTTTTGTATGTGTTGTGGGAGGGCTTCAGCCAGAAATGAAAGACACTTCAGGTCAAGTTGTGTCTGATTGGGCATCTTGTTTATTGGGACACATCAATTTGAAACTTTCAACCCAACAGAAGTTTTTGTAAACAACACATGAATTATTTTGATAACTTTCATTAAGGGCCGAGTACTCTCCCACCCTGAAAACACATATAATTTTAAAAGTTTCCCTCAAACAGAGTCTGGCGATTTGCTGCTCAAACCAAACATGCCCTTTTTAAAAAAGCATCATCAAAATAGAATAGACCAAACCGTTTTAAGGGTGTAAAACCATTCTATTTCTTGATTCTCCCCCCTCATTTCTGTTTTTTTGTATAAAACTGAAAGATTGATATGAACTTTTAAAAACCTACATGTCTTGTGCTTGAGTTATCCTTCCATGTGGAAACTTGGGCAATTTCCAACTGTCGCCTGTCCAAGTGCGTCTGAAGCCTCACTTCGGGCCTTACACACATCATATAGACAATGTAACTTCTAGTAATGTGTAACAGATTGTGAATGTTCATACCCACCAGCCGATAATAACCCTTAATGACAAGCCATGTCTGAGACCATATTCACTGAAGCTAATTGCAATAGTGTTACACTGCTTATCTTGACAATGGCCAGTATCGCCTAGGGCTTGTGCTGCCACCTAGTGACAAACGTTAGGACCGTGTCTTTCCAATTATCTTGGACACTCTGGAAATTAGGTTCCATGCCAGCAGCCAGTGTTCATTCGTACCCTGTATACTGCCCTGTAACCTTTTTTAAAAAGGTGAAACGACCAGTTTTGATTCTCATGTTTATTGGCTGTCTGATAACCATGGATGGAAGCAGACCTCCTGGATTGGAGGTCTCAGACTGCAATCGGGTTCCAACAATCTTCCAACAAGGTCTCGACATTCTCGGCTCAGCTCCAGGTGCTGCGGGAATGCCACCCCGTTCTGCTGCAGCCACAACATCTTGGGAATGTTGGAGTCATCGAAAGGCAGGTGTCCGCACAGCATGATGTACAACACAATGCCCATACTCCAGATGTCACTCTTGATGCTCTCATGTGGAACTCCCTGGAGAACCTCTGGTGCAGCGTAAGCTGTGCTACCACAGAATGTCTTGCTTAACTCAGCTGTCCCGGTCCGGAAATTCTTAGCGAAGCCGAAGTCTGCCAACTTCACATTGAAGCTTTTATCCAGCAGAGTGTTCTCACACTTCAGATCTCTGTGAGCAATACCACAGTCGTGACAGTATCGAATTGCTGCTACAAGTTGACGGAATAAGGTTTTTGCCAGTTCTTCTGGTAACGGCCCTTCCTTTTTGATGTGTTCCAGAACATCCCCACCTTCTGCAAGCTCCATGATTATACAGATCTTGCCATCATCACTCTCCCAGATTTCGTGAACCTTAATGATATTTTTGTGATCCAAGTTCTGTACTATTTGCAGCTCTCGTGGGAGAAATTTGTGGATGAAATCTAGAAACGGAAAATGCAATATTTTATAGGTTGAAGCCTGTTGTGTGTCTTACGTGATTAACATTTTGCTTACATGACCCTTTGATTATTGACTAGGTGCGGTCTGCTCTGAGTAGGGGTTTCAGCAGCATTAGGGATTGGCCGTTAGTGCTGGGTTTGCCAGTAACACCCAATTGTAGTAATGGATTTAAAAACAACTGTTTTCTTTCGCGAGTGTGTAAAGGCTGCATACATCCTATCCAGATATATAAAGAAACCCAATATTGAGGTGTTGCTGTAGCGCAGTGGTAATGTCCCTACCTCCCGGGTTACCAGGCCTCGGCCCAAGGCTGAAATTGTGATCAGAGATAGTAGGAGCTGCAGATGCTGGAGAATCCGAGATAATAAAGTGTGGAGCTGGATGAACACAGCAGGCCAAGCAGCATCTCAGGAGCACAAAAGCTGACGTTTCGGGCCTAGACCCTTTTTTCTGATGAAGGGTCTAGGCCCGAAACGTCAGCTTTTATGCTCCTGAGATGCTGCTTGTCCTGCTGTGTTCATCCAGCTCCACACTGTTATCCTAGGCTCAAGGCTGACCTGCTCCAGAATTGTGTAATAACATCTGCCTGGTTAGAAAATATCTTGTAAACAAATGTTTGAGTTATCGAATGACTAACTCAAATTGCATATTTAAAAAAAAAAGTACCTGATTAATTCGTCTGCGAAATTGTAGCCTAACAGAAGCCAGTAAGGTGTAACATTTCTGTTTCTGCATTGGCTGCGTATGTCAACCAAGCGGCTGTCTGTACATTTTATTATTGAAATTACTCATGAACATTGTGTTTCGGAATACAATGGGGCGTCCCTTGTCTGGACGTTACCTCCCCTAGCTCCCAGCAAAATGGCGGAAAAATGTTAAAGGTGATCATACTGACTACTTTACACTTGAACCAAATTCCGAATCTAGATTTGTTTTTCTATTTTATTTCCTATTGGGTTGTTGGATTCTAGTTAATTCAGAATTGTCCCTGCTGTTCACACATTCTTAAATCTTTTAGCATTTATTCTACCACTTTCTCCCCCCGCCCTCGTCTCTTGTTCTTGTTCTGTAGTTCATGCGCTGTTTCAAATTTAATTCCACTTTTCCATTGCAGAAAGGTTTAGATCCGAAACATGTTTTCTTCACAGCTGCAGCCTTATCTTTCTAAGTATCAGACACGAGGAACTCTCCTTTACAACCTGTCCCCTCGCCTGAGGCTTGGTGCCCCTCATGTTAAACCACCCTCGGTTGTCTTTTTCTCTCTCTCTCATGAGAGAGTAGTCCCTTAGTCCTTTGGGATTGTGGTAACTTGCAGATTTAAAAGTTTTGACTGTTTTGTTTACTTTTTAAATATGTTGTCTTTAGCTGCTGGTCATTAAAAATTTATTTTTATTTAATGATATCCTGATTACAGAACAAATACTGCTATTTTATGAAATAAGGGATATGAATCATTGATCGGTCAATGCACACACTGGCGTAATGAATAATAAATCTTAATTCTCACTCTAAATCTAAAACTCCTGCTGGATTCCCCTAACATCTCCTCCGGTCGTGGAAGAGCTGGCGCTTTGCTCGCCACTCGGACTTCATGAGATACTAGCAACAACCGGAATAACAATTTTGAAACCGGGAAAGTGAGGCTATACACTAAAGGAGCGGGTCACTTGAGTGCAACGAATTACTGATCCTGGGATTTAAAAAATGAGTTGGAAAGTGAAAGTCCAAATGAACAGACCCTTTTAAACAGTGAGTGGAAACTGAAAAATTCTCTCCGCCTTATTTTGTTGGGGTTTTTCTGAATAGTCGAGAATCATTTAGAATTAGTCATGTATTTTTAGTTAACGTATGGACTCCAAGTGATGTTCGAGTTGGTCCCACTTAGTCTCTACTCTAGGTGAAATCTTCATTTCGGGGGAGTTACTCGCTGTGCGCAGACCTTAGTTTAAAATAAAATAAATGTCATAGCACTTGAAGCAGAACACAAGCTACTGATGTAATATTGGTTGCTTCACTGATTAGCTGCACGTCATCAGGTGGACGTGAATTCCGTAGCTAATGAACTGGGACGATTTTTAAGAAGTTGCTCAGCCGCTGTGTGCCTTACCCTTTGGTACTGTCTGGCGGTTGATGATTTTGATGGCCACTTTCTTCTGCTGGTTTCTGCAGTAAGCTTCTTTCACTTTGGAATAAGTCCCCTCCCCGATCGTGTTCCCAAGTTGATATCCTTTAGACAGGAGCAGTTTTTCCATCGCTTCTCATCCACTTTCTTAACCAGTTTCAACGATCACATTCCTCAATTTAGCCAGTTCCACGCAACCTACCCAATGTTTCTCGGCTTCCCAGCTTATTTCTAAAATCGGACATTATATAAAAAAATAGCAATCCCGGGTGTGACCGCCCAGGCAAAACCATGCCAGTGGATATAAATATGACTTCATTATGATGCCATAATTTACCTGTTACTAAGGAGACTTTGTGCTGTCTGCTCAAGCTGTCTCGCTGATAGTCATTGCTTTAAAAGTCTTTAAACAAATCAAGGATTGGGTTGTAAGCAGTTAGTTGGTTCGGATTGGAGCCTCTAGTTAGCGCCGAGAAGGGAAGCTCCGGACCTTCTCCTCTCTCTCCCCCCGCCAACTTCCTTCACCAAGTCCCTTAAAGCACAGCGCCTCACACAAACTCAGGAAATCTCTGTCAAACCACAGCTCAACATGTGTCAGCTCCGCCAAGGAATGGGGAAAATGACGCCGTTCCACTTGATGACATCAATTCAAAACCTCGCCAAGGGCGGTCTGAGAGAATGGGGTCTGTCCAGCCGCCGCTGCTGCCATCATCATTCTCACCCCGAAAGCTAGTCCAACTCTACACCATGATAATGTTCATTTTCCTTTTCAATATGACCTCGAGCCTTGTCCTTTTTGATTGGTACACTGATAAACTTTCCATTTGTGAAAAATCCGTGCTGTTACATAGATAAGCTGCAGAGCTGGGCTGAGAGGTGGCAAATGGAGTTTAATGCAGACAAGCGTGAGGTGATGCACTTTGGTAGGAATAACCGGAAGGCAAAGTACTGGGCTAATGGTAAGATTCTTGGTAGTGTAGATGAGCAGAGAGATCTCGGTGTCCATGTACACAGATCCTTGAAAGTTGCCACCCAGGTTGACAGGGCTGTTAAGAAGGCATACAGTGTTTTAGCTTTTATTAATAGAGGGATCGCGTTCCGGAACCAAGAGGTTATGCTGCAACTGTACAAAACTCTGGTGTGGCTGCACTTGGAGTATTGTGTACAGTTCTGGTCACCGCATTATAAGAAGGATGTGGAAGCTTTGGAAAGGGTGCACAGGAGATTTACTAGGATGTTGCCTGGTATGCAGGGAAGGTCTTACGAGGAAAGGCTGAGGGACTTGAGGCTGTTTTCATTAGAGAGAAGGTTGAGAAGTGACTTAATTGAGACATATAAAATAATCAGAGGGTTAGATAGGGTGGATAGGGAGAGCCTTTTTCCTAAGATGGTGACGGCGAGCACGAGGGGGCATAGCTTTAAATTGAGGGGTGAAAGATATAGGACAGATGTCAGAGGTAGTTTCTTTACTCAGAGAGTAGTAAGGGAATAGAATGCTTTGCCTGCAACGGTAGTAGATTCGCCAACTTTAGGTACACTTAAGTCGTCATTGGACAAGCGTATGGACATACATGGAATAGTGTAGGTTAGATGGGCTTGAGATCGGTATGACAGATCGGCCCAACATCGAGGGCCGAAGGGCCTGTACTGTGCTGTTATGTTCTATGTTTGGTTTGGGATGTAGATTGCCGACTGCCAAGTTTTTGCTGGTCCGCTTCTTTCTGGAAGCTGGTGCTCCTTTGATATCGGAGAGGAACAGGGTCATTTTACAGACAGCAGCAGCGAGGATCACACGCTAGACTCTCACGGTTGTCTTCATGTTGTGTTTGAGATAGCTCTCCTGGAAACCATCCGCAATACAATGTCGAGTGATCAGGATTGTGAAATTACCAGGGACAGTTGTAATTACAAATAGCTCAATAGTTGAAGTTTTGGAAAATTTGATTAAAATGTCTATGCTATTGCGACGCAAATGTGACAAAGATGATGGCAGTTACTGCACTGCTGATTCAGGGAGAGTTTTCATTCAATTAACTGAATAAATCTTAAATATATAAAGCTAATCTTAATAATGACTATGAAACTACTGGATTTATAAAGAACCTCCGTGGTTCACTCATGCCTTTGAGGGAAGGAAATCTGTGCTACAGAGTCTGGGCTACACATGACTCCAGGTGAATAATGTAATCTTTGCTTCTTTGTTCCTAAACTGCCAGCAAACCACTCAATATGATGTGGTTAAAATTGTTTCGGAGATAGTAGGAATTGCAGATGCTGGAGAATCTGAGATAACAAGGTGTGGAGCTGGATGAACACAGCGGGCCAAGCAGCATCTTAGGAGCAGGAAGGCACGTATAGAATATTGCTGGATGAACACAGCAGGTTAGGCAGCATCAGAGGAGCAGGAAAGTCAACATTGCAGATTTACACCCTTCATCAGCAAACCGCTTAGCTCTATTAAGTTGGTACAATTCACTAAACCAGTAACATTCAAGAATAAAACATGTTGACCATTTAGCATTGTTTTCAGACATACCCTACCCAGCCAAACCTGCGATATTCTTCTTACTAATATCTGGGGACATCTATAAAGAATTAGGAGAGCTGTTCTACAGACCAGCCAAGCAACAGTTTCACTCGCAATTATTACCTACACCTTATGTCCCTGACACTACCACCACTATGCCTGCATAAGCCCTGCCCCACCACCAGAACACACCCACTGGAAGGAGCAACAGTCATATGCTGCCAGGGGAATGAGCTCCACATACACACATCTGGAAATTCAATGAAGATTGCACAAATGTATAAAAAAAAAGGCTGTAACATTTGAAATCCTCCTAATCCAGGAATGTCAAGTTGATGATTCATCTCAGTCTCTTCCTGAGGTCCTCACGACCACAAATGCCAATCTTCACCTAATCTGATTGCCTTACTATGATATTAATTGGTGCCTGAGCATGCTGGAAGCAGTAATGGCCCCCTCTGTGGCTGTAACACTAGTACTAATCTGACATGTATTATGAATAAAAATTCTACCAGACCAATCACTACACCATCAGTCCCTTCTCAACATAGAAAGCAGGAGTAGAAGTAGACCATTCAGCCCTCAAGCCTGCTAGATCATTTAATGCGATCATGGCCTATTTGTTTTCACATTCCCAGCTACTCCCAAAAACCCTTGATTCCCTACCTCCAAGAATCTGTTGACCTTCTCTAAAATATTCAATCACTCTGCCTCTAATGGAGAGTTCCAAAGTCACACAGACTTCTAAGAGAAAAACAAAGTCCCCTGATCGCTGCCCTGAAAGGGTGAACCCTGAGTTTAAAATAGTGTCTATTTGTTCGGGATCCACCCACAAGTGGAAACTTCCTTTCCTTGTCTAAAGTCACTCCACACTCTTCCAAACTCCAGTGGAAACAAGCTCAGCCTGTTTAAACTTTCCTCAGACGATCTACAAGTTCTAGGTATCAATCTAGTGAACATACTTTGAAACACTTCCAATCAATTTATATCCATCTTTAAAAATGAAGACCACAACTGCACACAGTATCACAGAGGAGTTACAACACTGTAGACCATTTGGACCATCGTGTCTACATTGGCTCTGTATTTAAAATGTGGTCTTACCACTGCCCTATATAATTGAACCATAATACCTTTATTTTTTGATGTTCAATTCCTCGTGCAATAAATAATAACATCCTATTAGCCTTTTTGATTATGTGCTATGTTTGCATACTAACCTTTGATGTTGCACTCCATCAAAAAACCTTTTGGAAATCCAAGAACAGTAAAGTGGCAAGCTTCCCTTTTCCTATAGAATAAAGAACACCCATAGATTGGTTAAACATAATTTCCTTTACAGCAAAACACACCAACTTTTCCTGATTACTAGAATTTTCCGAAGTGTGCAGCTACATGAAACAGTTGGGCCTATCACCTTTCCCAAGACAGACAGCAAGGTAACAACTGCATTATAGTTTTCTGCCTCTTGTTCATAAATGGGGGCGGGAGGGCGTTCAGTCTGATGGTACCTTTAAATGGCACAGTGCCTCAGTGGTTAGCACTGCAGCCTCAGCCCCAGGAACCTGGGTTCAATTCCAACCTCAGGCAACTGTCTGTGCGGGTTTCTTCCGGGTGCTCCGGCTTCCTCCCACAGTCCAAAGATCTGCAGGCTAGGTGGATCGGCCATGCTAAATTGTCCGTAGTGTTCAGGAGTGTGTGGGTTATAGGAGGATGGGTCTGGGTGGAATGCTTCAAGGGGCAGTGAGGATTTGTTGGGCTGAAGGGCCTGTTTCCACACTGTAGGGAATCTAATCTAATCTTTCCTGAATCAAGTGAATTTTGGAAAATTGACACCAATGCATCAATTGCCTCATTAGCACCTTTTTTAAGACCCTAGAATAAAATGCATCTAGACCTGGAAACCTATCGGCCCACAATTCCATTAGTTTGGTTTGTGCCATTCCCTTGTGGTTGTAATTTCAATAAATTCCTTCCTTCCTTCCATTTCCGCATTAGCAGATGTTACTGGAATGTTTTTATGACCTATAGTGAAGACTGACCCAAAATGTTTGTTAATTTCATCTGCTATGTCCTTGTTTATATTAGATTAGATTCCCTACAGTGTGGAAACAGGCCCTTTGGCCCAGCGAGTCCACACCGCCCCTTGAAGCTTCCCACCCAGACCCATCCCCCTTTAACCCACACACCCCTGAACACTACGGGCAATTTAGCATGGCCAATCCACCTAGCCTGCACATCTTTGGACTGTGGGAGGAAACCGGAGCACCCGGAAGAAACCCACGTAGACACGGGGAGAATGTGCAAACTCTGCACAGACAGCTACCCAAGGCTGGAATCGAACCCGGACCACTGGCGCTGTGGGGCTGCAGTGCTAACCACTGAGCCACCTTTTAACCAATATTAACACAGCATTCTCTTTCTAGAGAACCATTACTCACTTTATTTGGTCTCTTCCTTTTTAATTTTCTGTGGAAACGTTTGCTATCCATGTTTGCGTTCCTAGTTAGACTTCTTGCATTTCTCCCTCCTGATTAACCTTTTCATCATTCTAAGCCATTCTCTATGTTCTGTCCAATCATCTGACCTGTGAATCATCTTTGTGCAGTTATTCACTTTTTCGTTATGTTTGATACTTTCTCTAACTTCTCTAATTAAGTACAGATAGTGGGTCCTCCCTTCAGATGTTTACTTCACACTGGGAATGTATTTATTTTAAGTATTCTAAAATATCACTCAAATATTTGCCACTACTCCTGTACTTATTTACCTGCTAGCTTAAACTACTTCACCTCAACTACTCAATCGTACCACATGTGTTTAAGTTTAAAAGAAATCTTATTGTGGTCACTTCAATCAAGAGTGACCTTAACGATGCAATCACTAATTAACCTGTCACATTCTTAATATCTCTAACTATTGCATAAATGTCATCCTTGATTAATAATGGTACTCTTTCACCTTTCCCTCATTTTCTATTTTTCTTCAATGTCATACACTCCTCAATATTCAGGACCCATTCTTCATCATCCTGAAGTCATGTCTCCATAACGGTTACCAGATTGTATTTATTTACTTCAGCATACAGTGTCAATTCATTCACTTTGTTATGCACAGATTCAGAGCCTTTATTTTTACAAAGAATAAAGAAACCTACAGCACAGGAACAGACCCTTCGGCCCTCCAAGCCTGCGCCGATCAAGATCCTCTGTCTAACCTGTCATCTATTTTCTAACGTCTGTGTCCATTTGCTCCCTGCCCATCCATGTACCTGTCCAAATATATCTTAAAAGACGCTAACGTGTCTACGTCTACCACCTCCGCTGGCAACGCGTTCTAGGCGCCCACCACCCTCTGTGTAAAGAACTTACCAAGCATATCTCCCTTAAACTTTCCTCCTCTCACTTTGAACTCATGACCCCTAGTAATTGAGTCCCCCACTCTGAGAAAAAGCTTTTTACTATCCACCCTGTCTATACCCCTCATGATTTTGTAGACCTCAATCAGGTCCCCCCTCAATCTCCGTCTTTCTAATGAAAATAATCCTAATCTATTCAACCTCTCTTCATAGCTAGCACCCTCCATACCAGGCAACATCCTGGTGAACCTTCTCTGCACCCTCTTCAAAGCATCCACATCCTTTTGGTAATGTGGTGACCAGAACTGTACACAGTACTCCAAATGTGGCCGAACCAAAGTCCTATACAACTGCAACATGACCTGCCAACTCTTGTACCCAATACCCTGCCCAATGAAGGAAAGCATGCCATATGCCTTCTTGACCACCCCATTGACCTGCGTTGTCACCTTCAGGGAACAATGGACCTGAACACCCAGATCTCTCTGTTCATCAATTTTCCCTAGGACTTTTCCATTTACTGCAGTGTTTGCTTTTGAATTTGATCTTCCAAAATGCATCACCTCGCATTTGCCCAGATTGAACTCCATCTGCCATTTATCTGCCCAACTCTCCAGTCTACCTATATTCTGCTGTAATTTCTGACAGTCCCCTTCACTATCAGCAACTCCACCAATCTTAGTGTTATCAGCAAACTTGCTGATCAGACCACCTACACCTTCCTCCAAATCGTTTACGTATATCACAAACAACAGTGGTCCCAGCACAGATCCCTGTGGAACACCACTGGTTACAGGTCTCCAATTTGAGAAACTCCCTTCTACTAGTATTCTGTCTCCTGTTGCCCAGCCAGTTTTTTATCCATCTAGCTAGCACACCCTGGACCCCATGTGACTTCACTTTCTCCATCAGCCTGCCATGGGGAGTCTTATCAAACGCCTTACTGAAGTCCATGTATATGACATCTGCAGCCTTTCCCTCATCAATCAACTTCATCACATCCTCAAAGAATTCTAATAAGTTGGTAAGACATGACTTTCCCTGTACAAAACCATGTTGCCTATCACTGATAAGCCCATTTTCTTCCAAATGGGAAGAGATCCTATCCCTCGGTATCTTCTCCAGTAGCTTCCCTACCACTGACGTCAGGCTCACTGTTCGATAATTATCTGGATTATCCTTGCTGCCCTTCTTAAACAAGGGGACAACATTAGCAAGTCTCCAGTCCTCTGGGACCTCACCTGTGTCTAATGACACTGCAAAGATATCTGTTAGGGCCCCAGCTATTTCCTCTCTTGCTTCCCTTAGTAACCTGGGATAGATCCCATCAGGACCTGGGGACTTGTCCATCTTAATGTCTTTTAGGATACCTAACACTTCCTCCTTCCTTATGTCAACTTGACCGAGAGTAAGCAAACATCTATCCCTAACCTCAACATCCGTCATGTCCCTCTCCTTGGTGAATACCAATGCGAATACTGACTCCTTTTAATTTTGTAATAGTTAGTCTTGATTGTTGGTGAATTCCAAATTACCTGTGCCCACTGCAGGCATTGTCTGACCCTCATTTCCCTTTGATGTGGAGGTGCTGGACTGGAGTGGATAAAGTCAAAAATCTCACGACACCAGGTTATAGTCTAACATATGTATTTGAAATCACAAGCTTTCGGAGCACAGACCCTTCATCAGGTGCAGTGAGAGGAGAGCACACAGACACACAATATATAGTTGGATAGATTAAGAGCAGAGAGATCAAAGGATCATACAACTGGTGTGAGTGAGTGAACAAACCTAAAATGGCTGACAGTCTCTGCTGAATCTTTAATCTTTCACACATTCCTGCATTCTAGAAACTGCAGAAACAGGGTATAGAGAACTTGTTAGAAAGGAGATGCAACATTTGACAGATTCGGGAATTTGCATCTTAATCTATTTCAAGTCACATTCCTGAGATAATTAAAGGTTTCATCAGTGTCTGCGTAACTTTCCAAATTTCAAACAGGCAGAGGATTAAACAAAAAGTGACATCTCAGGTCAGACACTGAATTGTAGGTGTGAGGCCTTTATTCCAAAAGCAGGAATATATAAAATGTTTGAAGTTTGGACTGTCAGTCAGTGAGGCACTTTATATATTCCTGCTTTTGGAATAAAACAAACCTGATTCCAGGTTAAAACTCTGAGACAGATTCCGAACAAAGCCTCACACCGACAATTCAGTGTCTGACCTGAGATGTCACCTTTTGTTTATTCCTATCGCTCTGCCTGTTTGAAATTTGGAAAGTTAGGCAGAGGCTGGTGAAACCTTTACTTACCTTGGGGCAGTGACTTGAAATAGAATCAGGAATTTGCATCCTAATCGATTGAATCCTGCATCTCCTTTCTGACAGAGTTTTCCATACCCTGCTTCTGCAGTTTCTAGAATTCAGGAATGTGTGAAAGATTAAAGATTCAGCAGGAGGCAGTCAGCCGTTTTAGGTTTGTTCACTCACTCACACCAGTTGTATGATCCTTTGATCTCTCTGTCTCCAGATTCTGTGTCTGTGTGCTCTCCTCCTACTGCACCTGACAAAGGGGCTGCACCCCAAAAGCTTGTAATTTCAAATAAACCCGTCGGACTATAACCTGGTGTCGTGAGATTTTTGTCTTTCCCTTGCCATTATTTTCCTTTCTTAGCTTGTCCCTAACCTTTGATGTATCACATTGATCCACATTTGATCCCTTACTCCACTATTTTGTTTAAAATTCTTCCTACTTCCCTAGTTACACAATTCACAGGAACCCTGGACCTAGCATTGTTCAGGAGTAGACCATCCAATATTACCATGCTCACTTTCCCAGGACTTGTGCCCTTGAACTAGAACTCACTTCTCCCACACCAATCTTTGAGCCACATGTTCATCTCGCTACTTTTACATCCCTTGTGCTAATTTTTAGGTGGCTCACGTAATAACAGACATCATAATTTTTGAGTTTCGGGTTTCTAATGTAGTGTCTCTCCCCTCATATCTCCAGGCAGAATCTTTTTACTAGTTCTGCTTGTGTAATGGACCATGGTCACTGGATTCTCCCACATTAGTTGCTCCCTGGTCCTGAGATGTCCTGAGCCCTAAGACTGGACTCACTATTTGCTGCAGTGAATGGAGTTGATCCCTCTCACTATACTGTCACCTACCATGACATTCCTTGTTGCTTCCCATTACCATGGTCTATTTGGTCATACACTCTGCAGATCCTGCACACATTCAACAGCCCGAGAGATCCTCACAGAGAGGCCCTCAAACCTACTGGATAATTGCACAGACTGAGTCTCTGCCCATGAATCCCCTTACTTTCTTCACTATCGATCTCAACCTCTGTCCCTGACCACTGACCAAAATCAGAAAACCCTAATGGTGTAACTGCCTCCCGCTGCAAAGAATCCGGGTGACTCTTCCTCTTATCCCTGATGTGATGCAGTGTCTGTAATTTAGCCTTCAGCTCCTAAATGCTGAGCCAAAGCTGCTCAAACATCAAACAGGCACTTAGGAAGTGTTTGTTCTGGTTCACAAGGGTACCCAGGAGCTCCCACATGCTTTAGCCACGACACATCATCTGAACACCCATTCTTAATGAGTTTTAATTATGTAATTATATTATTCACTTACTTAAGTTGCTACTTACATATTTTGTTGTCACCAAATTGTGTGCTACATTAAATTTTATAAATAGCAAAGATCTTAGCCACTTACCAGACACTCAACAACCAGTTAGCTCCTGCCTTTGTGACAGAGCAAGAACCAAATCCAACCAGTCTCAGTGAATCTGGTTCTGTCTCTGACTGCCTTCCTTCTGTCCTTTTCTCATCTGTTCCTTTAGTTGATGCTGACTCTATGTCTCAGGATCACTCCCTCACCTGTTCCTGTACGTAATGCTGACTCTCTATCTTGGGATCCCCCTCTTTCCTACTCCTCTCTTCAAACAAAAGAAAAGTGATAGGAGTTTCATCATCAGTGTTATTAAGCAACATTTCCTCACCAATGACTGGCTCACTGACAATTTTGATTTTCATCAGGACCACTTGGCTCCAGACATCATTAAAACTTTGGTCCAAACTTGGATAAAAGAGTTGAGTTCCACAGGTGGGAGTAGGTTGGCAACCCTTGATATCATGGCAGTGTTTGACCCAGTCTGACATCAAAAAGCCCTGGCAAAACTGGCATCAATGGGTACTGTGCCAGAAGGTCACCATGTGTTGGAGTTGTACCTAATACAAATGATAATGGTTGTGGTCATTGCAGGCCAATCATCTTGGCCCCATGCCTTTGCTGCAGGAGTTCCTCAGGCAGAATCTGAGATTCCATCCTCTTCATCAATGACCACTCCACAATAAGACCAGATGGATGGCTGCAATGATTACATGCTGGACTGTTCCATTAATAACTCCTCAAACACAACAAGACCTGACAAGATTCAAGTTTGGGCTGATAAGTGACAACTGATAATATAAGTACACAACTGCTAGGCAACAATAATTTCTAATGATATTGAGTCAAGCCAGAGACAGTAGGAACTGCAGATGCTGGAGAATCTGAGATAACAAGGTGTAGAGCTGGATGAACACAGCAGGCCAAGCAGCATCAGAGGAGCAGGAAAGCTGACATTTTGGACCTAGACCCTTCAAAAGGTCTAGGCCCAAAACGTCAGCTTTCCTGCTCCTACAGTGCTGCTTGGCCTGCTGTGTTCATCCAGCTCTACACCTTGTTATCTCGAATCAAGCCAGCTCCCCCTACAGTCAATGGTATTTCCATCATTCAATGTTAGGATCTGTTCTGTTATCTAACTCCATATACTCATCATTTCTCTATATCCTTTAATACCTTTGGAAGTTAAAAAAAACTATCAAACTTAGTATTAAAATTAATAACTGATCGGGACCTATTGCCTTTGCGGTAGACAGTCGCTTAATTTTGTCATACGTCACATTGAGAAATGTTTCTTGATTTCGGAAATTAGCTCCAAAAAATCTGGCTCTGTTCTAGGCTTTGCTCCTTGTCATGGTGTCCCCAGATAACAGAAAGCATTTCTTGCTATCTACTACATGTTCCTATAACTAGGATAATTTTTCATATCTTTCCATACCTAATAAATTCTAAGAAATATAATTATGGTTTTTTAAATCTCTCTTTGCAGTTTAACTATTTAAGCACACATATATTGCATTCCCTCAAAGATCATTAAATCCGTGTAGGCTGCAGTGCTCAGACCGCCTTACATTGACCCTAGCTGTGATTTAAACAGGTCTTTGTATAACTAAAGCATACTCCTTCTGTAACTTAACATTCAAGATGTAAAGGCCAAAGTTCCATTAACCTTTTTGATTGGAATCCACATGCCACTGAGGACAATCAGAAGTCTGAGGAAGGGTCACTTGGCCCAAAACATTAACTCTGATTTCTCTCCGCAGATGCTACCAGACCTGCTGAACTTTTCCAGCAATTTCTGTTTTTTGTTTCTGATTTACAGCATCCACAGTTCTCGGTATTTCTGGATGTGAGTTTGCTCACTGAGCTGGAAGGTTCGTTTTCAGACGTTTCATCACCATTCTAGGTAACATCATCAGTGAGCCTCCGACGAAGCGCTGGTGTTATGTCCTGCTTTCTATTTATCTGGTTAGGTTTCCTTGGGTTGGTGATGTCATTTCCTGTTCTTTTTCTCAGGGGATGGTAGATTGGCTCCAAGTCAATGTGTTTGTTGATGGAGTTCTGGTTGGAATGCCATGCTCCTAGGAATTCTCGTGCATGTCTCTGTTTGGCTTGTCCTAGGATGGATGTGTTGTCCCAATCAAAGTGGTGTCCTTCCTCATCTGTATGTAAGGATACGAGTGATAGTGGGTCATGTCGTTTTGTGGCTAGTTGATATTCATGTATCCTGGCGGCTAGCTTCCTGCCAGTTTGTCCAATGTAGTGTTTGTCACAGTTCTTGCAAGGTATTTTGTAGATGACGTTCGTTTTATTTGTTGTCTGTATAGGGTCTTTTAAGTTCATTAGCTGCTGTTTTAGTGTGTTGGTGGGTTTGTGGGCTACCCTGATGCCAAGAGGTCGGAGTAGTCTGGCAGTCATTTCGGAAATGTCTTTGATGTAGGGGAGAGTGGTTATGGTTTTTGGGCCCGTTTTGTCTGTTTGTTTGGGTTTGTTGCTGAGAAATCAGCGGACTGTGTTCATAGGGTACCCATTCTTTTTGAATACGCTGTCTAGGTGATTTTCCTCTGCTCTGCGTAGTTCCTCTGTGCTGCAGTGTGTGGTGGCTCGTTGGAATAATGTTCTAATGCAGCTTCGTTTATGGGTGTTGGGATGGTTGCTCCTGTAGTTCAGCAAATTTCCAAGAAACTTCAATCATTTAACCTCAATTCCATCTCCTTCAACTTCAACCAAGAATTTCTCATGTGGGGCGTAAACTAATGGATTACTTGCCATTTACAACATCAATTGAATTTTAGAATTGTACAGTACAGAACAGGTGCTTCAGTCCTTCATGTCTATACTGCCAAAACTACATTCCTACCTAAACTAGTCCCCACCTTCAATGATCAGAAATCCAGTTTAATCAATCATCCACTCCCTCCACCAACGATGCTCAGTAGCAGCAGTGTGTACTATTTACACGATGCACTGTAAAAATTCACCAAAGATCCTCAGACAGCACGTTCCAAACCCCGACTACTCCCATCTAGAAGGACAAGTGCAACAGATACATGAGAATACCACCACCTACATGTTCCTCTCCAAGAACTCTCCATCCTGACTTGGAAATATATCACGGTTCCTTCAGTGTTGCTGGGTCAAAATCCTCCCTAAGGACATTGTGGATATCCAGACAACACATGGAGTGCAGCAGCTTGCCACTGCGTTATGGAGGGGAATTAGAATTGGGCAAAAATATTGGCCTAGCCGGTGATGCCCATGACACATCACAAACTGGCCTGGGCTGAATGTTAATCTCACCCTTACCACCCGACAGTGCCCCAGTGCCAGCAGCTCAGGACCCAAAGCTGGCCACAGGAGCAGGGCGGCTATGAGGCAGGCTATGGCATCTGTTTCCGCTCCTCTTGCGTTCCTGCTGTGCTCTACCTGGACTCCCACTGCACTCACGCTCCGCTCCCCCTGCACTCCCTCTCCACTCTCCCTGCCTCTCCCACTCCGCTCTCCCCGCGCTCCCTCTCCGCTCTCCCCGCGCTCTCCCCCCGCTCTCCCCGCGCTCCCTCTCCGCTCTCCCCGCGCTCTCCCCGCGCTCTCCCCCCGCTCTCCCCGCGCTCCCTCTCCACTCTCCCTGCCTCTCCCACTCCGCTCTCCCCGCGCTCCCTCTCCGCTCTCCCCGCGCTCTCCCCCCGCTCTCCCCGCTCTCCCCGCGCTCTCCCCCCGCTCTCCCCGCGCTCCCTCTCCGCGCTCCCTCTCCGCTCTCCCCGCGCTCTCCCCCCGCTCTCCCCCCGCTCTCCCCGCGCTCCCTCTCCGCTCTCCCCGCGCTCTCCCCCCGCTCTCCCCGCGCTCCCTCTCCGCGCTCCCTCTCCGCTCTCCCCGCGCTCTCCCCCCGCTCTCCCCGCGCTCCCTCTCCGCTCTCCCCGCGCTCTCCCCCCGCTCTCCCCGCGCTCCCTCTCCGCTCTCCCCGCGCTCTCCCCCCGCTCTCCCCGCGCTCCCTCTCCGCTCTCCCCGCGCTCTCCCCCCGCTCTCCCCGCGCTCCCTCTCCGCTCTCCCCGCGCTCTCCCCCCGCTCTCCCCGCGCTCCCTCTCCGCTCTCCCCGCGCTCTCCCTCCGGCTCCGGGGCGCTGCTTACGCCTGTTTCCTGCCGGGGGCCGATTATGACGCTGGAGCCTGGCGGCGGCTGTCAAAGCCTGGGCCCTGACCCCCGCCCCATTCTGATCAATGCAAACCCCCCGGCGGCTGTTGTTCTATCCCAGCTCCATCTCCTCCGACCAGTAAGTCCCGCAGCACACCCTCCCCCCAGCCCTTACCCAAAGCCCGCACTGAAGCTCCTGCTGGCCGCACGTTAACCGCATGTTTTTCTCTTTTCCTTCTTTCATCAAGAAATGAGCTCCCCCACAAACCCAGAACCAAGGAGGTTCCCCATCGAGGCAGGCGATTCCAAGGGATCCGTGTCGAGGCCAGTAAACCCGGTTCCCGAGCTCCCAAACCACCGCTCTGCCAGGTAACAGGGCCGTGGGGGATTGGGGGGGGGGGGGGTTAAGGGCATAAAGGGGGCAAACCGGGTCAAGAGGCAATGGACCCCCACGCTCCACTCTCTCTCCCTCTCCCCTCTCCCTCCAAAGCTTGGCTCCTGCTGGTCCCGGGAAAGCTGCTATTTCTGCATTTTCAGCCAAGGACCAAGTTAATTCGGTGTCAGTCTCAATTCACCCAAATGCTTTGCCCACTCCTCAATGAGAAACATTCAGTGACAGCTGTAACAGCTGAGCTTCTCCATGATCTCACAACGCTTTCACCAAAACCACTGAGATCTTTGTGACATCATTTCTCACCACTGCCTTGGCCATGGTGATGATAGGCGGAAGCTTCTTGTGTCCTGGAGGAAGTAGCTGTCCTCCAGATAACGGTAAACGCGTCAGAATGTATTAACTGTAAATAAATCTATTGATTCACACAGAACTGCCATTTACAGATTTCATTCTCAAGGTTGATACTTGTATCTATTCAGAATAGATTTGCAAATAATGTGACAATGATTTGAAAATCAATGGATTCTGACATATGAAATATATAAAAACACCCATCCTCTTTTGTTATTTCCAGTGTTTGTAAATGGAATGGAACTGTTGTGTGTTATGTTGTTATTTTCTAACCTGGTCCTGCCCACTGCACACCCTCTGCTGTTGAAGCAGGAATTCTCCACAGTGAACACCACCAGGAAATTGCTGCAGATCTCAAGGGCATAAAATATTATTTGGGTGGAGAATGTCTACCAACTGCAGGAGGTAACTTCCTGAGTATCCAAGACATAGCTGAGTGCTGTGGCTACAGGGAAATCTGTGGACCATGAACACAACCCAACTGTGTTGTTGTGAAAAGCTGTGCACTATGCCTTGTGAACATTAAGCACATTGTCCACAGAAATACAACATGGACATTAACTGTTACTCATTTGTCCTGCTGACAAAAGACAACTCCAGCAAAATTCTGATTGATTATGCCCTGCCTACTGACCCATAAGCAAAGTGATGGAAGATGTTACAACAGATCATCAAGATGTTTCCAGAAACTAATTATCAATTCATCCAGCATTATTGGTACCAGACTCATTCCTGGGAACAAGCTGGGAATTGTGAATTGATGTTAAATTTAATTCCTGTGCATGACTGAGACCTCAGTAAAACTGAACTCAGTGATATAGAAATCTTGACAGAGACTGGAAGTACACTTGCCTGAAGAAAAACTTATCGAGGATGAGCAAAATTGGCTGAATACAAATAGGGGTCATTTTCAACTTTTCTCCTCAAAAGTAATGAGATGAAAACTACAAATGAATGATTTGTGTTGTCAGGTTACTGCCCAGCAATCCTGACAGAAATATCTCCCCAAAATATTAGCCACAGATCAAAAATGGATTTATAATGTATTTTGCTTACTTCAACTGAACAACCTTTTTTAAACAAAACATTCTATTTATTGTATAGAAAGGATAATTAGTTTTGAATTTAAAACAAATGTTGGAAATTGATGACTTCACCTGAAAAATTAACTTAGTCTCTCTCTACAGACCTGCTGAATTTTTTCTAGCACTGTATGGTTTTATTTCAGATTTCCAGCATTGAAATATTTCGCTTTTGTGATGATTTTTGAATTTGTCTTTAAAGTTGTGAAATGGAGTTTAACGCAAGCACTGATTCCACTCCCTTGTTCTGTAGCAATATGAAAATATCTGGCTTGAGACTCTGTCCTATCAATGCGCTCTGAGGTGGAATTAACCAAATCAAGGCGAAAAAAAATCAAGACATTTATCCTTAATGAGTTAGCTCTAAAACCACTTTGGTTCATGTTTTCAGCAGCATTTTGTTCTGATTTAGGACTCACTTTCACAATTTTGAGAATCCCCACAAACTGACTTAATCCATAGGTCAGCATATTTGGCTCAGGGAAAATTTTACTTTTTCTGCCAATGAAAATAATTTTCACTGGAAGATTGAAGTTGACATAATTGACCTTGCCTTCATCAATTTGCCTGTTGGTAGATGTATCCCTTTGTAACAGTATCTGGAAGAGAGACCATTGTACTTCCTTATGAAAATGAAATCCTGTCTTCACACTGAGGATACACTGCATTGTGTATTCATCTAAACTGGACAGATTTCAAACAGATCTACAATTCAAAACTAATGAATTGAGCACAATCAGAATCTGCAACCTCATGGTCTGGCATATCCCCCACTCCACGTGACCGGCAAGCCAGGCGATCAAACCTGGTTCAATGGAGATGCAGGAAAGCAAGCCAGGAGCAGCACCAGGCATTCCTAAAGATGAGGTATCAAGCTGGTGAGGCTACCAGACACGTGCTCCTGAGATGCTGCTGGGCCTGCTGCGTTCATCCAGCCTCACAGTTTATTATCTTGGATTCTCCAGCAACTGCAGTCCCCATTATCACAGGACGACTTATGTGTTGCTTCTATTGTCTGGCATGCAATTGATAGAGCTAGACATATCCCACAACCAAGGGATCAGATCTAAGCTCTGCAGTCCTGCCACATCCAGGTGTGAATGGTGGTGGACAATTAAACAACTCACTGGAGGAGGAAGCTCCACAAATATCCTCATCCTCAATGATATGGGAATCCAGAATATCAGTGTAAGAGATAAGGCTAAAACATGCGCAACAGTCTTCAGCCAGAAGTGCCAACATGATGATTCATCTCAGCTTTCTCTGGAGGTCTCTGGCATCGTAGATGCCAGTCTTCAGCCAATTCAATTCACTTACCATGATATCAAAAAGTGGTTGAAGGCACTGGATACTTCAAAAAGCTATGGGCTATGACAGTATTTCAGCAACAGTACTGAAGACTTGTGGAGGTAAGAAATAAAAAGGGAAATAGGACACTGGTAGGAATGATCTGTCGGCCCCCTAACAGTAGCTGTATAGTGGGACAGAGAATACATCAGGACACATAAGGCCTTTGACAAAGGCAGTACATTAATCATTGCTAACTTCAACATGCATGCAGATTGGAATAGTCAGATTGGCTGAGGAAGCCATGAGGAAGAATTCATAGAGACTATTCAGGACAGTTTCCTAGAACAATATGTTGTAGATCCAACCAGGGATCAGGCTAATTTTGGATCTGGTGGTGTGTAATGAGGCAGGTTTAAGAAATGATGTCAAAGTAACTATCCCTTTGGAAACAGTGAACATGACATGGCAGAATTTAGCATCCTGTTTGAGTGTGAGTAACTCGGGTTTGAAACAACTGTGCTTAAATAAGGCTTACCTCAAAGGTGTATCCTAGTGAGAAAGAAGAATTCTAGGATGGGGACAAACCATTGATTTTTAACCAACGATGTTAAAGGTCTCATTAGATCAAAAGAAAAACAAAATCATACAGTGTGGCAAAGATGAGTGGAAAACCAGAGTATTGTGAAAGTTTTAAAACCAAGAAAACAGAAAATAAACTTTGAGGGTAATCTTTCAGATAATATCAAGACAGACAGCAAGAGCTTCTTTAAATATATTAAAAAGGAAGTGAGAAGCCAAAGTGAACATAGGCCCCTTAGAGAAATAATAATTGAGAATCGGGAAGTTACAGAGAAGCTAAATAAATTCTTTTCATCAGTCTTCACAAGCAGAAGTCATTAATAGCATTTTGAAATTATTAAACAGTCAAGGGACAAAAGGAGGAAAAGGAATAAACACAATAACTATCACTAGAGAAAAAATGATTGAGAAAACTAATGGGGGCTGGCTAAAGACTAGTAAGTTCCCTGGACTTGATTGGATGCATCCTGGGATATTAACAGAATTCGCTATAGAAATAGTGGATGCACTGATAGCAGTCTTTCAGGAATCCTTGGAATCTGGGAATGTCTCAGAGAATTGGAAAACTACCAAATTAACATGTTTGTTTGAAAATGGAAGGAGACTTAAAATGGTTAAGTATAGGCCAGTTAGCTTGGCATCTGTTAATGGGAAAATGTTAGTATCTATCATAAGGGATGTAATGGCAGAGCATTTAGAAATTGGAGTCAGCATGGCTTCATGAGGAGGAAACCCCAGCTGAGAAATTTGGTAGGATTTTGAGGCTGGTTGGCTCGCCAAGTTGGTTTGTTATTTCAGCTTGATGAGACAACCAACCCCAATACCCACAACCCGAGCTACGGATCTACTCCAAAACTTTTGGTAGGATTCTTTTAGAAGGTAACAAGCAGGTGGATAAAGGGGAACCAGTGTTTGTAATATGTTTGGATTTTCAGAAGGCATTTGATATGGTGCTGCACATTAGGTTACTAGATAAGAGCCCACGGCGTTGGATGTAGTATAGTAGCATGGAAAGAGGATTGGCTACTTAATAATAGACAGAGAATTGGGCATGAAGGAGCATTTTCAGCCTGGCCAACTGTAACTAGTTGAGTTCCAAAGAGATCAGGGCTGGGGCCACATTCATTTACAGTATACATTCTTGACTTGGATGAGGAAAGTGAAGATGATATTGCCAAGATTGCATATAACACAAAAATAGGTGGAAAGGCAATGGTGAGGATGACAAAAAGTCTGCTGAGGGCATGATTGAGACTTATAAATTTATGAGGAGCATAGATAGAGTAGACAGGAAGAAACTTTTTCCTTTGATGGAAGGTCTGGTGTTTTGGAGGAAAAGTGAGGAAAAACTATTTCTCCCAGAGAGTGGTGGGATCAGGATCTCACTGATTTGATTTTATTATTGTCACATGTACCAAGACACAGTGAAAACTATTGTTTGCATGCTATCCAGACAAATCATACCCTACATAAGTACATCAGGGTAATAAAATAGAATGCAGAATATGATGTTACAGCTGTAGAGAAACCAAAATCCTCATAACATTTAAGAAGTATTTAGATGTACACTGTGATGCCAAGGTATGCAAGGCTATGAGCCAAGGGCTGGAAAATGGAATTAGAATCATTAGGCGACTGGCAAGGATGCAGTGGGCCAAAGGGCCTTTTTCTGTACTCTAGCTCTCTATGAATCTATGAGGGATATAGATGATTTTAGTTAGTGGGCAAAAAAGTGGCAAATAAATGTCATGTGGGGAAATGTGAGGTTATGCACTTTGGCAAGAAAAATAGAGGAGCTGAATATTATTTCAATGGAGGAAGATTGCAGAAAACTATAGACCAAGTGGATTTGGAAGCCCTCATGCAGAAATCACAAAAAGCTGGCATCTAAGTTCAATGGGTAACAAGGGAAGGCAAATGGAATGTTTGTCTGTGCTTCAAAGGTTATGGATTATAAAAGTAGCAACTTTTTGCTAAAACTGTACAAGGCACTAGACAGACCACAGCTGGGTGACTGAGAACGGTTTTGGGCCCTTTACATAAGAAAAGAACACCTGCATTGGAGACAGTCTAGAGAAGGTTCAGTAGGTTGATCCCAGGTAGGAAGGGACTGTTTTATGAGGAGAGGTTGAATAGGTTGGGCCTGTGCTCATTGGAATGTAGAAGAATGAGAGGTAACTATATTAAAACTCACAAGATTCTTAGAGGGTTTGACAGGGTAGATACAGAAAGGTTGATTTCACTTGAGGGAGAATCCAGAATCAGAGAGTTTAATCTCAGAATAAGGGGTTACACACTTAAGACAGAGATAAAATGGGTATTTCTTCTCTCAGAGGGTATTGAATCTGTTGAATTCATAGAATATAGAACATTACAGCACAGTACAGGCCCTTCAGCCCTCAATGTTGTGCCAACCTGTCATACCGATCTCAAGCCCATCTAACCTACACTATTCCATGTACGTCCATATGCTCATCCAATGATGACTTAAATGTACCTAAAGTTGGCGAATCTACTACCGTTGCAGGCAAAGCGTTCCATTCCCTTACTACTCTCTGAGTAAAGAAACTACCTCTGACATCTGTCCTATATCTTTCACCCCTCAATTTAAAGCTATGCCCCCTCATGCTCGCCATCACCATCCGAGGAAAAAGGCTCTCCCTATCCACCCTATCTAACCCTCTGATTATTTTATATGTTTCAATTAAGTCACCTCTCAACCTTCTTCTCTCTCATGAAAACAGCCTCAAGTCCCTCAGCCTTTCCTCGTAAGACCTTCCCTCCATACCAGGCAACATCCTAGTAAATCTCCTGTGCACCCTTTCCAAAGCTTCCACATCCTTCTGATAATGCGGTGACCAGAACTGTACACAATACTCCAAGTGCGGCCGCACCAGAGTTTTGTACAGCTTCACCATAACCTCTTGGTTCCGGAACTCGATCCCTCTATGAATAAAAGCTAAAACACTGTATGCCTTCTTAACAGCCCTGTCAACCTGGGTGACAACTTTCAAGGATCTGTGTACATGGACACCGAGATCTCTCTGCTCATCTACACTACTAAGAATCTTACTATTAGCTCAGTACTTTGCCTTCCGGTTACTCCTACCAAAGTGCATCACCTCACACTTGTCTGCATTAAACTCCATTTGCCACCTCTCAGCCCAGCTCTGCAGCTTATCTATGTCTCTCTGCAACCTACAGCATCCTTCATCACTATCCACAACTCCACCGACCTTAGTGTCGTCTGAAAATTTACTAAGCCATTCTTCTACGGCCTCATCCAGGTCATTTATAAAAATGACAAACAGCAGTGGACCCAACACCGACCCTTGCGGTACACCACTAGTAACTGGTCTCCAGGATGAACATTTCCCATCAACTACCACCCTCTGTCTTCTTTCAGCAAGCCAATTTCCGATCCAAACTGCTATATCTCACATAATTCCATCCCTCCGCATTTTGTACATTAGCCTATTGTGGGGAACCTTATTGAATGCCTTACTGAAATCCATATACACCACATCAACCGGTTTACTCTCATCTACCTGTTTGGTCACCTTCTCAAAGAACTCAATAAGGTTTGTGAGGCATGACCTTCCCTTCACAAAACCATGCTGACTATCCCTAATCAATTTATTCTTTTCTAGATGATTATAACTCCTATCCCTTATAGCCTTTTCCAACACTTTACCAACAACTGAGGTAAGGCTCACTGGTCTATAATTACCAGGGTCTCTACTCCCCTTCTTGAGCAGGGGAACCACATGTGCTATCCTCCAGTCGTCTGCACTATTCCTGTAGACAATGACGAGTTAAAGATCAATGCCAAAGGCTCGGAAATCTCCTCCCTGGCTTCCCAGAGGATCCTGGGATAAATCTCATCCGGCCCAGGGGACTTATCTATCTTCACCCTCTGAAGGATTTCTAATACCTCTTCCTTGTGAACCTCAATCCCACCTAGTCTAGTAGCTTGTATCTCAGTATTCTCCTTGACAACATTGTTGTTTTCTAGAGTGAATACTGTTGAAAAATATTCATTTAGTGCTTCTCCTATCTCATCTGACTCCACACACAACTTACCACTACTATCCTTGACTGGGCCTAATCTTACTTTCGTCATTCTTTTATTCCTTAAATACCTATAGAAAGCCTTAGGGTTTACCCTGATCCTATCCGCCAACAACTTCTCATGTCTCCTCCTGGCTCTTCTGAGCTCTCTCTTTAGGTCTTTCCTGGTTACCTCGTAGCCCTCAAGTGCCCTAACTGAGCCTTCTCATCTCATCCTAACATAAGCCTTCTTCTTCCTCTTGATCAGAGATTCCACCTCCTTCGTAAACCACGGCTCCCACACTCTACAGCTTCCTCCCTGCCTGACAGGTACATACTTATCTAGGACACACAGGAGCTTTTCCTTGAATAAGCTCTACATTGCTTATGTGCCCATCCCCTGCAGTTTCCTTCCCCACCCTATGCTCCCTAAATCTTGCCTAATCTCATCGTAATTGCCTTTCCCCCAGCTACAACTCTTGCCCAGTGGTATACACCTATCCCTTTCCATCACTAAAGTAAACATAACAGAATTGTGATCGCTATCACCAAAGTGCTCACCTACTTCCAAATCTAACACCTGGCCAGGCTCATTACCCAGTACCAAATCTAATGTGGCTTCGCCCCTTGTTGGCCTATCTACATTCTGTGTCAGGAAGCCCTCCTGCACACACTGGACAAAAACTGATCCATCTATAATACTCGAACTATAGTGTTCCCAGTCAATATTTGGAAAGTTGAAGTCCCCCATGACAACTACCCTGTCTCTCTCACTCCTATCGAGAATCATCTTTGCTATCCTTTCCTCTACATCTCTGGAACTATTCGGAGGCCTATAGAAAACTCCCAACAGGGTGACCTCTCCTTTCCTGTTTCTAACCTCAGCCCATGCTACCTCAGTTGATGAGTCCCCAAACATCCTTTCTGCAACTGTAATACTGTCCTTGACCAACAATGCCACACCTCCGCCCCTTTTACCATCTTCTCTGTTCTTACTGAAACATCTAAATCCCGGAACCTGCAACAACCATTCCTGTCCCTGCTCTATCCATGTCTCTGAAATGGCCACAATATCGAAGTCCCAGGTACTAACCCATGCTGCAAGTTCACCCACCTTATTCCGGACGCTCCTGGCGTTGAAGTAGACACACTTCAATCCAACTTCTTGCTTGCCGGTGCCATCTTGTTTCCCTGAAACTTTATTTCGGACCACCCTACTCTCAACCTTTTCTATACTTGAACTACAATTTTGGTTCCCATCCCCCTGCTGAATTAGTTTAAACCCACCTGAATAGCCTTAGCAAATTTCCCCCCCAGGATATCGGTACCCCTCTGGTTCAGGTGAAGACCATCTTGCTTGTAGAGGTCCCACCTACCCCAGAAATAGCTCCAATTATCCAAGAATCCAAAACCCTCCCTCCTGCACCATCCCTGTAGCCACGTGTTCAACTCCTCTCTGGCCCTATTCCTCGCCTCACTAGCATGTGGCATGGGCAACAAACCAGAGACAACAACTCTGTTCGTCCTAGCTCTCAGCTTCCGTCCTAGCTCTCAGCTTCCATCCTAGCTCCCTGAATTTCTGCCTTAAATCCCCATCTCTCTTCCTACCTATGCCGTTGGTGCCAATGTGGACCACGACATGGGGCTGCTCCCCCTCCCCCTTAAGGATTCCAAAAACACGATCAGAGACATCACACACCCTGGCACCTGGGAGGCAACACACCAACCATGAGTCTCTCTCGTCCCCACAGAACCTCTTATCTGTCCCCCTAACAATGGAGTCCCCAATGACTAATGCTCTGCTCCTCTTACCCCTTCCCTTCTGAGCAGCAGGGACAGACTTTATTCTTTATTACAAATGACTGTTGAGGTTGAAGCATTAAGTATATTTAGGATGAGTGACAGATTTTTAATCAGAAACAGAATCAAAGGTGAAGGGGAGAAGGCAGAAATTGGAGATTATCAGATTAACCTTGACCTCAGTACAGCCTTGATTCAAACATGAACAAAAAGCTGAATTCCGGAGGAGAAGTGAGAATGGCAGCCCTTGAGATCAAAGCTGCTTTTGACTGAGAATAGAATCAAAGAGCCCTAGCAAAATTGGAGACATTGCCAATGAGGAGGAAAACTCCTCAACTGTTGGACTCATACAGAACACGAACACTGTGGTTGTTTGAGGTCAGTCATCTCAGCTCCAGGACATCTCTGCAGGAGTTCCTCAGGGTAGTGACCAAAGCCCAACCACTTTCAGCTGCTTCATCAATGACCTTCCCTCCATCGTAATGTCAGAAATGGGGATGTTCGCTGACGATCGCACAATGTTCAGCGCCTTTCGTGACTCCTCAGATACTGAAGCAGCCCATGTTCAAATGCAAGGAGATCTGGACAATATCCAGGCTTGGGCTGACAAATGACATTTATGGCAGACAAATACCAGACAATGACCATCTCCAACAAGAAAGAATTTACCCAACAACCTTTGACATCCAGTTACTATCACTGTCAACATTATTGTGATTACTATTGACTAGAAACTGAACTGGATTAACCACATAAATATAGTGGCTTCAAGAACAGGTCTGTAGCTGGGAATCCTGCAACAATGAATTCACTTTGTGTCTTCCCAAAGCCTATTCACCATCTACAAGGCATACCTCGGGAGTGTGATGGAATACTCCCCACTTGCCTGGATGGGTGCAGCTCCAACAATATTCAATAAGCTTGACACCATCCAGGACAAAACAGCCCACTGGATTGGTACCTCATTCACAAGCAGTGTGTACTATCTACAAGATTAAATGTAGAAATTCACCAAAGATCCTCAGACTGCACCTTCCAAACCCATGACCACTTCCACCTCGAAGGACAAGAGGAGCAGATATATGGGAACACCACCCCCTGAAAGTTCCCCTCCAAGCCACTCACCATCCTGTCTAGCAAATATATCACTTTTCTTCACTGTCACTGGATCAAAATCCTGGAAATCCCTCCCTAAGGGCATTGTGGATCAACCCACAGCAGATGTACTGCAGCGGTTCAAGATGGCAGCTCATCCCGACCTTCTCAAAGGCAACTAGGGATGGGCAAGAAATGCTGACAATGCCCATATCATATGAGCCCATTTTAAACTCTGTTTAATTTCGAGTGTATTTTGGATACATTTTTAAACTCTGTTTAATTTCAAGTGTATTTTGGATACATTTTTAAACGCTGTTTAATTTCAAGTGTATTTTGGATACATTTTTTAACTCTGTTTAATTTCAAGTGTATTTTGGATACATTTCCTTGACTGCAGCCAGATTGAAAACTCGACCCCATTATTTTTATCCAATGGGAGATGACTTAGAGAATTAACATGAATCAAATTTCTCAGGGTTAGAGAGAAATTCTGAGTTTGTTTTACGATAGGGAAAGACACATACTACATTTCATTGATTTCAATTCAGTCTTCTGTTGATAGAGATTATAATTCATGATATGTTTATGAATCTGAAGCAGTGATTACATAAGTATTGATGATCATTAATATCTGTATGAATCTCAGCCTAAAATGTATTACAAAAATGATTGTTGCTGTGAGGTTGTTAACTACGGAGCTACCTTCTTATGTACTGATCATAGGTATGCACAAAACTAATTGCAATATTTTTAACCAAGTTTTATTTTTCATTATGCAGACAGCTGAGAAGATGTCCAGGTAGTCACTGCTTGACTATTCCTCATGTTTCCATCGATGTTTATATTGCAATGGACAGGAACCCTCCAGCACGGGCAACGTAACCTGCCACGAAAGTATTAGAATAAATGTCAGAATATGGGAGCAGGTAGTGGAAGACTAGGGTATTGTGGTGGCTGCCTAAGAAAATGTCTCTGTACAATGCAATAAAAATAGTCTTCAAATACCACTCATGCACTGAAGCCATCTTTTAAAATTCTTATTGACTTCAGTTTGGCTCAGTTCCAACCCCCAATACTTAAAATAATGACTTACCTCTCATTTGACTTTTATCTAAATGACCTAATTCAAATTTCTAGAAGAATTTCATTCAACTCAACCTGTCGGCAAGAAAGACTTGGTGGAAATATTGCAGCCACATTTTGTTTTGGCAATGTAATGGATTGGGATAAATCAGAGCTCTCCAACTCCATAATAAACATTTGTGACCAAACTATTAATGATCTGGCTATTATTGGTTGTTTGATTTACTGCACGGTTTTATTAGCTTCAGCCTTCACAGCTGCTTTACTGTCCAGTCAAATAGTATCTGTCTCTCTCAGGCACTCATCCCTATCAGTTTTAAAGGCGAAACTCACAATCATCCTGTCTGCTTTGGATATGGACTAGCTATTAATCTCTAACACCTAATAAATCTGTCTTTATCTCTTTGACTGACAATCTTTATTAACAGAGATTTATAACTAAAAGGTCCTTCAAATTCCTTTTAGTCAGTGATATTCAGGAGTAATGAGAGTGTGTGTTTCTATGATGACTTTGTACAAAGTCACCAATTGTGGAGATGCTAAATTTCACTGGAAATTTGGGAAGTAAAATGGGAGGTTGGGGATATATTTTTGCACACTTACCTGTGAACGCTGTGGCTATTGTTGGTTCATGGAAAGTTCAGGAATATAAAAGCTATTTGCATGACTAGCTGGTATCATTTCCTGCTTAGTTGTATTACAGTCAACCTGATGCTCATTTTAAATGTTTTATTCTTTCATGTGATGTGGCATCACTGATAAGTTCAGCACTTGTTGTCCATCCCTAATTGCTTTTCATCTCAGCTACCTGCTTGGCAATTTCAGAGGACAATTAGGAGTCAACCACATTGCTGTGGGTCAGGGGTCACATGTAGTCCAGACTGGGTAAGGATGGCAGTTTCCTTCCCTAAACGATGTTAGAAAATCAGATGAGTTATTTAAACCTTTCGATGTTAGTTTACTGATCACATGAATGAGACGAGCCTTATATTCCAGATTTTTGAATAAAATTTACATTTCACCAGCTTTCGAAGTGAATTTTGAACACATGATCCCAGAGCAATGGTCTGTCTCGCTGGATTATTGGACCATAGAACATAAAACGGTACGGTGCAGGAACAGGCCCTTCAATCCACCATGTCTGCGCTGACCATGATGCCATTTTAAAATAATCCCATCTGCCTGCACCTGATCCATATCTCTCTATGCCCTGTCAGTTCATGTGTCTGTCTAAATGCCTCAAACGTTACTATTGTATTTGCTTCTGGCAGTGTGTTCCAGGCACCTACCAACTTCTGTTTAAAAAAAACCTTCCCCCACATCTCCTTTCAACTCTCATGTTCTCAAATTAAACCTATGCTTCCTAGTATTTGACATTTCCACCTGGGAAAATGACTCTGACTATCCATCCTATCCATGCCCCTCACAATTTTATAAACGTTTATCAGTTCGCCTCTCAGCTTCTGACATTCTAGTGAAAACAATCATTTCTCCAAACTCTCCTTACAGCTAATGCACTCCAATCCAGGTGATGTGCTGGGGAGAGACAAAAGAAACTTCAGCTGCTGGAATCCAAGGTAGACAAATAGGAGGCTGGAAAAACGCAAACAGGAAGGCAGCACCTGGAGGAAAAGTTAGAGTTTCAAGAATGTACTTATTCAGGACTGGATGTTGGGGGGGGGGGGGCACTGCTGGATGTGGGGGGAGGGGGCACTGCTGGAGGTGGGGGGAGGGGGCACTGCTGGAGGTGGGGGGAGGGTGGCAGAATGGTGGAGATTGGTGGATACCAGATACAACTTGTTGGCCAATGGGTGAGTGGGGTGTGGGGGTGTTGAATCCAGTCAGTAGCTTACACCCTTTCCAAAGCCTCCACATCCTTCCTATAGCATGAAGGCCTGGACTGTGCACAATTTTCCAAATGTGGCCTCACTAAAGTTTTATACAACTGCAACATGACTTGCCAACTTTTATAATCAATGTCCCGATCGATGAAGGTAAGCATGCTGTATGCCCCCTTTACCATCTTATCCAGTTATGCTGCCACTTTCAGGGAGCTATGAACTTAGACTCCAGGATCTCTTTGGATATTAATGCCCTTAAAGGTCCTACCATTTTCCATTATTCTTTCCATACTGCCATACTTTCCTCTTGCATCTGGCCTCCCAAAATGCATCTCTTGTCCTGTTTAAACTCACTCTCCCATTTCCAAATGATCTGTATCCTGCTGTATCCTTTGACAATCTTCCTCATTATCCACAACTCCACCAATTTTAGTGTTATCTCCAAACTTACTAAGCAGGCTGCTGACATTTTCATCAAAATTATTTCCATATATTACAAACAACAGAGGTTCCAGCACTGATCCTTGTGGAACACCATTGGTCATAGACCTCCAGTCAGATAAACACCTCTCCACAACTACCTTCTCTTCCATGACCACGTGAATTTTGTATCCAACTTACCAACTTAGCATATGATGAACGATGCTTAACAAATGAAGAACATTTGAGGATCTTGGATCTGTACTCAATGGAGTTTAGAAGGATGAGGGGGGCACTAATTGAAACTTACAGAATACTGAATGGCCTGGACAAAGTGGATGTTGGGAAGATGTTTCCATTGGTAGGAGAGCCTAGGACCCAAAGACACAGCCTTTGAGTAAAGGGAAGACTCTTTAGAACAGAGATAAGGAGAATCTTCTTCAGCCAGAGAGTGGTGAGCCCATAGCATTCATTGCCACAGAAGGCTGTCATTGAGTACATTTAAGACAGATATATATAGGTTCTTGATTGTCAAGAGGATCAAGGGTTTTGGGGACAATAGGGTTGAGGAGCTTATCAGCCATGATTGAATGGTGGAACAGACTCGATGGGCCGAATGGCCTAATTTCTGCTCTTATGTCTTATGTTCCACCTTACTGTTGATCCCATGTGACTTACTGTTCTGGACCAACCTATCTTGAGGGACCAATGACAAAATATTTTGATTTGTGGTGAGTGAGAAATAACTAGAAATCACTGAAGTACCTCGTTACCGTGAGGAATTCCTGGCCCGTGCCCATTGTGGATTCCTGCTTATTCCCTACAATGTCAGGTTGCCAGAACTGTGGCTGTTTCCCCAATACTTGCACTGATTTTTAAACAGATTCACTTGGTGTTTTTCACGACAAAAGCCTCCTGAACAGTGAGACTCAGAGTAAATCAGCTGGAGTGTGAAGACACACAGCAATGTTCACAACTTTCACTCCCATTCCCTCTCACCCTAACCCGTCTCCCTTACCTTCCAGAATCAGCAGATCCCGTCTGGTGAGGGTCAGAGGAATTAGTGTTGTCAGGGAAGTGTGCTGTAGGGAGTTGGGGAGTTTTGCTTTTGATGCTGGGTCAGAGCTAAGTAGTGAATTCACACATTAACTAAGAAACTTATGCATTATAGAACTACAGAAAAGTACAATCTGGAAACAAAACACTTAACCCAACCATTTTATGGAATCCACAGGAGTAATTTGCTGTTACTATCTTCTTTGGATGTCCTCTTACTCATTCCTCAGGTAGGAACTTCCCAAATGGAAAATCTATTGGCGCTAATAATGCTGCAGGGAAAAGAAAAACACCTGTATTATAGAATAGCAACAAAATAATCTAAAATGTTCAGAAATGGTTTAACAGAGAATGGGGTGTGGGGGTGGACATGATGCTGTCTGGTATGTTGTAACATCAGTCTCATTTTCACTCCATGTGCCAGCAGCTAACACAGTAAACACACAGCATGTGCATCAAGTAAACAGCTCAGTCTCAAAGTCTCAGTAGGATAGTCCTCACTAATGTGCAGGGAGGCACCTGAAGAAAAATGATTAGATTTAGAGTGGTGACTTGATTACCGTCTACAAAGACATTGCCAAATGTGCTGTGGTTCTCCAGCACTTTCTATTTTCATTTCAGTATCAAAGACCAATTATGGAGGAACATGAATATTGTGGTCAAAATGGACTTGTGTCAAATATCTTCTAGAAAGTCCTTGTGTATTTATTATAAATACATTGTTATGACACAAGTAAAATCTATTTAAGTAATGAGGATATAGTGGAGAGGTTTATAATTGAAAAATGAAAATGATCTTAAAGATACCTCTTGAATTGTTTTTCTTGTTGAGCAATATTAAGAACAGTGACTGTGTTCTATATTAAGTTTATATCTTGTGTGTTATGGTGGCAAAAATATGTTTAATTTTTTTTAGCATTTCATTTGCGGACTAAAGGCTGTGGTGCAGGGAACTGAGTGTCTGTTTTGTTTAAGAAGCATTTCAGTGATGTTTTCAACCCTCAAGGTGAGTAGTTCAGTTCATTGAAAAGATATATA
This sequence comes from Stegostoma tigrinum, assembly GCF_030684315.1. Taxonomy (NCBI): domain Eukaryota; kingdom Metazoa; phylum Chordata; class Chondrichthyes; order Orectolobiformes; family Stegostomatidae; genus Stegostoma; species Stegostoma tigrinum. Next base: position 46,929,903 of record NC_081377.1, on the reverse strand, counting down.
AAAAAACTGATTGCTTAGTAACAAGCAGCTAATGACATTGAAAGGAAGACATGATACTTCAGAACTCTTACCTGACTTGACCAACTGCTCTGGCTTGGTCCTGAATGGATATTGTTTTATGAGTGACTTATTTCTTATGTATACAGCAAGAGCTGTTTCTCCGAACCTAAGCATCAATTTCAAAACAGAAGTTGCTGGAAGAGCTCAGCAAGTCTGGCAGCATCTGTGAAGAAGAATCAAAATTAACGTTTCAGGTCCAGTGAATCTTCCGCAGATTGTGTCAGATCTGCTGAGCTTTTCCAGAATATTCTGTTTTTGTTCCTGATTTACAGCATCTGCAATTTGTATTGGTTTTTATTATACATCAATTTATTGGTCTGTAGTTGATTTGGTATTTCACCTTGATAGTTTTCTGGTGGATAGCATAATGTTACATCAGACACTTCAAGCACAAACATATACTGTTCAGTCTGATTAGTTAAAAGTTGACTTTACAGTTTTCAATTTCTGGTTTGTTCTTGAATTACTCTGATATTTTATTTCACTCCCCATTTATGTCACTACTATAAACAAACACCTCTGCTGAGTAAACAAAGTGTGAGGCTGGATGAACACAGCAGGCCAAGCAGCATCTCAGGAGCACAAAAGCTGATGAAGGATCTAGGCCTGAAACGTCAGCTTTTGTGCTCCTGAGATGCTGCTTGGCCTGCTGTGTTTATCCAGCTTCACACTTTGTTATCTTGGATTCTCCAGCATCTGCAGTTCCCATTATCTCCTCTGCTGAGTATCCTCCCTGTTGTAGTATCACTTTAGCATATTATCATGCCATTCTCATTGATTATTCTTCCTGTCTGAAGACCCATCATATAACCCACGTAACTGAGCTTCTTTTTAATTAAGTAAGATCCAGTCAGCTTCATTCCTATCAGTTCCCAAGAGGCAGGTAGCCACGATAACATCCTGTCCTCAGTGGCAATATTTGAACTTCGGCATTTTTATTTGCTCTTGCTTTCATTGTTCATTAAGTTACTCTCAACTTTTTTTTGGTTAATTCACACAATTTAGTTCATTTTTCCTGGAAATTTTTTGTATGTGTCAAATGGGCTGTCCATGAGTGTTGGTTTATATTTTTTTCTTTAATTAACTTAAGGAGTCCTGGCTTCTATTCATATCTTAATTCACATGGACTGAATATCTCTAATGGCAAATAGTAATAAGGGAATTTGTTGATCCCAGTCATTAGGACACATCTGAAAATAGACACTCATCATGGTCTTCAAATTTTGATGACATCTTTTTACACTTCTTCTGATATTATTGAGGACCTGAAGATATACATTATTTCATTCCCAAATTATTGATTATTTCATTGATTATTTATGGTGTAAAATTAGAACATTGATCTGATCACCTTTCCTTAGGTAATCTGTAGCTTGTAAAAATAAATCTAATTTCTCCATTACAATTGTTTCTCCATAAGTTACACCAAAGAGATTGCCTCAGGAAATCACATTAATAAATGGACTTTTGGGATAATGAGAGAGAAAAGGGGTCATAGTGTCTTAGACAGTGACCATTACCATCTGCATTCCATGCCATCACCTCATGTTCTCTAGATGTGAAATGCAATGAGAAAATGATTGGGTCAATGCCTAGCGTGTGCACAGCTGGTACCATTTTGAAGGGAAAAAGTGCAGAATCCCTGTCTGCTGGACATTGAAAGGACTAACACATGACGCAGATTTATGCAAAATCCAGCTCATTCAAACTCTAATCATTTCATCATCCTTTTGCAATGCTGAAGGAACAAATGCAGGGTTCAAATCCTGGTGAGAGGTAACTTGCATCATGCCATTGGTGCTTGTAAGTTGAACATTGTCACCTCAATGATTCTGAAGTGAGCAGCGATGAGTTACAAAACTGTTGATTGCAAACCATTGGTGACCCCAACACTTGTGCCATTTCTAAGGAAGCTGTTGGAGGTGGAGCTGAATGCTTTGTTACCTGTGATGTACAGTTAATGATGGTGTCCCACGGGATGTATTGAGAAGGTAAATGAATGGTACGGGCCTGGGATGGCAACGGCCCTGAGTCTGTTGATTACTCGGTCAGTGTGGCACCTTCACCAAGAGGGCACCTAGACTGTCTTGCGTGGGGGTACAGCCAGTCTCACTCTCTCTGTGTGTGTGCATGTGTGTGTGTGTGTGTGTGTGTGTGTGTGTGTGTGTGTGTGTGTGTGTGTGTGTGTGTGTGTGTGTGTGTGAGAGAGAGTGGGGGAGATGGCGGAGGTGGGGGCATGGTGGTGCAGCCTGTCCCACTGTGCGTGTGTTGGGGGGAGGGGCGAATGCAGCCTGTCCCATTCTTACATGGCACTGACAGAGCTGTATCACAACACTGTGAAATTCATTAACTGGATGGCCTTCCATTCCATTGATATCTAAGTGATCTGCAATCACTGTTTCTACTTCATGGATTTATTGACCTGCTCCCCTGGCAGCTCCTATATCCTGGAGCACTCTCACATATCCGGTGTTTTTGAGGGTCCAGGTGCATTTCAAGGTGGCTACTGGGGTCAGGGACTACCCACTGTGACCATGGCTTATGTCATTACACCATTGTATTACCCTCAGAAAGCAGATGCAATGCTGGCCCCATCCACAATTAGTCTCAATCTTACCACATCCAATGACTGAGCCTCCACATCTCTCTAGGGCAGAGAATTTCAAAGATTCACCCCCATCTAGGTGAAGAAATTCCTCCTCATCTCAGTCCAAAGTGGTCTGCCCTCACCCTGAGACTGTATCCCTGGTTCTAGCCCTCACAACCAGGGGAAGGGGCAAACATTGCTCCTGTATCTCTTCTGTCAGTCCTTCTGGTAAGAATGTTATGTGTTTAAGTGACATCACGTCTCAGTCTTATAAACCCCAGAGAACATAGACCCAATCAACTTAATCTTTCCTTTGAGGAGACCCTCTGCAATCCAGGAATTAATTTTATGAACCTTCATCGCACTCTGTCAGATACAAGTGTATCTTTTCTTAGGTAAAGAGATCAAAACTTTACACGTTCATGTGTATGTAAGAGGAGAAGAGTAGACTGCTGTACTTGTTAATAACAACCAAAAGGACGGCGGATGCTGTAAATCAGGAACAAAAGCTGAAGTTGCTGGAAAAGCTTAGCAGGTCTGGCAGCATCTATGAAAGAAAAAACAGAGTTAATGTTTTGGGTCTGGTGACCCTTCCTCAAGCCTGTTCCACCATTCAATAAGATCATGGCTGATCCAGCTATGTTTCAAATTCCACATTTACCTCTAGCCCTGATCAATGTTGATTCCTTGCAGAAGAAGAAACTATCCACGACTGCCTTAAAAAAATTCAATGACCCTCCTCCACTGCCTCCTGAGAGAGAGATTTCCAAAGACGCACAATTCTCTGAGAGAAAAACATACTTCTCGACTTGGTCCCTAATTTCAAAACAGTGCCCCCTAGCTCTGGACTCACCCACAAGAGTAAACAACCATATCGACATTGTCATGACCATTTGGGATCTGATACACTTCAATCCAATTGCCCCTCACATTGACATCCTTCCTTAAATAAGAAACAAAACTGCACATAGTATTCGAGCTGTGGTCTCACCATTGCCTGTGTAACTGAAACATAACATTCTTATATTTATGTTCAATTCCACTTGTAAGAAAGGTTAACATCCCATTAATCTTCCTGATTATGCATTGTACCTTCCTAAAGTTCTGTGATTCATGCTCCAGCTCACCTAAATCCCTCTGTACCTTGACACTCTCTGTTTGACTTGCACTCTGCTCTTTCATTCTTCCTACCAAAGTGAACAATTTTACATCTTCCCACATTATACCACATCTTAATCTGCAAATTCCTCATGTCTTCTTCACAACACACGTTTCAATCTGGTTTACTGTCAACTGTTAATTTAGCTGCCAAGTCTTCGCTACGTTCCTCTAAGTGATTGATGCAAATTGTAAAAGATAGATGCTCCACCCAAACCCCTTTTGGGTTGCACTCATCACATTCTCTAATCAGACAAATTTAGACATACTCTTTGTTTTCTGCCAGCCAGCCAATCTTCTGTCTGTGCTAATGTTACCCCTTACATCATGAATTTTTATTTCCCACAACCACCTTTGATGTTAAATCTTGTCAAATGGCCTTTGGAAATCCAAGTACTTTCTGCCTTCAGGCTCCACTTTATCAGCAGCACATATTATTCCCTCAGAACACTCCAACAAATAAAGTCCAATAAACATGATTAAACATGAACAAAATCAGAAATTGCTGGAAAAGCTCAGCAGGTCTGGTAATATTTGTGGACAGAAAGCAGAGTTAACATTTTGGGTCTATTAACCCTTCTTCAGAACCTAGCTCTGCTGAGATTTTCCAGCACTTTCTGATTTCCAGAATCTGCAGGTCTTCAGTTAAACATGATTTCCTTTTGACAAAACCATGCTGACTCTTCTCAATTACCTTGAGTTTTTCTAAGTGTGCAGCCTCAACTTTTTTAACAATCAATTTCTAACACCTTTCCCAGGACAGTAGCTCAGTTAACTGGCCTACAGTTTTCATTTTCTGCTTTCCTTTTTAAACAGAGGGGATATGTTTGCTAAATTACAGTCTGATGGAAACTTTCATGAATACAGAGAATTTTGGAAAACCGACACCAACACATCTACTTCATTAGCAGCTTCTTTTAGGACCTTGCAATGAGATCTGTCTGGATCTGGAGATTTGTCAGTCCACAGCTCCATCAGTTTGCTCAGTACAGGAAGGGCCATTTAACCCAAACATTAACTCTGATTTCTCTCCGCAGATGTTGCCAACCCGCTGAGCTTTTCCAGCAACTTCTGTTTTTGTTTCAGCTTCACAAATGGTTGTAATTACAGTAAATTCCTCTCCCCTTTCAGGTAACCATTCTCCCCACTAATTCTCCAGCTGTGCTCTCACTGAAGTTTCATACAACTTCAGTAAGACATCTTCACTCTTTTACAGAAATCTTCATCTAATGAACTCCTCACTAGATCGTCAAATTCATAAAACAACAATTATTGCAATGTTCAGAGAAGCTTATCACTCATTCTGAATATTATAATGAAGTCTTGATAATTACTAGACTTAGCTGCAATATTTTTTGCTCAAGTGACATCTTCATTCATTTTTTGGCCTTATACCAACAGACTACTGTTATAAATAAATATTTCACACTGTTGTAATGATTTGAGAAGGACTTTTAAACGCTGAGTCTAGAGACTCAGCACAAAATCTGAGACTTCTGCTTTAAACCAATGATTAAGGCAAGAAATGAGATCAATTGTAATTTAAAGGCCCAGAGTCCACTTTGGCAATCTGGAAGCAAATTTCATATTGCAGAATGTGAAATCTCCAATGCACGAACATGTACATGCAACTTTAGACTGGGTCAAAAATGTTTTTACAATAAAAGATATTCAGCAGTATGGACATTGGTGAAGTTTTTACGGTTTATCACAAAAAACAAATGTTTTATATTAATGTCTACACCACCGTTCTATTAAAATAATGTTCTTGACCCTCTGACAGTGCAGCACTCACTCAGCACTGACCCTCTGACAGTGCCATGCTCCCTTAGCACTGATGCTTAGAATATTGTGTTCAATTCTGGTTGCCACGTCACAGGAAGGATGTGGAGGTTTTGGAGAGGGTGCAGAAGAGGTTTAGCAGGATGCTGCCTGGATTAGAGGGTATGAGCTGTAAGGAGAGGCTGGAAAAATTCAGGTTGTTTTCTTTTGAGCAGTGGAGAATGAGGGGAGACTTGCTAAGAGTCTGTGAAATGATGAGATGCACAGGTAGGGTTCACAGAATCTTTTTCTCGGAGTTGAAATGTCTACAACTAGGGAGCATGCAGTTAAGGTGAGAGAGGGAATATTCAAAGGAGATGTGAGGAGCAAGTTTTTTACACAGATAGTAGTAGGAGTTTGGAATGTGCTGCCAGGGATGGTGCTGGAGGCAGATACGATATGGGTATTTAAGAGACCTTTGGATAAGAACATGAATATGCAAGGAAGGGAGGGATATGGACCAAGGGCAGGCAGAAGGGATTAGTTTAATTTGGTGTTCAGCACAACGTCATGGCCCAAAGGGCCTGCTCCTGTGCTGTTAGGTTCTATGTTCTATGATGCTCTGACAATATGCAATATTTACCCTCCAGCCAAAACTGAAAACACATCTTTGCTGTTTCTGGGAGCTTGCTGTGCAGAGCTTTGTCTCTGTTCCCTCTCCCTCTGCCCCATATGGGCTCTAGCTCCCAGATATCTGATCGGCTGTTGAATGTTCTAGCACATTGTTAGTCCCACACAGCACCTAATAGCCGGAGGAACAATCAAGTTGAGCCTGAGAGAGGAATCAATGTGAACTGTTCACTGGCTGACAGTAGATGGCAGTCTTTCCTTCTTTCAAACCAAAACAGAAAATTATCACAATATCCTGTCACCAGCATTTTACAAAATCCTGGTTTGTAAAGGACATTTGTGCATTGTCTCTCTATGTCTTTCCTGTTTCTCCTTCTGTTCTATTCTTTCACCTGAATGAACATTTGCCTGGCCTGTTCCATCACCGTCAATATTCCAGACCATTTACCCTCCGACATACCCCACTCCTCAGCCTGCACCTATCCTCAAACAGATCCCATTCTGCACCAACCATCCAATAGACCCAACCCTGTACCAACCATCCAAGAGACTCCAATCTACACCTACCCTCAAACAGACCCCACCCTACACCTACCCTCAAACAGACCCCACCCTACACCTACCCTCAAACAGATCCCACCCTACACCTACCCTCCAATAGACCCAACCCTGCACCAACCATCCGAAAGACTCCACTCTACACCTACCCTCAAACAGATGCACCCTGCACCTATCCTCCAACTGACCCCACTCCTCACCCTGCACCAACCCTGAAACAGGCCCCACTAACACTTACCCTACAATGGACCTCTCTCCTGTCATGGTGCATGTACTTTTGGAATGAACAATATTTCAGGTTGTGTTGATGGGTCCTTCAGGAACTGAAGGCTGAATTTTGGGTATTTTGACCAAGTGTCGGTTGTGACTTTTATGGAGGGTTTTAATTCAGTGAGATTTCTGAACGTATCTTATCAAATTCAGTCATTAACTATATACCCCACCCCTCCCTAATGATTCTAACACCATCTTATCACCTGTTGTTCCACTGGCGATATATTTCCAAGTTAGGATGGCGAGTGGCTTGGAGGGGAACTTGCAGGGGGTGGTGTTCCCATGTACCTGCTGCCCTTGTCCTTCGAGGTGGAAGTGATCGTGGGTTTGGAAGGTGCTGTCTGAGGATCTTTGGTGAATTTCTGCAGGGCATCTTATTGATTGCATACACTGCTGTTACTGAGTGTCGGGGGTGGAGGGAGTGGGATGTTTGTGGATGTGGTGCCAATCAAGCGGGCTGTTTTGTTCTGGATGGTGTCAAGCTTCTTGAGTGTTGTTGGGCCTGCACCCATCCAGGCAAGTGGGGAGTATCCCATCACACTCATGACTTGTGCCTTGTTGATTGTGGGCAGGCTTTTGCAAGTCAGGAGGTGAGTTACTTGCTGCGGTGTTCCTTGATTCTGACTTGCTCTTGTAGCCACTCAGTTTATGGCTCAAGTTGAGTTGAGTTTCTGGTCAATAGTAACCCCCAGGATGTTGACACAGGGTGAATTCAATGATGGTAACACCATTGAATGTCAAGGGCTGGTGGTCAGATTATCTCTTTTTGAAGTTGGTCATTACTTGGCGTTTGTGTGGCATGAATGTTACTTGATACTTGTCAGCCCAAGCCTAGATATTGTCTGGGCCTCGCTCCATCTGGACATGGGCTGTTTCATTTGTAAAGGATCGGAAGGACAACCTTGATGGAATTTGTTGGATGTTCCAGGAAATTTCTCTCCTATTTAAATCTTTGGGACAGTTCTATGACCAAATAATAAAACTTTGATTTGTCTGATAAATATCTGATGTGAATTTTTGGGGTTCTTTATCAAATGGTTGCAGAAGAAAAGTTCAGTTAAGAGGCTGGTTTAAGGTGTAAAGATCTATGTGCTTTATACATTTAATATCTTAAATGTAAATTTGTTTATTTAAGATCTACCATTGCTTTTATTCATGTTCTTCAAAATACTTTGGATTTAAAACAGAAACACTGTGGTCTGGTTGCTCCTGCCACTGCCCAGTCCCCTGGTGAGATGTAGCACCTGGACTGGGGCCAAGAATTCCTCCGCTCCCCAGCCTCAGATCCCAAGCCCTGTCTTTGGTCCTGAAGATGATGGGGTAGAGATCTGTGTGCCTCTCCAGCTGAGCCTGATGGTGCTGGACATGACCACCCATGGCACTGCCAACCCTTCCATAGAGAGAGCAGATGGTCAATAATGGTTACAGATTCTAGGACATGAGGGCCATTGTGCACAGATCCCTGCCTGTTGCTCCTGTACCTCCATGTGCATATGGACAAAATCCCTGATTGCTCACCTCACAGGCTCCACTCCTGCCAGGAGTTGAGCAGCTGCCTGGGCTCGTGTTCCCAGGTGAACATTTGTTAATGTAGAGACAAGAAAGTCGGAAATGTCTGCCCAGATGGTGTCAAGCTTCTTAAGTGTTGTTGGAGCTGCACCATCCCAGGCATGTGGGGAGTATTACAGAGTGGTAGGCCACGAGTCCTGGCAGAATGGAGTGTGGCGGAGTGCAGAAAGTCATTGACCTTCTTTCTACATTGCTAGCTATCTCTCTGCACCCTGGAGGTAGTACCGAACTGGGTGGTGACCTCAGACCAGACTGCAGAGTCTGATCCTCCAGGGAAATGCCATCTCTCCCCTGCACCACTCCGTCAGCTTGGACTTCCAGGTTCTTGTTGGGAAAAGCATGGTGCTATCTGCCTTTCTTCACCATGTTCCGATGACCTCGGCATTGGGAATCCTAATATTTGTCTGAGTGCATATGGGCTTGTATAGACAGTGCAGCCACAAGGGATTCCAGTCTTTCTGGCATTATCCACTCAGTTTGAAGTTGCTGTGGGAATGGTGTGTGATAGGATGGGGCAGAAATTGGACATGAGAGACGCTGTGGGGGTTTGTGGGTATTGAACAAAGTGAGTTTGCTAAGGTAGGGCATGTAAACCCACTGAGTCTAGTGATGAAAAACCTCCGAAAGCACATGATGCAACTGAAAATTAGAGAAGAAACTCAACATTGAGCTCCATGGTCAACATTATGAAGATTGGTGATTTGTTCCAGGTTTAATGAAGTGAAGTTACATTTCCCAGTTGGTGCAGTGAACTCATGTCTTTGGATCATTTGCCTGGGGCCCTGTGTTATTGATCAAACAGCATTGGTACAAGGTGGAGGTGTACAGCATTGAATCGTCCCATTGGTTGAACTGGGTGATGAGTTGGTTGCTGGATCAGATATTCCCTCCAGATTGGAGATAACGGGAACTGCAGATGCTAAAGAAACCGAGATAACAAGGTGTGAAGCTGAATGAACACAACAGGCCAAGCAGCATCTTAGGAGCACAAAAGCTGATGTTTCGGGCCTATAGCCTTCATCAGAAAAGGGGGATGGGGAGAGGGTTGTGAAATAAATAGGGAGCGAGGGGGAGGTGGACCAGGGATGGATAGAGCAGAAGATAGGTGGAGAGGAGAGTATGGGTGGGGACGTAGGGAGGGGATAGGTCAGTCCAGGGAAGATGGACAGGTCAAGGGGGCAGAATGAGGTTAGTAGGTGGGAAATGGAGGTGCATGTTGAGGTGGGAGGAGGGGATAGGTGAGAGGAAGAACGGGATAGGGAGGTGGGGACGTGCTAGGCTGGTTTTGGGATGCAGCGGGGGGAGGGAATATTTTGAAGCTTGTGAAATCCACATTGATACCATTGGGCTGCAGGGTTCCCAAGCGGAATATAAGTTGCTGTTCCTGCAACCTTCGGGTGGCATCATTGTGGCACTGCAGGAGGCCCATGATGGACATGTCGTCTGAGGAATGGGAGGGGGAATTAAAATGGTTCGTGACTGGGAGATGCAGTTGTTTATTGCGAACCGAGCGTAGGTGTTCGGCAAAGCGGTCTCCAAGCCTCCGCTCGGTTTCCCCAATGTAGAGGAAGCCACACCGGGTACAGCGAATACAGTATACCACATTGGCAGATGTGCAGGTGAACCTCTGCTTAATATGGAAAGTCATTTTGGGGCCTGGGATAGGGGTGAGGGAGGAGGTGTGGGGGCAAGTGTAGCATTTCCTGTGGTTGCAGGGGAAGGTGCCAGGTGTGGTGGGGTTGGAGGGCAGTGTGGAGTGAACAAGGGAGTCACAGAGAGAGTGGTCTCTCCGGAAGGCAGACAATGGTGGGGAGGGAAAAATGTCTTGGGTGGTGGGGTCGGATTGTAGATGGCGGAAGTGTTGGAGGATTTGGTAAATGGTGACAATGTACTTTGTGCCTTCTCCCAGCAGCAATTTCTACTCAGACGTGTACGCTGCTGAAGTTTGTTACAGGATACAGCTGGATTTACTCTCACCAGAGCACATGAAGCGAGTGATCTTTGACATTTAATTGGAAAAAAATCTTGCAGAAATGATCTTTTACTAAAAAATATTTAGAGAACAGGATATCCATGCAGCAGTAATCATATTCTTTTGACAATAAACTGCAGATCATGGGCTGTTCCCAATTAAAAACCGGCTGGAACTGGGAATTTGGCCGCAGCCTCTCTCTCATTTTACTGAGCATTACTTTTCCTGATTCCCTGTCTCACTGACATCATGTTTCTCCCAGCTGTCTGCTCAGTATATTAGGGTCAGACAGGGCCAGGGGCCACTGACAGGCTGGCTTTCTTTAAAGCCGAGCCTGATAACGGTCCAGTTTCTCAATGCAAGTAGGGCAGCAACATCACCTTTTGTGATTGTTTGGGAAAATAACTGATGTTTGTTAGCTGCTCTGATGTGTGTTGATACTCTCCCAGGATCTAAAGAGGCAAATGGGAACTTTTTTTGATGCATCTGAGTAAATTCCTTTCCCGCAATCTCCTGTAACATGATAGCAGTTCCACAGAAACCTTAGTATTAGTGAAAGCACACCTGGAATACTGTGTACAGTTTTAGTTCTTTATTTAAGAAAAGATATAATTACTTGAAAGCAGTTCAGAGAAGGTTTATTTGACTGGTTCCTGGGACAGAGTTCATACAATCATAGAATCATAGAATCTGTGCAGTGTGAAAGCAGGCCATTTGGCCCATTGTGTTCACATCTACCCCCCAGGAGCTTTCCACCCAGATTACCCCTCGACCCAATCTCTGCAACCCTGCATTTCTCATGGCTAATCCACCTAGCCCTAAGATTGCATGGACACTATGGGCAATTTAGCATGGCTAATCCACCCTAGCCAGTACATCTTTGGACTGTGGGAGGAAACAGGAGCACCTGGAGAAAACCCACACAGACATGGGGAGAATGTGCAAACTCCACCCAGACCGTTGCCTAAGGCTGGAATTGAGTCTGGCTCCCTGGTGCTAGGAGGCAGCAGTACTATTTATACCTTATTGGTGTTTGTGAGATCCTGAAACGCTCTGACAGGTTGGGTACTGAAGGGGCATTACTCTTTGAGGGAGAGTCTCAAACTAGCGAACACACCCTGAAAGCAAGGGTCCTTTCATTTAGGAGGGAGATAAGGGAAAATGTTTTTCCCTCAGAGAGTGATAATGTGTCGAATTCTCTTCCTCAGAGCATGGGAGATGTTGGGACAATGACAGAGGTGGGTAGGTTCTTTACTAATAAGGAGGCAGAATGTTTTTGGGAATGGAGGAACTTGGAGCTTTTCTGATGAAGGGTCTAGGCCTGAAATGTCAGCTTTTGTGCTCCTGAGATGCTGCTTAGCTGCTGTGTTCACCCAGCTCCACAATTTATTATCACAGTAGAGGAGCTGTTGATCGTTTTGGTCATTTTGCCATAGGAAGGATGTTACTAAACTGGAAAGAATGCAGAAAAAGTTTACAAGAATGTTGCCAGGACACAAGGGACTGTGTTATAGGGAGAGGTTGGAGAAGCTGGGATATTTTTCTTTAGAGCATAGGAGTATAGGGAGGAACCTTACAGAGATGTACACTTCTCTAAGACTCATGAGAAGCATAGATAAGGTGAATGCACTCAGTCTTTTTCTCAGGATTGGGGAATTGAGGACTACAGGGCATCAGTTTAAGGTAAGAGGGGAAAGAATTCACAGGAACCTGAGGGGCAACAATTTTATACAGACAGTGCTATGCATATGGAATGAGCTGCCAGTGGGAATTGTTGAGATGGGTACATTACCAACATTTAAAAGGCATTTGGATGAATACATGGATAGGAAGGAATTGGATGTGTGCCAAATGCAGGGAAATGGAGTTAGCATGGGTGGACATTTTGGTCGACATGGACCAGTTTGGGCTGAAGGGCCTGTCTCCATGCTGTAGGACTCTATGACTCTATAAAGGGAACATGGGCCTATTCTTAAGTTGATTCGGGACCCAGTTTTCACTATAAGATCATCAAATGGCCTACACCAGCTCCAGCTTCTTATGTTCTTGACTCAATATCTCTGCTTCAACATCAACAGCACACAATGCACTTAGCAGCCCTCTGTACTTCCAATCATTTCTTATCAGTTTCCACCAGCTCTAAGTTCCCTTTGTTGAACAATGATACCCTTACTATATAGAACAAAGGAGAGCCAGTAGATGTGATCTATTTAGGTTTCCAGAAGACATTTGACAAGATACGGTAAAAGAGGCCGCTAAATAAGACAAGAGCCTATGGTATCATGGAAAGGGTACTGGCATAGATAGAGGATTGGCTGACTGGCTGAAGGCAGGGAGTGGGGATAAAGGGGTGTTTTTCAGGATGGCAGTCAGTGACTAAGGGAGATCCGCAGGGGTCAGTGTGGGACCACAACTTTTTATGTTATACATTAACAATCTGAAGGAAGGAACTAAGGGTATTGTTGCTAAGTTTGCAGATGACTCAAAGATAGATGGAAGGACAGGTAGTGGTGATGAACTGGGGAGGCTTGAGAAGGACTTGGATAGAGACAGATAGAATACAATGTGTGAAAATATGAGGTTATGCAATTTGATAAGAAGGATAGAGAACAAAATGTCTTGTGTCAGACATTCAAACAAGTTTTGAATTGTATAATGTATTGAATAACTGCAGATGGAGTCAGTGTTGGAGGAGAGGATGGAGACATTGGCTTTGTCAGTATCACTTATCACATGAGTTAATATTCACCCTCATGTGATTACACTAATCTTTTTTTTGAGTGATTAGTGGAAAGGTGCAACAACGTCTGCTGATTTCATGGCAAGTCTGTTGTTGAGATTCTGGTGAAGCGCAGCCCATGACCCAGTCACCTACCCCCGATGGTGCTGCTCCTTCAAAACGTGTGCTGCTACAATTAACATAGCATCTCTGGTTTGTCATTTGATGTAATTTTTGCATCTTATTCTCACTGTAAAAATAAATTAAAATGTTTTTCTTTGTTCGGTCAGGGAAGCTGAGGTTTTAACAGTGACACGTTTATTTTTATTCACTCACAGGCATCGCTAACCAGGCAGCATTTATTGTCCATCCCTGATTGCCCAGAGAGCAGCTAAGACTGAACTTCATTGCGGTAGGTCTGGAGTCACATTTGGGCCAGACCAGGTGAGGATTGCAGTTTCCTGCGCTAAAGGACATTAATCAACCAAATGGATTATTCCAACAATCGACAATGGATTTATGGCCCTCGCTGGACCCTTAATTTCAGATTCTTTATTGACTTGTAATTCCACAGTCTGTCTTGGCAGGATTTGAACCTGGGTCCCTACAAGATTAGCTGTGTTTCTGGATTAATAGTCTAATGATAATACAATTAATTATTGCTTCCTAGTACATCAAAGTATGAATAACTTTTCCGGACTTGGACCTGCAAAATTATTTTTGTAACATGAATTCATTTTTGCTCAAAAGATACTTAAAAATTGCATAATTTTCTAAAATGAAACATATTTACTTTCCTTTTAAAGTTTATGATATATCAGTTTTGAACTTAATCCCATTTAAACCTGTAATTTGGTTTAAACCCATATGTTCCAATTTATTTTGCATTTTGTACAATGAATGTTGTTCGTAAGGAACAGGACACAGAAGATCTACTTTTTGTTCCTCATCAGGACTGAACTGCAAGAAAACCAATCTTAGAAAGGGTAACAATTTATGCAATGTGCTGATTGGTCAAACTATGTTTGGTATGAAAATACAGCAGGAATTATTTACTGTCAATTTTAGTTAATTAATTAGATTCAAACATGAAAAGTTGACTCTGGTCAGCCCTGGGTTACCATAGCAATACTGAGAGAGGCTGTTCCTTTAACTTTATGATGTGTGCCCTTTTTCCTTTGCCTGTATATCACACATGTTATCAGTCACATGATGTACCACATACTACACCTTTCTGAACAGAGAAAGGACTCTTGAAACTCTGCTGTATCTACATAGGAACACCTTAACCAATCAGTCAACCTGCCAATTTAAAATTAATAGTTAATGAAGATTGACCTTTAACATTGTAAAATGCTCAAAAGAATAAGAAACACAGATGAGCACAGTCAGATATTGAGAGATGAGGATCTGAGCAGCATTCGGTTTTAAAGAGAATTCCAAAGGAAGACAGACAGGAAGAGAGACAGCAAGGTTCAGGGATGGAATTTCAGAGCTTTCCTCAAGTTGGAGGTGCAGAAGGAGGCCGTTTGGCCCATCCTGCATGAACTAACTCAATGAAAGAGTTACTTAATTAGCATCAGTCTCCCACTCTTTCCCCATGTCCCAGGCATCCTGCTGGTATTCGACTTGCTTGAACATTGGTCAGGACTGGAGGCTCAGGCCCAGAATAGAAAGATAGACTTTGGGGCAAAGCAGCCTGAGCTGTGTGCTGGGATTATGGGGACATTTTCATGCAGTTAACTCTTTGAGACTTGGCCTGGACTTAAAGTGTTAATGGGCAATTATCTGGAGCCCCCTGAAAATGCCCTAACTCTGAGGCAGAGTCAAAGGTTCTGACTGACTTCACTTAATAATATCCAGAAGCATTAAAACCTATTCTAACCCCTGGACCCTAGCTTCTCTCTCCCCCCAATGCAACCACCCCCTGAACCCTGTCTTTCCCTGGAATCCTGACTCGCCTACACTGAACTCAACCCAATACCCAACTCCCTCAGAGCCCCCCAAAGACCCATCCACCCAACCCCCTGAATTTACTCCAATTCCCCTAGCCACTGTTTGACCAATCCTTCCAAACAGGCTCAACCGATGCACTGGCCTACTGTAAGCAGCCACCCCCCAGTTTCTCCCTTACCTCCCGACTCCAACTCCAACTTATCTTCTCTCGTTGGCTGTGAAAGTCTCTTCAAGCCCTTTAAGTCCTTGCAGACAATAGCTGGGGAATTGTGGTGAGCTAGGAGCAATGGTTTCAGCGCCAGTTCCCTCCTCCTCCTCTTCCTGATGTTGCTGCTCTCGGCTAAAATGCAGCAACTGAGTTCTCCTGCATGATATTCACACAGAGCACAGCTTGCAAGGTAACTACGCTGGTATTTTCTAGCTAACCTGCTCAGAGATAATATGACACACCTCTGGAGGAGGTGGGACTTGAACCTTGGTCCCCTAGCCCAAAGGTAGGGGCACCACTACCTTGATAGAAGCCTCGATAAGTGTGAACATTATTGTCCAATCAGATATTGTTTTTATGGAACTACAATATGGAGATGTGCATAAAATTTGGAGAGACTTCTGCTGAGTGCCCATTGTGTTTTCTCTGCAGATTATTTTCCCAGTTTATCACATAGTCACATACAGTGAAATGCCGGATTTTACAGGCTGGAGATTCTGCCCCTGCCAGTGCCCTCTAAAGCTCCTGCATCTGGGCATTCAGCCTCTGCAACTCAGGAGGATCCCTCACCTTCTGCCATCCCCACCCCTCACACCATTCCCTCGAGATTTCAGAGATCATGTGCAAAGCGCTGCTACATTTTAGCAATGGCATCAAGAAACTGAACAGATTGAAGACAGCAGTCTGGACAAAGGTGGCTGCAGAGAGGCTGCAGAGCTCGGTGTCAACTGGAACCTGGCTCCAGTTCCGCAAAAGAAAGACTGTTCAGCTCGCTGTCTGAGCCTACCCATTCTCGCCTACTCTGACCTCTCATTGCCACTTACTCAGCTTCCCTTCTCTCCTGGTTTACCATCAATTATATTCTTGTCTGCCTGCGCCTTTTATCTCTCCCCACTTCCCCACCTATCCACTCACTTCTTCACCGCCATATACTCTTTCTTCAGCACAAATACTCTTTCTCCCCAATTTCCTGAGCTGCTAATAGAGTCACACAGCATGGAAACAGACCCTTTGGTCTAACAAGTCCATGCCAAACATAATCCCAAACTAAACTAGTCCCACCTGCCTCTCCTGGCTCATATCCCTCCAAACCTTTCCTATTCATGAACTTATCTAAGCGTCTTGTAACATTATAATTGTGCCCACATCCACCCATTTCTCTGCAAGTTCATCCCACACGCGAACCACCCTTTGCGTAAAAAATATTGCCCCTTTTTAAAACCTCTCTCCTCTCACTTTCAGAATAAGCTCCCTAATCTTGAAATCCCGCATTCTAGGAAAGGACAATTAGTCGTGTTTATACCTCTCATGAACTTATAAACCTCTACAAGGTCACTTCTCAACTTCTTATGCTCCTGTGGAAAAGTCCCAGCCTATCCAGCCACTCTTTATAACTCAAACCTTTCATACCCGGCAACATCTTGGCAAATCTCTTCTGAACCCTCTTTAAAAAGAGTCACTGGATGTAAGACAATGACTCTGTTTTCTCTCCACAGAAGCTGTGAGACCTGCTGAGTTGCACCAGCGCTTCCTGTTGTTATGCAAAGACACATTTTATTTCTGAAGGGACCAAGCAACTGAAGATGGCTGAAACTGATTGAGCATGAAGCCTTTCCTACCAGGTAGGTACCTCACGTAAAGTCAATTTGTTAACATGTGTTTACCATTCTCAGGTGCAAGTTTGAACCTCCGAATGCAATTCCAGTGGATTCAATTGGGAGAGCATCAGTTAACAAATGCAAACCAGGTTCCAGATGATGAACATTGACAGATCACACCTGCCTGAATGTTACTGAGAGACTCAAACTGTTCATGCTCCACTCTTCAGGTTTGGAAATGGGAAATGTACCTCTTCTTCAAACAGCCTGCCTCTTCCCTCCATTGTAAAATCTCGGTGGGTCTGGAAGACTCAGCCAAGTGTTTGCAGTCCAGACCTTTGTTTTTCAGAAGAACTGTCCATGGTGCTGCACATAATGATTTCCCTGTTTGCTTCCGATAGTTACAAGCATCCATGGTAACTCTATCCTGAATGGCCCATATCTATTTTAGGATTTACTGTTAGTCAGTATTAAGAAAATGCGTTGAATACAATTGAGATATTCTCTTCTGTTCCCCTGGTGAATGACCATATTTAAATTGTGCATTAGTTCCCTTCAGCATCTGGAATATGCAGCACACTTGTGCAGATCTTAATTGGTTTTAGAAGCATTTACTGACAAACATCTCATTACCAATTACACAACAGGCAAAATGAGGTCTTAGAAACAATGTGAATAAATCAAGAGAATGCCAAGAAATTTCTGTCTGAATCTAACAATCCTTGTCATGCGTTTGCTTCAAAAATCCAGTGGGGGAGGAATCTAAAAACCAGATCAGTTAATGATTTCATTAACCAATAGTGTCAATTCCATTTATATCTGGTGGGGTTATACTCAGACTGCTTTTCTTGGTTATTATCACCTGGTTATATTCACCAAATGTATCACTGTTCCTTTTAATGTTGCTGTTCCTGGAATTCCCTTCCTGAGAGCACAATGGATCCACTTATAGCATGTGGACTGCAGCAGTTCAAGAAGGCAGCTCACCTCCTCAGGTGCAATTAGGGACAGGCAATAAATGTTGGGTCGTCTGGCGACACCTAAACTCTGTGATAGAACAATAGATTTTTAAACAAGGAACTTATTTGTGTGTAGCCTAACAGATAATCACCAGGAAAACGGATTTTACATGGACTTATTTGTGCATCTTCATAGAAGGGTTCAAATAGCACAGTGGTAGTGCCCCCACCTCTGAGTCAGGAGACTGTGGTTCAAATCCCACCTGCTCCTGAGGAGTGTCATAATATCTCTATAGGTGGTGAACTGAAACAATTTACTTAAATGTGGAGCAGGTAGATAGAAGAATTCACCTCTCAACCCCGACTTCCAAAATCCACATGATTCTGCAGAGTCTCCCCACTCTTGTCACAGCATCCTTTTAAATCATGGTTACCACTCTCTCCTTTGAGAACTCAACACTCTCTCAGCTCTCTTGGAGGATTTATCATCTCCATTGAGCTGTGAGATCCATTCAGTTCTGTAGCTTTCTCTTCAGGAGGGAGAAACTGAGATTGTTGTTGATGTAGTTAGTTCAGCCTGAAGTGCTGACAGCAATGAGCTTTATTGAGTGACAACTCTAGCCAATGCCAAGGAGTAACATAGTTAAATTGTGGGATCACTGATTTAATTGATGAACCAATGTTTGTATTAGTGAAGGTGAAGAGCTCTGAACTTGTCTCTTTGTTTGGAACAGGGAATGCATTTTATTTTGGTTGAGGTTAAAGGATATTGTTGAAACAACAGTGGCTTTTCCATTGTGTCTGAACCACGTAATAGTTGATTAATGTAATGGCAAAGTGAATAGGTCAAATGTCACTATTCTGGGCTCCAAGCCGATATGAGGTATTTCTTTGTGTACTTTTATACATGAGCCTAATAAGTTAACTCAATGAAGAACAAATAGTCCTCAGCTTATGATTCTTGACATTTACAAATTTAAGAGACAATGGTGCTTACGTATCAGATTGATTAAATTCTAAAGTTATTTGTGAACTTCGAATCAAATATAATTCACCAGAAACAGGAATGTTAAATCCATCCTTCAGTGTAAATTTCAGGTGCTTTCTCAAACAGGTTGAAGTTTGCTTCAATCATTTATTCTCATTTTCATTCTTGAGATTTTGTTCCATTGATAAAGTCATTTTTAAAAGTTACTGGTAACATCATATTGTCGATTTTTGGGTGGAACCAATTCCAATAAGGGAGCATTGCAAATTTATTTCATTGATTTCAAATGTCTTCGATTTTTAAAAGAAAATACATTCTTTGGATGTCAGCATTGCTGGTAACATCAGCATTTATTGAACATCCCAAAATATCCTTGAAGAGATATAGTCTGTCTTAGAGACCCACTTCTTAGGATCACAATAAATGGTGTGTTTTACTCATAGTAGTTTGGGGAGGCTGTTCCAAGTTTTTGACCCAGCAACGGTGAAGGAATGGTGATTTTTTTTTCAAAATCAGGATGTTGCACTGTTAGGAGGGGACCTTGCAGGTTCCTATATAGCTGCTGCCCTTGTCTTTCTACATGGGAAGATTGCTAGTTTGGAAGATAATGTTGAAGGAATTTTTGCAGTGAACTTTGTCATTGGAACATGCATTAATAAATAATCTTCTGTTCTCTGTCATCAAGGGTGCTGTAATTAACAATTACCCTGATTACACGCAATTGCGTTTTCTCTCTGGGCACACAGCAGTGAAAATGTCCCTTTGAAGCAAATTTCACCATGCATTAATAATTTAGGATGATGAAATGACTATTTTTGAAGTTTGAATTATATATTTTCATTGAATTCATGATTGGCTCCTTGTCTGAGCAATAATTACTTTCCGAAGTCCTATAGAACTATTTCATATTTGTACTTAAAAGTCAGACAAAGCCTGCATTATCACTAGAATAACAACACATTGACGTGTTAATTTAAAAAGTCAAGTTTTTAGATGGTAGTGAATCATTGAGCAGTTGAGATTGTATTGTACTTCACTGTCAGATGCAGATTCAAAAATGAGATGTACACAGCTGTATGTCACAAGCTACTTGGATAGACGGGTTATTGTGTGGCGAACTAGAGGGAGACGGAGAAGGGAAGGTGGGTTAGATACTGGGTATTGGCTGAGTGGGATGATAGATTGAAATGTTTCACTTCCCCCACTGTTCCTGAAGACAAAGACAGACTCTTTATGAAACAGGTTTGAAGAGGTATTTACTGCCTGGGCACAGGTGGCAGAGACCATTGCAAAATTTACTGTATCTCAAATCTAAGCTGAAAACGTTTAGTTTAGTTTTAGGATATTGATTGATTTATTATTCTCACATTTACCTACATACTCCAGACGTAGTAAGAACTGATACTGGAGTCAGAGACAACACAATGTGAAGCTGAAGGAACACAGCAGGCCAGGCAGCGTCAGCAGTATTCTAGATGTGGTTTCACCAGCACCTTGTCCAGTTGCTGTAAAGACTTCCCTACGTTTATGCTCCAACCCCCTTGAAATAAGGGCCACATTCCATTAGTCTTCCTGATTACCACTTGCCCCTGTGTGCTGGCTTTCTGTCTTTCATGTACAAGTTCCCCCAAGTACCTTTGTGTTGCAGCTTTCTGCAGATTTTCTCTATTTAAATAATATTCTGTTCTCTTGTTCTGAACAATTTTACATCTTCTTGTATTTAAGGCTCTTGCAAAGATTTTTTAGCTCGGGTTGTGGGTGCAGTTGTTGGCTTGCTCACCGAGCTGGCTGGTGTAAAAATAACCAACCAATTTGGGGAACAAGTCAACAAATTCATTTTCCCACATTAGACTCCATGCACCAACTTTTGGCCATTTATGTAATGAATTGAGGTCTCTCTGTAAACTGGTTTATATCTCTCTTGCAATCTGCCTTTCCACCAATTTTTGTGTTGTCTACAAATTTGGCTATGATGCATTTACTTTCTTCCTCCAAGTCACTGATATACATTGTGAACAGCTATAGTCCCAGCACTGATCCCTGTGGAACCCTACTACTCACAGGTCACCAACCTGAAAAAGAACCTCTCAGCCGCACTCTCTGTTTCCTGCCCATGAGCCAATTCTCTATCCAAGTCAATATGCTACCTCCAACACCATGCAATGTAATCTTTTGACTTTGTGGGATACCTTGTCTAACACCTTCTGGAAGTCCAAATACAACACATCAACTGGTTCCCCTCAATCCACTCTGGTTATTCTTCCTTGAAAAACCCTATTAAATTAGTCAGACATAATTTCCCTTTCATGGAGCTAAGCTGATGCTGCTTGATTAGACCATGATTTTCCAAATATTCTGCTATTACTTCCTTCATCATTGATTCTAATACATTTCCAACGATAGATGTTTCACTAATCAGCCAATAGTTACCCACATTTCACCTCCCTCCCTTTTTAAATGGGTGAGCCACACTGGCAATTTTCCAATCCTTCAGAATCCCCAGGATCATATTAAAGGAGATGACATAAACATGGTTAAAGCAGCACCCAGTTTGAGGCAAACTCACACCAGCTTCACATCCCACGCAGTTGGGATCTTGGCTATGACTGGTGCCAGAGTGGGGATAATGTGGGAGATGCTAAGGCCAGATCAGGCAGATACTCTTCAGTGAATGTCCTTAGTTACATCTTCAGGGCTGGCTTGGAGTGACATTCACCAAAAGAGAGCCAACAGTTATTGGGACCTGGAGGTCGTGAGAATGTGGATTTGAGGCTACATCAAATCAGCTATAATCTCATTGAATGTTGGAACAGGGGCCTACTCCTCCTAATTCAGATATCATTATGTTTGGAAGGATTGGAAAGATCCCAAAGCAGAATTCAAGGAAAATAAGCACACCATCAGACTTGGGCAATGGTTAATTTAAAAAGTCCCTTCTGATTTGAGATTTAGCCATTTGTATATTAGTATACAATCAATGCAATTGTATGAAATACCTTTGTTAGTTTAATCAAGATATGAAGGTGATATATGATATAGAATATGATATAGATGAAGGCATTAAAAGTAATATTAGCAAATTTGCTGATCACACAAAGCTGGGTGGCAGGGTGAAATGTGAGGAAGATGTTATGAGAATACAGGGTGACTTGGACAGGCTAGGTGAGTGGACGGATGCATGGCAGATGCAGTTTAATGTGGATAAATGTGTGGTTATACACTTTGGTGGTAAGAACAGGAAGGCAGATTACTCTCTAAATGGAGTCAAGTTAGGTAAAGGGGAAGTACAATGAGATCGAGGTGTTCTTGTACATCAGTCAATGAAAGCAAGCATGCAGGTACAGCAGGCAGTGAAGAAAGCTAATGGCATGCTGGCCTTCATAACAAGAGGAATTGAGTATAGGAGCAAAGAGGGCCTTCTGCAGCTGTACAGGCCCCTGGAGAGACCGCACCTGGAGTATTGTGTGCAGTTTTGGTCTCCAAATTTGAGGAAGGACGTTCTGGCTATTGAGGGAGTGCAGCGTAGCTTCACGAGATCAATTCCCGGAATGGTGGGACTATCGTATGTTGAAAGATTGGAGCGACTGGGCTTGTATACTCTTGAGTTTAGAAGGATGTGAGGGGATCTGATTGAGACGTATAAGATTATTAAGGGATTGGACAATCTGGAGGCAGGAAGTATGTTCCCGCTGATGGGGGAGTCCAGAACCAGAGGACACACTTTAAAAGTAAGGGGTAGGCCATTTAGAACAGAGTTGAGGAGAAACTTCTTCACCCAGAGAGTGGTGGATATATGGAATGCTCTGCCCCAGAAGGCAGTGGAGGCCAAGTTTCTGGATAGTTTCCAGAAAGAGATGAATAGAGCTCTGAAAGATAGTGGAATCAGGGTTATGGGGATAAGGCAGGAACAGGAGACTGATTGTGGATGAACAGCCATGATCATAATGAATGGTGGTGCTGGCTCGAAGGGCTGAATGGCCTTCTCCTGCACCTATTGTCTATTGCCTATTTCTATTGTGCTGGTGTTGGACAGGGGTGGAGAAACTCAGAAGTCACATGACACCAAGTTATAGCCCAACAGGTTTATTTAAAATCACAAGCTTTCAAAGCACTGCCTCTTCATCGGGTGAAGCTTAATTAAGGACAGCACCTTTCTTCGTTTACATCAAATTATTTTCAAACACATATCCACTTTTGAAGAGCTTACTCACAGGCAATTGTATTTAATGAAAGACTGTTGTGGACAATCTGCTATCCTCATAAATATTCAATTGCCTTTTCGCAAATTGATTTAATTAGCACCAATGATTAAAATAATTAGTTTTGCTCATCAGGAAGGTAAGCTTGACACAAATATGAGCCTTGGTGTTGAATTAGTTCCAAGGTGAGAGAATGGCAGGCCAGAATGAAGACTGGAAGCGCATCAGTGCTCAGTGGGCGATACTGCAAGTATCGTCAGTGATGTACCCATGGCCGGTCTGGAGTTGGGGCTTGGAGAGGATTGAACACTAAACTGGAGTGGATTCAAGAAATGATTTACCAGGATGTTGCCAGGAATGGAGTGTTTGAGATGTAAAAGTAAACAGGTAGGTTGGGACTTTGTCCATTGGTTTGGAGGAGGCTGAGGTTTATATAAATATGAGGGTCATGGATAAGTTAAATTACAAGGGCCTTTTCCCTAGGCATTTCAAGACTTGGGTGCATATGTTTAAGGTGAGAGGAGAGAGATTTAAAAAGGACTCGAGGATCAACTTTTTCACGCAGAGTGGTTCGTGTGTGGAATGAACATCCTGAGGTTATTTGTACCAAAGACTGAAGCAGTGAGTTGGTGAGCTGTATGCAATGTTCTCATGGGAATACTCTCAGTAGCAATGTGGTGATATGTTATGGTATATGGTATGTGGTACTTACCTGAATTTTGTTCAGCAAAATGCAAAGGTTTTCAAAGAAACTACTTAATCTTGATTTAAAGGAATGGAACAGGGAATTAGGTATACAGTCCTGTATTGTTTTAATGTTTACAAGTGTAAATTCTAATTTTCTCAATGTTTTCTTGATAATTGAACTCATGATTCATTAATGACCTTTAGGGAAGGAACCTGCCGTCCTTAGCTGGTCTGAGCTACACATGACTCCGGGCCCACAGCAATGTGGTTGATTCAAAAATGCCCTGTGGACCATAAATGCTGGCCTGGCCAGTGACACCCACATCTCAAGAACACATTAAATAAAATCTGTGAGAAGCTAAGAGCGTTAGAGCCAGGCTAATGTTCACTATAGAATCTATCATATCAGGCAGATTCACATCATAAGACGTACTATTTAGGAGCAGAATCATGCCATTCAGCCCACTGATTCTGCTCCACCATTCGATAATGGCTGTTATGTTTCTCAGTGCCATTCTCCTGTCTTCTCCCCATAACCCTTGGTTCCTTTATAAATAATGAATGTATCTGTCTCTGTTCTTCAATACTCTTAATGACTTGGCCTTCTATGACAATGAGTTCCACATATTCAAAATCCTCTGGCTGAAGAAATTGATCCTGATCACGGTACACACTCAGTACTCATCATGTTCACACTGTGTTGGTGTGACAGTCCCTGAAGCACTGAGTAACTATGTTCACCTTTCTCAATGATGTTTTTTGGTGCTGGCTCACAGATAGTCTGTCTGGTAACTCTCAACCAGCATTGATAGGTACATTCTCCATGGCAACATCTTCACCAATCAGAGGACACTTACCAACCATCAGTACTCTCATCTCAAATAGTACATTGTTTTCTCTTTATTTCTGTGTTTCTTGCAAGTTTACCTGATGATTTGACAAAATGTGTCTTTTACAGCACGTTAGGGAGGTTTTGCTAAAACTGTACAAGGCACTAGACCACAGCTGGGTGACTGAGAACAGTTTTGGGCCCCTGACATAAGGAATGAATAACTGCATTGGAGACAGTCTAGAGAGGGTTCAGTAGGTTGATCCCAGGTAGGAAGAGACTGTTTTTTGCAATTGACTGGAATTGCTATAACTCTAGTACATCAGATGGATCAGTTTTTGTCCAATGCGTGCAGGAGGGCTTCCTGGCACAGTATGTCGAAGGGCCGACAAGAGGGGAGACCACACTGAATCTGATACTTGGTAATGAACCAGGCCAGGTGTTTGATTTAGTGGTAGGTGAGCACTTCGGAGAGAGTGTCCTTAATTCCGTTATGTATAGTTTAGCAACAGAAAGGGATAGGAACATACCACAGGGCAAGAGTTATAGGTGGGGGAAGGGCAATTATAATGCGATTAGGCAAGACTTACGAGCATAGAATGGGTTAGCAAAATGCAGGGGATGGGGACAATCGAAATGTGGAGCTGATTTAAGGAACAGATATTGCGTGTCCTTGATAGGTATGTCCCTGTCAGGCAGGGAGAAAGTGACAAGGTAAAGGAACCGTGGTTTACTGAAGAAATTGTATCTCTTGTTAAGCGGAAGAGGGAGGCTTATGAGTCGAGATGGTTCAGATGAGGTGGTGGAGAGTTACAGATTAGTTAGGAAGGATTTAAAGAGTGAGTTAAGAAGAGCAAGGAGGGGACATGAGCAGACATGAGCAGGTAGAATAAAGGAGAACCCTAAAGCTTTCTATAGTTACGTGAGGAATAAGAGGATGACTAGAGCAGGAATAGGATCAGTCAAAGACACAAGTGGGAAGTTGTGTGTGGACCCTGTGGAGATCGGAGAAGTGCTAAACGAATATTTCTCATCTGTTTTCACTCAGGAAAAGGAGAGTTTTGTAGAGGAGGAGACTGAGTTACGGGCTATTAGAATTGAAAGGATTGAGGTTAGTAAAGAGGAGGTGTTATCAATTCCAGAAGGTGTGAAAGTAGATAAATCCCCTGGGTCAAATGGGATTTTTCCGAGGATTCTCTGGGAAGCTCGGGAGGAGGTGGCGGAGCCTTTGGCCTTGATTTTTAAGTCCTCATTGTCTACAGGTTTAGTACCAGAGGACTGGAGGATTGCAAATGTTGTGCCCTTGTTCAAGAAGGGCAGTAGAGATGACCCAGGTAATTATAGACCAGTGAGCCTTACATCTGTTGTAGGAAAAGTTTTGGAAAGGATTATAAGAGATAGGATTTATAATCATCTAGCAAACAACAATTTTATTGGAGATAGTCAGCATGGATTCGTCAAGGGCAGGTTGTGTCTCACAAACCTCATTGAGTTTTTTGAGAAGGTGACCAAGCATGTGGATAAAGTTAGGGCAGTTGACGTGGTGTACATGGACTTCAGTAAAGCCTTTGAAAAGGTTCCACATGGTAGGCTATTGGAGAAAATACGGAGGCATGGGATTGAGGGAGACTTAGCAGTTTGGATTAGAAACTGGCTTTCTGTAAGAAGGCAATGAGTGGTGGTTTATGGAAAATATTCAGCCTGGAGTCCGGTTACTAGTGGTGTGCCTCAAGGATCTGTTTTGGGACCACTGCTGTTTGTCATTTTTATAAATGACTTGGATGCAGGCATTGGTGGATGGGTTAGTGAGTTTGCAGATGACACAAAAGTCGGTGGAGTGGTGGACAGTGTGGAAGAATGTTGCAGGTTGCAGGGAGACTTGGATAAACTGCAGAATTAGGCTGAAAGGTGGCAAATGGAGTTCAATGCAGATAAATGTGAGGGGATTCATTTTGGGAGGAATAATAGGAAGGCAGAATACTGGGTCAATGGAAAGATTCTTGGTAGTGTGGATGTGCAGAGGGATCTTGGTGTCCATGTACATAGATCCCTGAAAGTTACCACCCAGGTTGATAGTTCTGTTAAGAAGGCTTACGGTGTGTTAGGTTTTATTGGTAGAGGGATTGAGTTCCGGAGCCGTGATGTCATGCTGTAACTGTACAAAACGCTAGTGCGGCCTCACTTGGAATATTGTGTGCAGTTCTGGTTGCCCCATTATAGGAAGGATGTGGAAGCATTGGAAAAGGTGCAGAGGAGATTTACCAGGATGTTGCCTGGTTTGGAGCGAAGGCCTTATGAAGAAAGGCTGAGGGACTTGGGTCTGTTCTCATTGGAGAGAAGGAGGCCAAGAGGGCAGGTGCTGGAGTCTGAGATAACACAGTGTGGAGCTGGAGGAACACAGCAGGCCAGGCAGCATCAGAGGAGCAAGAAAGATTTTCATGTCCGGACCGTTCTTCAGAAATCTTTTGTTTTCTTTTGGGTTATGGCTGAGTGTGTTGAAGCTGTTCATGAGCATTTCTGTGACTTGACACTTTTACAACTTAACACCCATATTTTCTGATCATAAGCCCATTAGGCCATAAGATTAAGGAGCAGAATTAGGTCTTCTCCACCATTCAATTATGGCTGATATGTTTCACAACTCTACTCTCCTGCCTTCTCCCCATAACTTTGAACCCCTTACTAGTCAAGAACCTATCCATCTCTGCCTTAAATACACTCAATGATTTGGCCTCCTCAGCTCTCTGTGGCAGTGACCACACTATCCTCTGGCTGAAGAAATTCCTCTTCATCTCGGTCCTTGTCATAGTGAAGTTTCTGTGATGATTGATAGTTCAGCATGTTATAATACAGGGATAGTAAGCCAGACCAAATCAAACACTGGACTCACAACACACCAAACTTAAAACTGTTGATGACCTTCAAAACTGTCCATTCGTTTCTAACCAGATTTTAGCGGACTTAGGATGCCAAGTTTGTAACTTAAACAGAAATTAACAATTTATTATTACTACTGTAACTTCTGTAGAATAAATTTAGAAAATAAGATAATCAAATTGATGTCTATGATTCAACCCTAATCCTCTTTGAAAATAGTCCCCTATTATACACTTAGTCAGACAGACAGACACTGTTAAGGGATCAATTCAAAAGAAAATAAAAGTTATCATTGGCCAGTGTGATAGCTATTCCAACAATGAGTACCAGGTCTGTCTGGAATCCTTGAACAATGTGTTGTATTGCGGTGATAAACGATTATATCTTGTATGAATTCCAAATTCACCAGTCAATGCAAACGGCTTTCAGCAGACTCCAGCATCTGCAGTTCCCATTAACGCTTATGAATATTCACTTATTTCTTACAAACTGGGATTCTTTTCTTAGAACATTCAATTGTTCTGTAACGAATATAAAACTAGAAGGAGAGTAAAACTTGATAGCAGTTTCCCAGTTGAGCAACTTGTGAACACATAGCCATCTGCCCCCAAAACCCAGTTAAAACCCCTTCAATCCATAGATTCTTCCTTTTCCCATATTGTCTGTGGTTGGATGGTCTGTACCAGCTTCCCCTTGACTGACCAAAGCAACATCCAATCAGCTACCTGTCTGTGAGCATAAAACAGCCTGGTACCAAACTGTCTGCAGTGTTCTTAGAGCAATAATTAACCTGCAATTATTTTTCCAGGCCAGAACCCATGTGCAAATATCAGTTTGAATTTTCTCCCTGATTTTTATTTGAGAAGCTGTTGTTCAAAGTCCAGTTCTCAACTTCACCTCACAGTTCCAAATCAGAAAATGCAAAATAGTGTTTGTCTCATCAAGCACAAGAAGAGCTAGAATATTTTCAAACAGAAGTTGCTCTTTCAGATGTTTTGAAAATCCAAGTATTCAATAAACGAGTGAGTTACTTAATGGATGAGTGGGTGATCAGTTCTGGTTGGAGGGCTAGTGGGAGATGTAATTTTTTTTATCCACTAGTGGGATGTGGGCGTTGCTGGCTGCCCAGCATATATCGGCCGTCCATAGTTGTCCTTGAGAAGGTGGTGATGAGCTGCCTTCTTGAACATCTGCAGTCCACAGGCTGTAGGTAGACTTCAATGCCCTCAGGGAGTCAATTCCAGGATTTTGACACAAGGATGATGAAGGAATGGTGACATATTTCCAAGTCAGGACAATGAGTGGCTTGGAGGGGAATTTTCAGGTTGTGGTGTTTCCATGTGTTTGATGGAGTAAACAATATTTTAAGATGTGTTGATGGGCCTTTCAGAAACTGGAGCCTGAATCTTATGTATTTTGCCTGAATATCAGTTGCCAGTTTCAGGGAGGGTTTTCACTCTGTGAGATTTCTGGTGGTATTGTATCAAAATGCACTCAAAAGCTACCCAACCCACTCCTCTCTAATAATCCTATCACCACATTACTGCCTGTTGTTCGGGGATAATGGGAACTGCAGATGCTGGAGAATCAAAGAAAACAAAGTGTGGAGCTGGATGAATTCCATCCCCTATTCCCAATTCCTTCACCTCCGCTGCATCTGCTCCCAGGATGAGGCATTCCACTCCCGCACATCCTAGATGTGCACGTTCTTCAAGGACTACAACATCCCCCCCCCGCAGTGGTCGAGAACACCCTTGACCGTGTCTCCCACAGTTCCTGCAGCTCATCCCTCACACCCCACCCTCACAATAACTGCCCCAAGAGGATCCCCCTTGTTCTCACACACCACCCCACCAACCTCCGGATACAAGGCATCATCCTCTGACACTTCTGCCATCTACAATCTGACCCCACCACCCAAGACATTTTTCTCACCCCACCCTTGTCTGCTTTCCGGAGAGACCACTCTCTCCGTGACTCCCTTGTTCGCTCCACACTCCCCTCCAACCCCACCACACCTGGCACCTTCCCCTGCAACCGCAGGAAATGCTACACTTGCCCCCACACCTCCTCCCTCACCCCCATCCCAGGCCCCAAGATGATTTTCCATATTAAGCAGATGTTCACCTGCACATCCACCAATGTGGTATACTGTATCCATTGTAACCGGTGTGGCTTCCTCTACATTGGGGAAACCAAGCGGAGGCTTGGGGGCCGTTTTACAGAACACCTCCGATGGGTTCGGAATAAACAACTGCACCTCCCAGTCGCGAACCATTTTAACTCCCCCTCCCATTCCTTAGATGAAATGCCCATCCTGGGCCTCCTGCAGTGCCACAATGATGCCACCCGAAGGTTACAGGAACAGCAACTCATATTCCGCTTGGGAACCCTGCAGCGCAATGGTATCAATGTGGATTTCACAAGCTTCAAAATCTCCCCTCTCCCCACTGCATCCCTAAACCAGCCCAGCTCGTCCCCTCCCCACACTGTATCCCAAAACCAGCCCAGCTCATACCCTACCCCCACTGCATCCCAAAATCAGCCCAGCTCGTCCCCTCCTCCCACTGCATCCCAAAACCAGCCCAGCTTGTCCCTGCCTCACTAACGTGTTCTTCCTCTCACCCATCCCTTCCT
The DNA here is from genome assembly GCF_030684315.1 of Stegostoma tigrinum. NCBI lineage: Eukaryota > Metazoa > Chordata > Chondrichthyes > Orectolobiformes > Stegostomatidae > Stegostoma > Stegostoma tigrinum. Next base: position 46,899,678 of record NC_081377.1, on the reverse strand, counting down.
CCCACCTCAAGCTGCACCTCCATTTCCTACCTACCACCTCATCCCACCTCCTTGACCTGTCCATCTTCCCTGGGCTGACCTGTCCCTTCCCTACCTCCCCACCTACACTCACCTCTATTGGCTCCATCCCCATCTCTTTAACCTGTCTGTCTCCTCTCTCCATCTTTGGTCCGCCTCCCCCCTCTCTCTATTTATTTCAGAACTTTCTCCCCATCCCCCTCTCTGAAGGGTTCAAGCCCGAAACATCAGTTTTTGTTCTCCTGAGATGCTGCTCTGCCTGTTGTTCCACTGGCAATATATTCTCAGGTCAGGATGGTGAGTGACTTGGAGGGGAACTGGCAGGTGGTGCTATTGCCATTTATCTGCTGCCCTCGTCCTTCTAGATGGTAGTGATTGTAGGTTTGGAAGTTGTCTGAGAATCTTTGGTGATTTCTGCAGTGCATGTTTTAAATAGCACACACTGCTGCTACTGAGTGTCGGTAGTGGAGGGAGTGAATGTGGATGTGGTGCCAATCAAGTGGGAGCTGCTTTATCCTGGATGGTATCAAACTTCTTGAGTGTTGTTGGAGCTCCACCCATCCAGGCACGTGGGGAGTATTTCATCACGCTCCTGCCTTGTGCCCTGTAGATGGTGAACAGGCTTTGAGGAGTCAGGAAGTGAGTCCCTTGCCACAGTATTCTCAGCCTCTGACCTGCTCTTGTGTGGTGAGTTCAGTTGAGTTTCTGGTCAACAGTTACCCCAGGGATGTTGCTACGGGGTGTCAGTGATGGTAACAAAATTGAACATCAAGGGTTGGTGGTTAGATTGTCTCTTTCTGGTGATGGTCATAGCCTGGCATTTGTGTGGTGCAAATGTCACTTACAACTTGTCACCTCAAGCCTGGATACTGTCCAGATCTTGTTACATGTGAACATGGACTGCTTCAGTATCTGAGGAGTTGTGAATGGTGCTGAACATTGTGCAATCATCGGTGAACATCCCTATTTCTGACCTTATGATGGAGGGAAGGTCATTGATGAAGCAGCTGAAGATGGTTGGGCTGAGGACATGACCCTGAGGAACTCCTGCGGAAATATCCTGGGGCTGAGATAACTAATGTTCAACGACCACGTTCATCTTCCTGTGTGCCAGGTAAGACTCCAACCACCAGAAAGTTTGCCCCCACTACCCATTGATTCCAGTTTTGCTGGGGCTCCTTGATGCCACACTCGGTTGAATGCAGCCTTGATATCAAGGGCTGTCACTATCACCTCACCACTGGAATTCAGCTCTTTTATCCATGTTTGAACCGAGGCTGTAATGAGATCAGGAGCTGACTGGCCCTGGTGGAGCCCAAACTGGGCGTCACTGAGCAGGTTATTGCTAGGCAGGTGCTGCTTGATAGCACCGTCACTGACACCTTCCATCACTTTACTGATGATCGAAAGGAGACTGATTGGATGATAATTACTGGGTTAGATCTGTCTTGCTTTTTCTGTGCGGGACATACCTGGGCAATTTTCCACATTGCTGGGTAGATACCCGTGTTGTAACTGTACTGGAACAGCTTGGCTAGGGGAGTGGCAAGTCTTCAGTACTATTGCTGGAATGTTGTCACAGCCTGTAGCCTTTGCAGTGTCCAGCGTCTCCAACTGTTGCCTGATATCACGTGGAGTAAGTTGAATTGGCTGAAGAGTGATATCTGTAATGTTGGGGACCATTGAAAGAGGCCAAGATGGATCATACATTCGGCACTTCTGGCTGAAGATTGCTGCGAAAGCTCAGGCTTATCTTTTACACTGATGTGCTGGGCTCTTCCATCATTGAGGATGGACCTGAAATGACAACTGATTTTTCCTTCACAGATGCTGCCAGATCTGCTGAACTTTTCCAGCAACTTCTGTTTTTGTTGCTGATTTACAGCATCCACAGTTCTTTCAGTTTTTATTGAAGATGGGGTGTATTTGTGGAGCGTCCTCCTCCAGAAAGTTGTTTAATAGTCCCCTGCAATTTACAACTGGATGTGGCAGGACTGCAGAGCTTAGATCTGATCCTTTGGTTGTGGGATCACTTAGCTCTGTCTATCACTTGCTGTGTTCGCTGGTTTGCATGCAAGTAGTCCTGTTTGGAGGCTTTCCCAGGGTGACACCTCATTTTTAGCTATGCCTGGTGCTGCTCCTGGCCTTCCCTCCTGTACGCTTCATTGAACCAGGGTTGATCCCCCGGCTTGATGGTAATGGTTAAGTGGTGGATATGCTGGGCCATGAGGTTACAGTTTGTGGCTGGAGTACAATTCTGCTGCTGTTGATGGCCCACAGCACCTCATGGAGGCCCAGCCTTGAGTTGCTAGATCTGTGTGAAGTCTGTCCCATTTAACACGGTGATAGTGCCACACAACATGATGGAGGTTGTTCTCAATGTGAGAGCGGGACTTCGTCTCTACAAGGGACTGTATATTGGTCACCCTTACTGATACTGCCATGGAGTGATGCATCTGCAGCTGGCAGATTGGTAAGGATGTGGTCGAGTATATTTTTCCCTCTTGTTGGTTCCCTCACCACCTGCTACAGATGCAGTCTGGCAACTATGTCCTTTAGGACCTGATGGCTGTGTTGTTCATTTAGTTACATTATGTGTTAGAGCAGGTATTAAACTGCCCAACATCTCCATGTTAAGTGTGCAGGCAGGTTCTGTACATCTATCCCCTGGGATCCGGGTCATACACATCCACGGAGACTCCCATGCTGCAGCTGAATTGCATTTCGGAATTTCTGTCAATGTAGTCAGAGTACCAGGATTTCCAATGGGATACTGATACACATCTGCCCAGATACTTCACATCTGCAATGGTGGATACACAAGTAAATGTAGGCCAGGCATTACAGATGGTGCATTCTTAATCACTTCACAGCCAATTGGAAAAATGGTCAAATTGTGAGCTTTATTCTCAGTGTTTTGGGGTCAGTCAAAACGGTTTCACCCGATATTTAAGAAGGATTTCCTATTTAATTATCCTGGAGCTGGGAGATGTTTGCAGGGAAGAGAATGGTTGGCTGCCTGTACAGATTACTGCAATGATGTTTGTTGAATCATTTTTCTACCTGTGTGCACACGCACATATATATGTGTGTGTGTGTGTGTGTGTGTGTGTGTGCATGTGAGAGTGTGAGTGTGTGTGTGCGTGCATGTGTGTGTGCATGTGTGAGTGTGAGTGTGTGTGTGCATGTGAGTGAATGTCATGTGTGCATGTTTGTGTGCACATGTGTGAACTCATGTCTGTGTGAGTGAGTGTGCATGTGTGTTTGCATGCTTGTGCGTGTGTGTATCAGTGTGAGTGTGCGTGAATGTATGTGTGTGTGCATGTCTGTGTGAGTGTGTGTGCATGCCTGTGCATGTGTGTGTCCATGTGAGTGTGCATGCGCTCGTGTGTGCATGTATGTGTGCAAATATGTGTGTCTGTGTGAGTGTGTGTGCACACAGGCATGTGTGTGTTTCTGCGTGAGTGTGTGTGGGTGTGCACATGTATGTGTGACTGTGTGCATGCATGTGTGTGTGTATGGATGGGTGTGCCCATGTGTGTCCGTCCGTGTGAGTGTGCACGGGCATGTGTCTGTGAGCGTGAGCATGTGTGTCAGCGTGAGCATGTGTGTGAGCGTGAGCGTGTGTGAGCATGAGTGTGTGAGCGTGTGTGAGTGAGCATTAATGGACAAAGGCAGAGGCCTCGTTGTGTTGCTCAGTTGAGAATTGTCTCCGAATGTAACTGGGACCATAGCATTCGATCTGAATGATTTGACAAAGGGACTGGCAGTGTGGACTTCACTGAAGGTTTCCTCACAATTACAACACCAAGACTTATTCTGCAAAAAACAAAAGTATCTGTTGCATGCACTTAAACAGGCTGGCCCCAACAAACTGTTTGACACATGTTTTTACTCAATCACTGGTTAAATTCCCAGGCATCCCCAGAGAGGGTCAAAGGTTATGCTTTCTCAAGTTAAAACACAACGAGAGCTGGAATTTTCGTGTTTTTTTTTCAGTATAACATTTTACAGATTCCTGTGGATTTCTAACCGTCAAAGTTCCTTCTCCACACTGTCCTTTTGGTCCTATATCAGATAATGAAAGGCTTGTCCTTTTCCTCTCTTGTTTGAATGAAAGACAAACAGAAAAGGATAAAAAAAATTTGTCTGCCCTGTATTTGAAAGAGGGGTGGAGAGGGGATTCACAAACTGCCTGCCCTGGTTGGTTAGAGGTAGGAAGCACACAAGCCTGCCTGCCTGAGGGTGCTTATAGACTGATGCTGCGCTGGAGACATGTGTCTGCCTGGCTGCTCAACACGGGGTTAACTGCAGCTAATATGGGCATGGGGTCTATGTAGACATCAGCTTTTAAAGATGGTTTGTCCCTCTTGAAGAGGAGCTGCACCGATTGAAGGGAAGCTGCACTTCGTGCCAGTTCTCTAATTGGAGACAAAGGAATCGAGGACTGAGGCAGCGAGACAATGCCCAGGTTTTTGGATGCCGTGATGTGGGATTTCCTCCAGGAGTGTGTTTTACCTGAAGACCCAATGTTTGTTATCTCACACAACATAAGAAACTGGTGTAGATAATGTAGTCACATTTATTACACTTAATTATCGTGTACAAAAGTTACTTTCCACAGTCACTAAATTGCCTGGGCAACTATTAAGCTATTAGTTTGCTCCCAGCAGTGTGTCATCCTTCGAATGATCCTGGGGTAAGATGCAGTCTGTGAGCTTTATATCTTCAGGGCACAGACCAGGATACAGTGATGATATTATGAACATGTCTCTTATAAGTTATCCTGACGTACTAACCATGGGACATAACACAACATTTCCCTATTTTTCAAAGACACAAAGTTACCCTGAACAGATACACAGAATTATACACCAGTCTGCAGCATCAATTGGTGATTAAACACATAGGTAGAACAGTGTTCTTTCATAGAATCCCTACAGTGTGAGAACAGGTCCTTCAGCCCAACAAGTCCACACTGACCCTCAGACATCCCACCCAGACCCCTATAACCCACCTAATCTACACATCCCCAAACACTACAGGCAATTTAGCACGGCCAATCCACCTAGCCTGCACGTCTTTGGACTGTGGGAGAAAACCAGAGCACCAGGAGGAAACTCTGCACAGGCACGGGGAGAATGTGCAAACTCCGCACAGGCACGGGGAGAATGTGCAAACTTCACACAGACTGTTGCCCGAGGGTGGAATCGAACCTGGACTCCTGGTGCTGTGAGGCAGCAGTGCTAACCGCTGAGCCACCGTGGTGCCCTTAATAGTTCTGAGGAAGGGTGACCGGTGCAAAAACATTAACACTGATTCCTCCCCACTGGCATTGTCAGATCTGCTGAGCTTTTCCAGCCATTTTGCTTTTATTTCTGATTTACAGCATCTACAGTTCTTTCGGCTTTTATCCCTATAAGAGATTTCTGATTTTTGATAATTTCTTGATGACATGAAATAGGTCAGTACAAATGTCACTGAAATTTTCCATTAAACTGCAGTCTAGTATCGGGCAATAGCTGATCTGGGATACTGAATAAACTGAAAATTTTGCTCTTAATATCAGGGATGATAATGCTGATAGTGTTGCTGAGTTGGTAAACAATGGGGAATTTAGAAAATTAATTCATCACAAGGATATAATTTTCCCCATGCACTGTGATCTGTTGTGACTTTGTTTCAAGGAGTGGTTGGAACATTGTACGGATGGAGAGGGTACCTCTGCCTTTGGGCTCGATGTGTATTCATGAGTTGTTGAACATCCTGATTCATCCCCAGCTGGTGTTAGCTGTTTTGTCTGTTCCATACTCATGTGTCCCTGGTTTAATATTGAAATGATAGCTTGAGTTTTGTATAAGGACTTGTTTGCCCTTGAAGTTGACATGCTCTGAAGCACCAATTTTGTCTCTGTGTCACTAAAATTAATAAATCTCCTCAGGCACTTTAATACTGTCAGGCCATCTCTGGATCATGGTAACAGGAATTTCTGGAGAACCTCAGCAAGTTTAGCAGCATCTCTAGAGAAAGAAACGGAGTTAATGTTTCAGGTTCAATATGACTCTTCAAATTTTTAGGGTTGTGCCTGTATGACACCAATTAGAGTCAGTTAACCCTGAAATTAATTCTTACCTTCACCTGGTCTTTGAGCTTGAGTTTGAGTTTGATTTATTTTTGCCATCTGTACCGAGATAGTGAACAGTGTTTTGCGTGCTATACAGGCAGATCGTACAGTACAAAGTGTATTAGGGTAGCAGAACACAGGGCATAACACAGTGTTACAGCTGCAGAGAAAGTGCAGAGAGAGAGATCAATATATGAGAGGTCCATTCAAAAGTCTGACAATAGCAGGGAGGAATCTATTGGTATGCATATTCAAACTTTTCTATCTTCTGCCCAATGGAAGAGTGTAACCGAGGTGGGAGTGGCCTTTGGTTATGCTGGTTGTTTTCCCAAGGCAGTGGGAAGCTTAGATGAAGTCAATGGGAGGAAGTCTGGTTTGCGTGAAGAGCTGGGCTGTGTTCACGGCTCTCTGTAGTTTCTTGCAGTTGTGAGATCAGTTATTGCCTTATCAAGCTGTGATGCATCAGACAGAAGATCTTCTGTGGTGTATCTATAAAAATTGGTGGGAATCTTTGTGGACATGTTGAATTTCCTTAGCATCCTGAGGAAGTAGAGACATTGTTGTGACTTCTTGACTGTCACGTTGATGTGAATGGCCCAGGACAGGCTGTTAGTGATTGTCACTCCCAGAAACTTGATGCTGTCAAACCTCACCACCTCAGCAGCATTGATGTAGATAGGGGCGTGCCCTCCACTCTACTTTCTGAAGTCACTGACAAGCTCCTTCGTTTTGCTGACATTGATGGAAAGATTTTTGTCTTTGCACCGTGCTGCTAAAGATTCAATCTCTTTTCTGTATCCTGTCTCGTTATTGTTAGTGATCTGACCTACAATGGTATGTTGTCAGCAAACGTGTTAATGGAGTTGGGATAGAAACTGGCCACACAGTCAGGAGTGTATAAGGAGTACTGTAGGGGGATGATTACGCTGATTTGCAGGGCACTGGTGGTGAGGATTATGGTGGAGGAGGTGTTGTTGCTTATTCTTAATGATTGTGGGTGAGGAAGTTGACCATTCAGTTATGGGGTTGGGGGTGGGGTGTTAAAACCCAGGTATTGGAGTTTAGAGATGAGTTTGTTTGGAATTATGGTGTTGAAGGTAGAGCTGCAGTCAATGAGAAGGAGTCTGACATAGGTATCCTTGTTGTCCAGATGTTCCAGGGATGAGTGTAGGGACAGGGAGATGGTGTCTGTTGTGGACCTGTTGTAATGGTAGATGAATTGCAAAGAATCAAGGCAATCTGGGAGGCTGGAGTTGATGTGAGCCATGATTAACCTCTTGAGGCTCTTCACACGATGGATGTTAGAGCCCGTGGGTGGTAGTCAGTGAGGCACCCTGCTTGATTTTCCTTTGGCACTGGGATGATGGTGGTCTTCTTGAAGCAGGTGGGAACCTCACGTCAGTGTAAGGGGAGGTTAAAGATGTTAGTGAATCCTCCCACCAGCTGGTCCCCGCAGGATCTGAGTGCACAGTCAGGGAGCCCATCTTGGCCAATCGCTTCCTGTGGGGTCACCCTCAGGAAGGTCGATCTGACGTTGGTGACCGTGGGTACAGGTACACCTGAGGCTGATGGGATAGGTGACATCGTTTCACTGACCTTCTGTTCAAAACGAGCACAGAATGCATTGAGCTCATTGGGGAGAGATGTGAAGTCTTTCAAGTGTTTTATCTGGATGCTTCTGATCATAGATGGAGCAACCAGATATATCAATTCTACAAAGTCATCCTTGTTGGTGGTGTGTAAGACCTTTAGAGCTTGATTCTCGGGATCATCTATCACTTCATCTGTAAAATCAAGTGCTATACATTGTTTGAACAGTTGCAATTTGGTAAAAATGCCACTGATGTTGCCCAATCCATAATCCTTCTATTTCATTCTGCAGGTTTTGATTTTATTACTAAGTAAAGTGCCGTGTAGTGTTTGTTTTTTGTTTTGATGGTCTTGCTTGCACCTCCATCTTATTTGTCTCTTTCACTTCTTCTGGAAAATCTGGATGAAGGAACTGAGGGCATTTTTGTTAAGTTTGCAGATAAAACAAAGAAGGGTAGATGGACAGGTGGTGTTGTGGAGGTGGGGAGGCTTCAGAAGGATTTGGACAGGTTAGGAGAGTGGGCAAAGAAATGGCAGTTGGAGTACAATGTGGGAAGGTACAAAGTTATTTTGGTCGGAAGAATCAAAGCGGAGTTTGGTTTCTATATAGAAAAATAGTTCAGAAATCTGAAACAAAAAGGGATTTGGGAGTCCTAGTTTGGGATTCTCTTAAGGGGAACATGCAGATTCAATTGACAGTTAGGAGGGCGAATGCAATGTTAGCATTCATTTCATAGGGCTCAAATACAAAAGAGGGGTGTGATACTGAGGCTGTATAAGGCTCTGGTCAGAACACATTTGGAATGTTGTCAGTAGTGTTGGCCCCTGTATCTAAGGAAGGATGTGCTTGGGGATGGGCACCGGGGAGATTTATAAGAACGATCCCAGGGATGAAGGGCTTGTCATGTGAGGAGAGGTTGAGGACTCTGGGTCTGTACTTGATGGAGTATAGAAGGATGAGGGGTGATCTGATTGAAACTTACAGAATCCTGACAGGCCTGGATAGAGTGGGCGTGGAGATAATGTTTTTGTTAGTAGGAGAGACTAAGACCCATAGGCACAGCTTCAAAATGAAGGGATGACCTTTTAGAACTGAGATGAGGAAGAATTTCATCATCAAGGGGATGGTGAGAAAGAAGTCTGGAATTAAGAGTCTACTTATCATAATGAAATTATTGCCAATTGTCAAAAAACCCATCTGGGTCACTAATGTCCTTCAGAGAAGGAAATGTGCCACCCTCACCTGGTCTGGCCTACATTTGACTACAGACCCACAACAATGCAGTTGACTGTTAGCTGCCCTCTGAAATGGCCTAACAGGCCACCCAGTTGTACCAATCACTACAAAGTCTCAACAGAGAAATGAAGCATCAACCTAGGCACCAGAAAAGACAATGGCAGAAACATTCCTGTTGACTCAACAAAGTCCTCCCCACTAATACCTGGGGGTTAGTGCCAACATTGGGAGAGCTGTCTCACAGACTAGTCAAGCAACAGCCTGACATAGTCATACTCACAGAATCGTACCTTACAGACAATGTCCCAGACACCACCATCACCATCCCTGGACATGCCCTGTCCCACCGGCAGGACAGACCCAGAGAGGGAGTGGCACAGTGGTACACAGTCAGGGGGATGTTGCAGTAGGAGTCCTCAACATTGACTGTGGACCCCATGAAGTCTCATGGCTTCAGGTTAAACATGGGAAAGGAAACCTCCTGCTGATTAACACATACTGTCCTCCCTCAGCTGATGGATCAATACTCCTCAATGTTGAACAACACTTAGAGGAAGCACCGAGGATGGCAAGGACACCAAAGGTACTCTGGGTGGGGAATTTCAATGTCCATCACCGAGAGTGGCTCAGCAGCATTACTACTGATCGAGCTGGTTAGGTACTAAAGGACACAGCGGCTAGACTGGGTCTGCAGCAGGTGGTGAGGGAACCAACAAGAGGGAATAACACACTTGACCTCATCCTTACTAATCTGCCAGCTGCAGATGTATCTGTCCATGACAGTATCGGTAAGGGTGACCATCGCACAGTCCCTTGTGGAGAGGAAGTCCCGCTCTCACATCGAGAATAAACTCCATCGTGTTGTGTGGCACTGTCACTGTGCTAAATGGGACAGACTTCACACAGATCTAGCAACTCAAGGCTGGGCCTCCATAAGGTGCTGTGGGCCATCAACAGCAGCAGAATTATACTCCAGCCACAAACTGTAACCTCATGGCCTGGCATATCCCCCATCTAAAGCATTACCATCAAGCCAGGAGATCAACCCTGGTTCAATGGAGAATACAGGAGGGCATGTCAGGAACAACATCAGGCATACCTGAAGATGAGGTATAGACCTGGTGAAGCCTCCAAACTGGATTACTTGCACGCCAAACAGCGAAAGCAGCAAGTAATAGACAGAGCTAAGCAATCCCACAACCAACGGATCAGATCTAAGCTCTGCATTCCTGCCACATTCAGATGTGAATGGTGATAGACGATTAAACAACTCACTGGAGGAGGGCCCTCCACAAATATCCCCATCCTCAATGATGGAAGAGCCCAGCACATCAGTGCAAAAGATAGGGTTGAAGCATTCACAACAATCTTCAGCCAGAAGTGCCGATTGGATGATCCATCTCAGCCATCTCCAGTGGTCCCCAATGTCACAGGTACCAGTTTTCAGCCAATTTGATTCACTCCATGCATTATCAAGAAACAGTTGGAGACACTGAATGCTGCAAAGGCTACAGGCCCTGACAACATTCCAGCAATAGTACTGAAAACTTGTGCTCCAGAAGTTGCCGCCCCCCTGGTCAAGCTGTCCCAGTACAGTTACAACACTGGTATCTACCCGACAATGTGGAAAATTGACCAGGTATGTCCTGTACATAAAGCAGGACAAATCCAACCCGGCCAATTGCGGCCCCATCAGTCTCCTCTCGATCATCAGTAAACTGCTGGAAGGTGTCAGTAACAGTGCTATCCAGCAGCACCTGCCGCGCAATAACCTGCTCAGTGATGCCCTGTTTGGGTTCTGCCAGGGCCTCTCAGTTCCTATCCTCATTACAGTGGTGTTTCAAACAAAAGAGGTGATGCCTTAGTGGTATGATCGCTGGACTGTTAATCCAGAGACCCGGATTCGAATCCCACCACAACAGATGTGGTGGTATTTAGGATTCAATAAAATATCTGGAGTTAAGAGTCTAATGATGACCATGAACCCAGTTTCCTCCACTAATGTCCTTTAGGGAAGGAAATTGCCATCTTTAGCTGGTCTGGCCTACTTGTGACCCAGACCCACAGCAATGTGGTTGACTGAACTGCCCTCTGGGCAACTTGGGGTGGGCAATAAATGCTGCCTGGTCAGTGATGCCCTCATCCTGTGAATGAATAAAGGATGAACAAAAGAGCTGAATTCCAGGTGAGGTGAAAGTGACAGCCCTTGACAACAAAAGCTGCATTCGACCAAGTGTGGCATCAAGAAGCCTGAGCAAAACTGGAATCAATGGGTATAGGGTGGGGGCAAACTCTCTGCTGGTTGGAGCCATACCTGACACATTGGAAGATGGTTGTGGTTGTTGGAGGTCATTCATCTCAGCTCTAGGATATCTCTGCAAGAGTTCCTCAGGGTCGTGTCTTAGGCCCAACCATCTTCAGCTGCTTCATCAATGATCTTCCCTCCATCATAAGGTCAGAAATAGGGATGTTCTATAATGATTGGACAATGTTCAGCACCATTCGTGGCTCCTCAGATACTGAAGCAGTCTGTGTTCAAATGCAACAAGATCTGGACAATATCCAGGCTTGGGCTGACAAGTTGTAAGTGATGTTTGCACCACACAAATGCCAGGCTATGACCATCACCGATAAGAGACAATCTAATCACTGCCCCTTGACATTCAATGGTTTAACCATCACTGAATTGCCCCCCCACCCCCACCACCAACATCGTAGGGGTTACCATTGACCAGAAACTCAACTAGACTCACATCATTACACAGTGGCTATAACAGTAGGTCAGAAGCTAGGAATACTGAAGCGAGTAACTCACTTCCTGACTCAAAGCCTGTCCATCAGCTACAAGGCACAAGTCAGGAGTGGGATGGAATACTCCCCACTTGCCTGGATGGGTGCAGCCCCAACAACACTCAAGAAGCTTGACACCATCCATGACAAAGCAGTTCCCGCTTGATTGGCCCCACATCCAGAAGTATCCACTCCATCCACCACCGACACAGTAGCAGCAGTGTGCGCTATCTGCAGCAGAAATTCACCAAAGGTCCTCAGACAGCCCCTCCCAATCTCACGACCACTTCCATTTAGAAGGACAAGGGCAGCAGATACATGGGAACACCACCACCTCCAAGTTCCCCTTCAAGTCACTCACCATCCTGACTTGGAAATATATCGCCATTCTTTCACTGTCACTGGGTCCAAATCCTAGAATTCTCTCCCTAATGGCACTGTGGGTCAACCCCCAGTAGGAGGACTGCTGTGGTTCAAGAAAGCAACTCCCCACCACCTTCTCAAGGGCAACTAGGGATGGCAAGAAATGCTGGCCCCGGCCAGTGATGCCCACAGCCCACAAATGAATAGAAAAGAATAATACAAATGGATCTTTTCAGGCTAGCACGATGCCGTGAATGGAATGCCACAGGGGCCAGTGCTGGTATAACATGAAGGTTATACAATTCATATAAATGATTTAGATGAAGGGACTGAAAGTATGTATTCTAAATTTGTTGATGACATTAAGATAGATAGGAATGTGAGTTGTGAAGACAACATTTGTCTGTTTCTGTGGTGCAATTAGTCAGCATTTTCAGCTGTTAACCAAAAAGTTAGTGGTTTGAGACCATCCGGGGATGAATAGGTCACTGTTTATGGTGGCACGGTGGCTCAGCGGTTAGCACTGCAGCCTGACAGCACCAGGGACCCGGGTTTGATTCCAGCCTCGGGCAACTGTCTGTGTGGAGTTTGCACATTCTCCCCATATCTGTGTGGGTTTCCTCCAGGTGCTCCGGTTTCTTCACACTGTCCAAAGACATGCAGGGTTAGATGGATTGGCCATGCTAAATTGCTCTTCGTGTTCAGGGGTGAGTAAGTTATGTGGATTATTGGGGGATGGGTCTGGGTGGGGTTTTCTGAGGATCAGTGTGGACCTGTTGGGCCGAAGGTGCTGTTTTCATGCTGTAGGGATTCTCTGATGATGATGATAAACACCAACAAAGGGACATAGATTTGGTACCATGAGAACATTGACAGCCTTCGCAACACATGTTCACCTTCCCTACCATCACGTTGTTGATTCTCAGATGTTAATGAAGTGTCCTCTCACCTTAGGATGTAGACATGGTCTTACATATACTGTTCAATCACAGCCTGGTTTCTCTTGAATTTCTCTCGGCAATGGTTAACTCCCAAGGCCTCTGCACAGCAGTGGCTGGAGAAACTGACAGTGAATGTATTGGCGTGGTGATGGACATGAGCTGACTCTTGAAATGACTGTGCAGCATAGAGTCAGTGCTGATCACTAAAACCCTCGGAAGTTGAAATGAAATATCAGAATCCTACTCCAATTACAGAAGACCTTTTAGTTATTGACCAGAATAGAGAATTGATAGATTTTTTAATGGATCCCTAATTTCGAAAGCACTTGATAAAGCGTATGAGATGCTATTAGAAAAGTTGCATTGAATAGGTGATTTGTTGGGTTGACTTCAAAATCCTGCAGTTGGCTGGAAAGTATTAAAGTCCATTGAGGTCATTGATCTCCCCCTGGAATAGATGTCCAACAAAAGAATTAAGGTCACTGTTTAAAAGTAAGGGTCATCCATTTAAGGCCAAAATGTGGAGAAATCTCTTCTCACAGAAGATCAAAAGTCTTTGCAACCTTTTACCTCAAAAGGCAGGGAAAACTGAGTCTTTGATCATTTTTATGGCAGAAATGGGTAGATTTTTGATAAACCAGGTGGTGAAAGATTATTGGGTTCGGCAGGAATGCAGAGTTATCAGATCAGCCATGATCCTATTATATAGCAATACAGGTTTGAAGGGCCTAGAGGCCTACTGTTAAATTCATATGTTAGTATCTATTGCAGCTGCATTTTCATGGCAACGTCCAGAACATTCTTCTGATTCCTGTCTTTCATTAAAAACAGTAAAATGTGGACTATTAACGTACTGATAAATGCATGATATTATTCTGCTGTGTGAAAGCAATTTGGACATTTAACTTAGGCTCAGAAGAAGAATTGAACACTACGAAGCAAATGCTTCCTGTGTCTAGATTGTTTCATTTGTATTCTGTACATGAGATTATTCTCTGTAACACACTGGTTTCTCTTTCACTTGTTCAGAAATTAAAGATATTTCTATCAATAACCTACAAAAACTGAGACTGATTTGTGTTATGAATTTGACCTCAGAGAAATGGGTTGAGACTAATTTCAATCTCAGTCCCGTAACAACGAGTAGCAGAATCCGTTTATCTCTGTGCTCAAGCCTGTATTAATGTTGGACTCAATGCCCAGCTTTTTTTTTCAAAGTGGGTAATGGAAAGAGAGAAATTTAAAATGTTCAAATTTAAGTACGATGTTGGGACATTGATAGAATGTGATTGTGCAGAAGAACATAGTTATGACACTGAGTGTCTGCTTGTTGGTGTTTATACGAGAATAGAAGAAAACAGTAGTAAGAGGCCATTTGGCCCATCATTGACCAACCTTCCACAGCCCCTCCATTTTCTTGCTCTACTCTCATTTGCCTTTCGGTTTAATCTGAACAGGTGACAAAGACCAGTGTCACAGCTACACCTGCACCTACTGTCTTTGGGGCTATTGTTGACAGTAGATTTTCAGTTATTGTTTCTGGATAATCAATGTTGGCATTTACTATTGTGTTAAGCTTGAGTCAGTTCAGGATCTGTTAACAGACGCAGTGTAAGAGAATAAACAATTTGACTCTTAGATTCCCTACAGTGTGGAAGCAGGCCATTCAGCCCAACAAGTCCACACTGACCGTCCAAAGACCATCCCACCCTCCCCTACTATATGCCTGTAACCCTGCATTTCCCTAACCTGCACGTGGCTGGATGCTATCGGCAGTTTCCCATGGCCAATCCATTGAACCTGCACATCTTCGGACTGTGGGAGGAAACTGGAGCACCTGGAGAAACCCACGCAGACATGGGGAGATCATGTAGACTGCACACAGGCAGGCGTTGAAAGGCAGCAGGGCTAACCACCGAGCCACCGCGCTGAGCTGTGTCATTGTGGATGCAACAATTCGATTATCGCCTTTAGAGTTCTGCATTTGTTCTGTACTTGGCCATCCTTTAGCTGGGAAAAATCAAATTGATTTAACATTTGCCCTGTTCTTTGATGTTGAACATGTTTTGCTGAAATATTGCCAGCTTACCATCACTGCTAAATGTTTATATCAATCCTTGCTACAGCTAATTATCAATCATGAACTGCACAGGTCACTGGAGATGAAAATTGAACCTTAGCCCTTCGAATTAGCTTCAACTGAAGTTGAATTGATATTGATTCTAGGATCCTATATGACAGATTCCCATTGTCCCGAGTTCAGTACATTTCCTGGTCAGTTTGATTACAAGCTGATCAGTGAATTGCTTTGGTTGACACTCCTCCCAGTCTCCCTGCTTACAAATACAACTTCTTTCTGGAACTAAAGAGAGAGGTGACATGGTGATGGGTTTTAAGATGAGACGAAAGTGTCGCGGAGCAGGTAGAATTGAAGGGAAGGTCAGTGAAGGGTGGAGGGAGATTAGAAGTGTCATAGAACACAGAGCAGAAGGAGCAGTGATGATTATAGAGGAGAGAGAGGGGTCTCGGAAAATGGATTGGAATTCTTATAGGAAGCAGGGTGTGAGGGTGTCTGGTCAAGATAGCTGTGGGACTCAGTGGATATTGATGGCCAGCTTATCCCAAGAAATAGAAACAGAGGTCAAGGAAGGGAAGGAAAGAGTCAGAGATGGACGAGGTGAACAAAAACAAAGTTGCTGGAAAAGCTCAGCGGGCCTGGCAGCATCTGTGAAGGAAAAAAACAGAGTTAATGTTTCAGGTCCGGTGACACTTCCTCAGAACTGGACCCAAAACATTAACTCTGTTTTCTCCTTCGCAAATGCTGCCAGACCCATTGAGCTTTTCCAGCAACTTTGTTTTTGTTCCTGATTTACAGCATCTGCAGCGCTTTCAGTTTTTATGGAGCAAGTGAAGGTGAAAGAAGGATGGAAATTGGAAGCAAAACTGAATTAGCATTCCCACTTCTGCACAAAAGCAGGAAGCAGTAACCAATGACATCATCAGTGGGTCACCTGTGAATAACCCATATTCTCCGCAATAACTGGAACGGACAAGGGTACCCACAGTCACACTTATGATTTGTGGGAAGTGAAATGTATTAAAGGAGAAGCTGTTCAAAGAGAGAGCTTGGCTGAGGAGAGCAGCTGGTGAGGGCTGGGTCCGGGTCTCCTTTCAAGGAATAAGTGGAGAACATTCAGACTATTCTGATGGGAAATGGGAAGGTACAGGGACAGCACATCCATTCGGATCAAAAATGTCAGTGAGCCAACAAAGTTCAACAAGATGTCAGTGCCACCAGCAACAGACTGAGGGAATATGAAGCTGGGAGTGAGCATCAGGATAAATACCTGAGGAGTGGGGTCAGTCAGAGTGACCCTGGGAGTGAACATCAGGATAAATACCTGAGGATTGGGGTCAGTCAGAGTGACCCTGGGAGTGAACATCAGGATAAATACCTTAGGATTGGGGTCAGTCAGAGTGACCCTGGGAGTAAACATCAGGATAAATACCAGAGGATTGGGGTCAGTCAGAGTGACCCTGGGAGTGAACATCAGGATAAATTCCTGAGGAGTGGGGTCAGACAGAGCGACCCTGGGAGTGAACATCAGGATTAATGCCTGAGGAGTGGGGTCAGTCGGAGCGACCCTGGGAGTGAACATCAGGATTAATGCCTGAGGAGTGGGGTCAGTCAGAGCGACCCTGGAGGAGAACATGAGGATAAATACCTGAGGAGTGGGGTCAGTCAGAGTGACCTTGGGGGTGAATCTAGTGGCAGATCTCCAGAGGTGATGTCACGACTGAAAATCGGCCTAGGTGGTGGGTGGTCAGGAACCAGGTTTGCAGATGGAGTGAATAGTTTTGAGAGAGAGATAATGTATTTTTTGTATTTGTAATCTGCTATGAATAGAGAGTGGGAGTGATAGACCTGAGTTTGGTGACGAGTGGGCTAGGTTGTGTAATCAGTTAGTGGATTGTTTCTAGTTAACAAGGTTCACTACAGCAAGAGAACTTAGCCCCATGGAATGCTCCCCTGCCCCCAATATGTGGGGAATGAGGGACACTTTCAGTCTCCGTGGTGACCATATATGCAGGAAGTGTATCAGAGATAATGGGAACTGCAGATGCTGGAGATTCCAAGATAATAAAATGCGAGGCTGGACGAACACAGCAGGCCAAGCAGCATTCGTCCAGCCTCGCATATTATTATGCAGGAAGTGTGTTCACTGGCAGCTCCTGATTTGCCACACGAAGTGCCTGGAACTGCGGATGGACTCAATATGGAGCATCCATGAGGCTCAGAATGTCATGGAAAGCACATTTAGTCACACCACCAGTAAGGGCTACGCACATGGGGTGGTTAGGTGACCACCGGGAAGACGAGTAAACATGGGTAGGAAGTACAGGAGTTCCCTGTGACCATTCTCTCAGATAAGGATACTGTTTTGGATACTGATTAGGGTTGGCTTCTTAGTGGAAAGTAGCAACAGTCAGGTCAGTGTCACCATGACTGGCTCTGTTGTACAACAGGAACAGTCAAAATGCAGGTGAGCAGTGGTGGCTGTGGAGTCAGGAGTCAGGGGCACAGACAGGCATCTCTGTGGCTGCAGGTGAGACACCAGGACTGTGCATTGTCTCCTTGGTGCCTGGGTTAAAATCTCTGAGCGGGCACTGGAAAACCTGAAGGAGGGCTGATTAGGCAGACGTAGTGGTCCATATTGATACTAACACCATGGGCAGGAAGGGGAAGGAGGTCCTGCAATGGGAATTTAGGGAGTTAGGTGGGAAGTTGAAAAGCTGGACCTCTAGGGTTGTAATCTTAGGATTACTTCCTCTGCCATGTGCCAATGTAGCTAGGTGTAGGAAGAAAGTACAGTTAAATATGCGGCTATAGACCCAGTGTAGGAGGGAGGACTTCAGGTATGTGGATCACTGGGATGTCTTCTGGGGCAGGTGGGGCCTGTATTAGAAGGATGGATTGCACCTAGAGTGGATGGGCATCAATATCCTGGCAGGAAGGTTTGCTAGTGCCACTCAGTATGGTTTTAAGTATTGTACAGTGTGGAGGGAACAGGGCAGTAGATCAGCAAGTGAAATAACTGAGGAGGGGTCAGAGTCAAGGCCAGTTAGGGTCAGTGGAAGGACAGGGGCTTAGAGGGAGAGGTGACTGAACATGGCATGACTGAGGTGTATATGTTGTAGGCGAAGAGTATGACAGGTAAGACAGATGAATTTAAGAGTTTGGATTAATAAATATAGCCATGATGTAGCTGTTAGAGAGACTTGGTCGAGGGATGAACAAGCCTGGCAGCTTAATGTTCTGAGGTTTAGATGTTCCAGGTGGGATAGGGCGGGATGTAAGTGAGATAGGGGAGCTGTGTTATTAATATGGGAGAATATTGCAGTATTGAGGGAGGAATCATCCAGAAAGGCCTTGTGGGGAGAAGTCAGGAATACGAAGAGTGTAATCACTTTGATGGGATTGTACTTCCGACAGCCAGTGGGTGGTAGAGGAACAGACCTGTGGACACTTAATGGAAAAATATAAAAACGATGGGTTGTTGTGGTGGGTGACATTAACTTCCT
Organism: Stegostoma tigrinum; assembly: GCF_030684315.1. Taxonomy (NCBI): domain Eukaryota; kingdom Metazoa; phylum Chordata; class Chondrichthyes; order Orectolobiformes; family Stegostomatidae; genus Stegostoma; species Stegostoma tigrinum. The sequence continues at coordinate 46,881,032 of NC_081377.1, read as the reverse complement.
ATATATTGATTGGGACTCACTTAGTGCCAGGGGCTAGGATGGCGGCAGGTGGGGGGTAAAGGTTTTTTTAGGTGTGCTCTGGACAGATTTTGAAACAATATGCAACTAGCCCAACCTAGGGAAGGGGCCACACTACAGCTGGTATTGGGGATGACGCCAGCCAGGTGATCGAAGTTTCAGTGGGGGGGGGGGGGGGGGCATTTTGGGAACAGTCGCTGTAATTCTGTACGGTTTGAGTTACTGATGGACAAGGATAAGAACAGTTCTTGGGTGAAAATATGTAAATTGGAGAAAGGCCAACTAGCGCAATACTGGGTAGGAGCTGGGAAATGTAGATTGAGGGGCAACTGTTTGAGGGTAAATCCACATCTGGCAGCTGATTAGCCTTTAGGATCAGCATACCCTTGGGAAAATGAAATATAAGGATAGTTAAATTTGGGAACCTTGGATGACAGGAGAAATTGAGAGCTTACTCAAGAAGAAAAAGAAACATACATAAGGTTTAGGAAACTGAAGACAGACAGAGCCTTTGAGGAACATGAAGAAAGCTGGAAAGAACTTAAACAAAGCATTTGGAGAGATAAAAGAGGCCATGAAATTTCTTTGGCAAATAGGATTAAGGAAAATTCCAACGCATGTTTTATACATGTATTAAGAAGCAAGAGGCTAACTAGGAAAGAGAAGGTCCACTCAAGGACAAAGAGGGGAATTTATGCATGGAATGAGAGGAATGGGTGAGGTCCTTAACAAATATTTTGCATCAGTATTCACAAAGGAGAAGGAGATGGTGGATGGTGAGCCTCGGGAGGGGGATGTTGATATTGTGGAGTATGCTGACATATAAAGGGAGGAGGTGTTGGGTATTCTGTAAAGCATTAAAGCAGATAAGTACCCAGGCCAATTACAAAGGGGGGCATAGATTTAAGGTAAAAGGGGGGCAAGTTTAAAAGAGATGAGAGGCAGGCTTTTTACAGAGAAGGTGGTAACTGCCTGGAATGTGCTGCCAGAAGAGGTAGCGCAGATGATACATTAGCAATGTTTAAGTGGCATTTTGACAGATGTATGTACAGGCAGGGAATAGAGAGATCGGGCTACACAGAGGCACAAGGTTTTTAGTCTAGAGACACCTCATGTGCAAGTGTGGTCTTGGTGGGTCGAAGGGCCTGTTCCGTTTCTATACTGTTCTTTGTTCTTTATAAGCTGAAGGAACATCACCTCATTTTACACATTAGCACCTTAAAGCTTTCAGGATTCACTATGAATTCAACAATGTTAGAGCACAACCTCTGCCTTCCATTTTGATTAAAACTCCTGTTAATATTACAGTTCTGATATGACTCTTCTTCACTTCAGAACAGTAACTCTGTTTCTCTCTCCATATCTCCAGGTACTACCAGACCAACTGAGTTTCTCCAGCACTTTCTGCTTTTATTATTGATCTAAAGTGCATTCTTGCTTGCTCTCTAGCTTTCTCTGCAATAATGCTTCATATTGTCAAAGCATTCCTACTTGTTTGTCTTTCTTCAGAACCTTCAATCCAGACCACTGAATTTTATTTGAGTAATGACCCTCTTCTCCTGTGAATTTCCTTCTTTGGATTAACTTGTTTCGCGGTTCTTGTTTTCCTGTTTCCTTAAATCCATGCAAATAAATTGTACATGGAAGAGGTTTAGTTCCGCCAGACATTCCAGCTGCAAAACTTCTCATGCAAGGATTATATGTTATAGTAACAGACTATTGCATCAGGGAGGCCCCACAAACAGCCACATACCCTGGATCGGTCAGGACTGAGTGTCCTGTTCCAACATTCTCTCACACCTCCCAGGGGAGCTAAGGCCATTTGTGGAATGCCATCAGCTAGCAGGACTGAAATCTGGTATCTCTACACTTTCTGCTCCCTGCCTTATTTAAACTGTTTAACTGTTCATGAAACAAACTCACAGCCTCTGGAGAATAATTCTATTTTATTAAATTCACAACTTGATTTGTATTTGTGGAGACTCAAATGTGCCTGGGTTGCAAATCCTTAATCCCGAGGGTATCCAGTTGAATTCAAAACATTCTGCATCATTTTCCACTTGTTATAATCTAACAAGAAAGAAGTAACATTTGAACATGACTGAGCAATTGAAATGTAATCTTGCTCTGGCTGTTCTGGAATATTAATTGACTTATGAAAGTATGAAGCTCTTTAGAACAAACTGTAATCACAAGTAGCAAAGGGAGGATGTTCTGATTCACTGACTTTTTTTGCAGAAAGGCATCTCACAAGGGCACTAAAGCTGAAACTCTCCTGTTACTTTTATGAAAAGTGCTATAGGGATCTTAGCCAGAGCTGCTGAGGATAAGACATTCAACTTTATGAAGCAGGCCCAAGTACTGCTCTTTTCATGTGGCTCAGTCCTCTATTTCAAATATCAAAATTTGTGTTGGTTATGTTTGCAAATATTTGCAGACCTGGATGGGTGCCTACATGGGTGAAATATTTTAATGACTTTTCTCACATCATGTTCTATTGGCTGGAACTGAGCAAAACGTGCTAGTTCAGGGTTAACGAGGTGTAGAGCTGGATGAACACAGAAAGCCAAGCGGCATCAGAGGAGCAGGAAGGCTGATGTTTCGGGCCTAGGCCCTTCTTCAGCTCCTCTGATGCTGCTTGGCCTGCTGTATTCATCCAGCTCTATACCTTATTATCTCAGATTCTCCAGCATCTGCAGTTCCTACTGTCTCTGGTTCAGGGTTAGTTCCCCTTTTACAGATTTATAGATCCATGGTAGAAAGTCCTTCAGCCACTGTCACATTGGTCCCACTAGACTGTGATTACTTTAATAGGCTGGGTCTGTTTTCTCTGTAGCAGTGGAGTCTGAGGGGTGACCTTATAGAAGTTTATAAAATCATGAGGGGTATAGTTACTGTGAACAATGTCAATGTCCTTTTCCAGGGACGGGGTCTAAAACTAGACGGGCATAGGTTTAAGGTGAGATGGGAAAGATTTAAAAGGGACCTGCAGGGCAACTCTTTCACACAGAGGATGGAGCGTGTGTGGAATGAGTTGCCGGAGGAAGTGGTGGAGGCTGGTACAATTACAACATTTAAAAGGCGTCTGGATGGGTATATGAGTAGGAAGGGCTTGGAGTGATATGGACCAAATACTGGCAAATGGGACTAGATTAGATTGACATGCCTGGTCAGCACGGACAAGTTGGACTGAAGGTTCTGTTTCTGTGATTTAAAACTCAGTGAGTCTATAACTATGACTGTGGAAGCCAACAAATACTTATGTAAGAGATTGTAAGAGCTGGGTCCCGATCTGAAACATCAACTCTCCTGCTCCTCTGATGCTGCTGCCTGGCTCCATACTGTGTTATCACAAACACTTGTCTAATAATTGGCTGAGCAGGCTTGAAGGGCCAAATGGCCTCCTCCTGCTCTTATCTTCATAGAACAAAGAACAAAAAAAATTACCGCACAGGAACAGGCCCTTCGGCCCTCCAAGCCTGCGCTGACATGCTGCCCGTCACAACTAAAACCCCTTACCCTTCCAGGGACCGTATCCCTCTATTTCCATCCTAGTCATATAAAAACCCTTTAAAAGTCACTATAATATCTGTTTCCACTACATTCCCGACAACAGGTGCCGGGCACCCACCAGCCTCTGTGTAATAAATTTGCCTTGTACATCACCATTAAACCTTGCCCGTCGCACCTTAAACCCATGGCCTCCAGTAACTGACTCTTCCACTCTGGGGTGACTGTCCAGTCTGTCCATGCCCTTCATAATCTTGTAGACCTCTATCAGGTCACCTCTGAACCTTCGACGTTCCAGGGAGAACAACTCAAGTTTCTCCAACATCTCCTCATAGCTATAGGCCTCCATACCAGGTAGCATCCTATGCTTCTATGATCATTGTAATAGCAAATCAGCCCCTTAACCAGGTCTTTCTTTTTGAACACAGGCTAAAATGTTTACTAAATAATTGCTAAGCAATAGGACTCAGCCAGAATGTTTACTCAATTTGCATAACAATCCATTCCACGTTCCAACCCCAGGTGAGGTGAGGACACTTTCTCAACAAGAAATAAGGATGGGAAATAAAAATGCTGGCCAGCCAGTGATGCTCACACCCCATGAGTGAATAAAAAGGACATGTTTGTGAAAACTCAAAGGTATGGGTGTGATTGAACCAAACACCTACTCCACGAGCACAACATCCAGATGCTCAGTTAGGTGGAGACAAGCTATCAAAATCAAATCACTTAGAGAGTGCGATCTCAGAGGGAGAACTGCAGACCCCATCCAATCAGGTTATGATTGGAATACACAATCCTGATTGGGTCAATTGGAAAGGATTGTCACATGACAAGGTAAGTCTCTGTAAATTTTAAACCACCTGTTTTCTCAGTAGTTGTGAAGACAAATCACTAGAAGAAAACTGCCAGGGAAGGTGTCCTTTCTGCCTCCCCCTCTTTCTATCTCTACATCTTCTGGTAAACTTCAAATCTGTTGCTGACTGATCATCCAGGGACATTGCACTGAAAACAGAGATGTGTTAAACAATTCAACCCAGCAATGCTCTTGGCTGGAGAATAGCTAACCTAGTCATCCACATCATTAAAGGGCAACACTGAGAACATCAAGCCAGGTAAGCCACCAACTGCTGATTGTATGCTCATTTGCTATGGACTCTATTTGACTAACTTGAAGGCTGCTCAATATAAAGGGTGTGTAGGGATATGGAGAAACTTGGCACTAGGTAACAGAGCTGCTAGAGGTATGATAGGCTGAATGGGCCCCTCCTATGCTACAACAGATCTGTGATAGTGTCCCAGAATGGGCTGTACATTTCCAGACCTCGTGTCAATAAACCAACAGTACTGAGAGCAAATAGCCCTTTCAGTACACTCAGTCTGTTTCTCAGCCACTATGTTTGGAACTGATTGTGATTTCCCCTCTGTTATATAGAGGGTTGGGCTGAGTCTGTTCAGAAACTGTGTTGCATTAAACTCTATCCCTCTTTGAGCATTGCACAAATTCTGATTTGTACTGATTTTTTTAAGCTGGTGATTTCAGAGAAGCTTGAATTGCAAAAAACATCCTGTTTTCTCTAAACAATGTTTGTCTTGAGAAAAAGTAAGAACCTAGAGTTGATTTTTCTGTGCTTGTTGTTCTTTCCTTTTCCTCAAATAATAAGAATCCATCTTGAAATGGAATTGCCTTAAATAAGTTGCTTCTGGTAGGTTGATTGTAAGTTTCCTGCTTCAGGGGTGAATCTCGGTGAAATAGGTTCTTATATCAGTCAGACTAGTGTACTGTTTATACTTAATAATAAACTATTTTGGAAAATTAATGTGTACTTATAAATCTATAACATTTTGCTGGTTTTACTGTGTTGCAGCATCCTGACTGAACTAATACGAGATGTTTCTTCCACAATCACTTGACCAACATCAGATTAAGACCTGTCAGTCACTGAAACAGCACAGAGTCAGGAGTGTGATGGAATACTCCCCACTTGCCCGGATGGGTGCAGCTCCAATAACACTCAAGAAACTTGACTCCAACCAGTGCCCACTTGATTGGCACTGCATCCACATGCATCCACTCCCTCCACCACTAACACTCAGCAGCAGAATGATGCAAGGGGCACTTGCAGAACTCATGAAATCTCCTCAGACAGAACCTCCCAAACCTGTGACCACATCCATCCAGAAGGATAAGGGCAAAGGTACATGGGAACACCACCCCCTGCAATTTCCCCTCCAAACCGCTCAGCATCCTGACTCAGAAATACATCATTGTTCCTTCACTGTCACTGGGTCAAAATCCTGGATTTCTGTCCCTATTGATAACTAGGCCAACTAGAAAATCCTGAGCAGCATCTAAACACCTCTTTAATGAGGCCCCTCTTCAACCTTATCAGCTGCCTGCCTCAGAGGGTGTGCAGCTTTCCAGAGCCAGAAGAACCATCCTGGTACTGACACTCTGTTGAGCTAGTATCAGTAAAACCCCCCATTCCCCCATTCCCCCATCCACCATCACATGGGGAGAGGGCACTGATCCCTCCTATTCTCTAACTCCCCTCTCTCTCTCTCTCTCTGCTCCCTTAACACACTCCTGTAAAATTGAAAATTTTGTCCCAGCTTTTGGTGATGCGTTTTAAAATTGAACTGTACAGATTGTTTCATTTTACTAAATGTGCTTTAAGAACACAGGTTGTTGTATTTGAAATCAGTGCATGAGCCAATGAGTTAACCCTGTAATCCCACACAAATTGAATCTATAAAGGATTGATTGTTGTGTGTTCTGTAAACAGGATACAGAACAGTGACTGACTTACATCAGGGTAACATCTTCACCTATTCCTGCTGCTTATTGGACATAAAAGTAACTTGAAATAGATTAAGTCCAGATTTTCCGATGGACAGACAGCTACTACTCCAGCCGAGGTTTGAAGGTGCATACAGGAGCTGTGCAGAGATTGAGGGCTGCTCTGGCCATTTCCCTGGACGGCCTGGAATCCTCTGAATATATCCATTAAAACCAGAGAATTCAGAGGGTTCCAATGAAATTAAGTAAATAGTTACACCTGAAATGTTATTAAATACGTAGTCCAACTCCAGACTTGCCAGTCTACCTCACACCTTCCCAAATACTGCTCTCCAGACCCGGACTGGACTCCCCATCATATCCCAGCACTGATGTACACTTCCTCTGTTTCAGATGTGAGCCTTGCCCTTCCCTCAACGCTGACCCCAACAACTCCCCATCCCTCCCAACAATGTGACCCCCCACAACACTGACCATGACAACTCCCAACCCCCTAACAATGTGAACCCCCCTCCCCTCAACACTGACCCTAATAACTCCCCACACCCAGCTAACAATGTGACCCCCCCCTCAACACTGGACCTGACAACTCACTAACCCCCACAAAAATGTGAACCCTCTCCTCGCCACTGCCCCCGACAACTCACCCCCTGCAACGTGACCTCCCTCCCTCCCTTCACCATTAATCCCGACAACCTCTTGCCCCCACTCCCCACCCCCCACCCCCACCAAGAGACGCACCCTCCCCACCCTAGCTAGAACATGATAACCCCCCCTCTGTCCCCAGCTCCAGTTCTGATCCTTCCCACCTACTGCTAGTCACAAGCACCCAGCACACTCTTCAAGCATGACACCCCAGATCACCTCAGGAGCTAACATCCATGCCCCATATCCCCCGTATCCCCCCTAACCCTGACTCACCCACTGCCCAGCCTAAACACTCCATCACTTCAGTGCCCTAACCTCTCACTAACTGTATGCACTTTCCTCATGCCAGCAGCTGCTGAAGTGGGCTGTCTGCAATGCTGCTCCTTTACATTTTGGAATGCAGCAACTGGCGATGTGGAATGGGGTGTGTGGGTGTCTTCCCCCAACCCCAACAGTTCACGCAGTGAGAGAACACTGGATGGAAGGATGAGCCCACATTTTTGAAGGATCCCTGATTGGAATCTCCTCTGAACAGTGTGGACCCCAAAAGGCGTAGTGAGTTTTGAGAAGATTTGTAGCTCAGGTTGAGTTTCTGGATGTGAGTTTGCTCGCTGAACTGGAAGGTTAGTTTTCGGATGTTTCGTCACCATTCTAGGTAACATCATCAGCGAGCCTCCGACGAAGCGCTGGTATTATGTCCCGCTTTCTATTTATCTGTTTAGGTTCCCTTGGGTTGGTGATGTCATTTCCTGCATCAGAGATGTCATTTCCTGTTCTTTTTCTCAGGGGATGGTAGATTGGCTCCAAATCAATGTGTTTGTTGATGGAGTTCCGGTTGGAATGCCATGCTTCTAGGAATTCTCGTGCATGTCTCTGTTTGGCTTGTCCTAGGATGGATGTGTTGTCCCAATCAAAGTGGTGTCATTCCTCATCTGTATATAAGGATACGAGTGATAGTGGGTCATGTTGTTTTGTGGCTAGTTGATGTTCATGTATCCTGGTGGCTAGCTTTCTGCCTGTTTGTCCAATGTAGTGTTTGTCACAGTTCTTGAAAAGTGTTTTGTAGATGGCGTTCATTTTATTTGTTGTCTGTATAGGGTCTTTTTAAGTTCATTAGCTGCTGTTTTAGTGTGTTGGTGGGTTTGTGGGCTACCCTGATGCCAAGAGGTCCGAGTAGTTTGGCAGTCATTTCAGAAATGTCTTTGATGTAGGGGAGAGTGGTTCTGGTTTCTGGGCCTGTTTTGTCTGTTTGTTTAGGTTTATTGCTGAGGAATCGGCGGACTGTGTTCATAGGGTACCCATTCTTTTTGAATACGCTGTATAGGTGATTTTCTTCTGCTCTTCGTAGTTCCTCTGTGCTGCAGTGTGTGGTGGCTCGTTGGAATAATGTTCTAATGCAGCTTCGTTTGTGGGTGTTGGGATGGTTGCTCCTGTAGTTCAGTATTTGGTCCGTATGTGTTGTTTTCCTGTAGTCGCTGGTTTGAAGTTCCCCATTGACTGTTCGCTCTACTGTGGCATCTAGGAATGGCAGTTTGTTGGTGTTTTCCTCCTCTTTTGTGAATGTTATGCCAGTAAAGGGTATTATTGATGATCTTGAATGTTTCCTCTAATTTGTTTTGTTTAGTGATGACAAAGGTGTCATCCACGTAGTGGACCCAAAGTTTGGGTTGGATGATTGGCAGAGCTGTTTGTTCGAGTCTCTGCATTACTGCCTCTGCTAAGAACCCTGATATCGGAGATCCCATGGGTGTACCGTTGGTTTGTCTGTAGGTTTTGTTATTGAAGGGCCTGTTTCAACACTGTAGGGATTCTAAGATTCTAAGGTCTTCCATGGAGAAAAGAGTGAAATTGGGATCTTTGTTACAATTATTAACTTCAGGTTTCTCCTAATTTAGTTTCTGCATTCCTGTTACAGAAGTCTCCATGTTAATAATTGTAACTTTGTATTGATATGATAGCAGTCTCACCCATGTGGTATGTAAACCTGCTCTTTGCTTACAAATAAAGGCTTGAAAAAATGGGCTGGAAATGGTGGGTGTGTTGACTTCTTTATTTCTTCATGGGTTGTGGATGTCTCTGGCTGGGTCCAACATTTATTGTCCATCCCTAATTGTCCAGAGGGCAGTAAAGAATTAACCGCACTGCTGTGTGTCTGGAGTCACATGTATGCCAGACCAGGTAAGGATGGCAGTTTCCTTTCTTACAAATAAGAGAATAAACAGAGACAGGGTAGGGCCAATCAAGGATTGTGAAAGAAATTTGTGCACGGAGACTAAACAGACAGGAGAGGTTCTTAATGAAGACTTTTCTTCGGTATTCACAACTGAGAGGGACCTAGTTGTAGAGGAAGACAGTGAGAAACAGGCTGGTAAGCTAGAGGAGGTCGATGTTAGTAAGGAAGATGTACAAGGAATTTTGAGAAACTTGAAGATAGATAAATCTCCCGGGTCTGATGGGATTTATCCAAGGATTCAATGTGAAGCGAGGGAAAAGATCACAGGGCCTTTGGCAAAGATCTTTTCATCCTCACTGTCCACGGGTATAGCGTCAGAAGATTGGAGAGACACAAACGTCATTCCCTTGTTTGAAAAAGGGAATAGGGATAACCCCGGAAATTACAGACCAGTTAGTCTTACTTCAGTGGTGGGCAGATTATTGGAAAGGGCTCTGAGAGACAGGATTAATGATCACTTGGAAAGGCACAGTTTGATTTGTGATAGACAGCAAGGATTTGTGAGGGGTAGATCATGCCTCTCAAATCTTATCGAATTTTTTAAATAGGTGACTAAACACGTGGATGAAGGTAGAGTAGTGGATGTGGTATAATTGGATTTAAGTAAGACGTTTGATAAGGTTCCCCATGGTAGGCTCATGCAGAAGGTAAGGAGGCTTGGGATAGGGGGAAATGTGGCAGATTGGATTCAGAATTGGCTGACTCTGAGGAGACAAAGGGTGGTAGTGGATGGAAAATATTCAACATGGTGCTCAATTATGAGTGCTGTACCATAAGGATCTGTTCTGGGTCCTCTTCTATTTGTGATTTTTGTAAATGATTTGAATGAAGGAGTGGAAGCGTGGATTAGTAAATTCTCGGATGATATGAATGTGGGTTGCATTGTGGACAGTGCAGTGGCCGTTTTAGATTACAAAGAGACATTGATAGGATGCAGAGCTGGGCTGAGAAGTGGCAGATGGAGTTTAACCCTGAAAAGTATGAAGTGATTCATTTTGGAAGGACAAATTTGAAAGCAGAATACAGGGTTAACAGAAAGATTTTTGACAGTGTGGAGGAGCAGAGGGATCTTGGGGTTCATGCCCACAGTTTCCTGAAAGGTGCCACCCAGGTGGATAGAGTTAAGAAGGCGTTTTGGGGTGTTAGCTTTCATTAATAGAGGGATTGAGTTCAAGAGCCATGACATTATGCTCCAGCTATACAAAGGCCTGGTTCAGCCACACCTGGAGTACTGTGTCCAGTTCTGGTCACCTCATTACCGGAAAGATGTGAAAGTGTTGGAAAAGGTGCAGAGGAGATTTACCAGGATGTTGCCTGGAATGGAGGGAAGGTCTTACGAGGAAAGGTTGAGAGAACGAGGGCTTTTCTGTTTAGAATGATGAAGGATGAGAGGTGACTTGATAGAGGTGTACAAAGTGATCAGAGGTACAGATAGAGTGGACAGCCAGAGGCTTTTTCCTCAGGTGGAAGTAGCTATTATAAGGGGACGTAGTTTTAAAGTGAGTGGAGGTAGATATAGAGGAGATATCAGATGTAGGTTCTTTATTCATAGAGTGATAGGGGCGTGGAATGCATTGCCGGAGAGGGTAGTGAAGTCGGTCTCATTAGGGGCATTTAAGCAGCTATTAGATAGGCATATGGATGATAGTATAAGGTAGAGGTGGAGGTTATATAGACCTTAGGTTTAGGGTAAAAGTTTGGCAAGAACATGTGGGCCGAAGGGCCTGTACTGCGCCATTCTATGTTCTATGTTCCTTCCCTTAAGGACATTAGTGAACCAGATGGGATTTAACCCACAAATTGACAAGTATCATAGTAATCATCGAACTCTCAATTCCAGGTAGAATTCACATGTTACCATCTGCTGTGGTACGATTTGACCCTGGGTTCCAAGAACATCATCCGGGTCTCTGGATTAACAGTCCAGTGTAAATCCCACTAGGCCTTCACCTCACACAAACCAGGAAGATACTGGTTGATGATGACTGTATTAAAACGAGCCAACTCATTGCTGTGGGCTATGGAGTCTACTATAACAGCATAATGAAGAGGACTCTCTTTGTTTCATAATTTATTGCCATTGAATCTAAAATGGAAACTTTTCATGAAGACAGTAGTATCATAAATAGAAATGTTATTGCTGCAGTGTAGGCTGATTCAGAACCAGATCTTTCAGTGTTCATTTGTTCACAAATGTAAAACTTTGTGCTATCCACTTTTGTTGAAAGTTATTATTCAGACTTGAGATTAAGGCCCAATGTATTACATGGACCAAAGTAACTTGAATTCCCACTTTAGGAGCATGCTGACAGTTTCAATATATCTGAGTGTGATTGCTGAGATTTAGTAGAATCAGACTAGGCTGAGTTGCTATATCAAAATGAGAAATGTGGAAGATGATGCAAAATGAGGCAGGTTTCATGTTTACACTTTACAATTCCAATTACTTTACAGTTAACAACTTGGTTTGTAATGAATTATCATTTGGAATAAAGTTGGGATCTTTTAAATAATCCACATGTCCTTTGCACTTTAAAATACAGATTTTTTTTTTGTTTGTGCACAAGCTAGATAACTGGGTGCAAAACACTTCACCGTTCTTCAATCAAATACTCCATCTCTAAATATGTTGCTATAGAGTAAACCCAACTGCTGATTGTACTGGAGATAATGGGAACTGCTCTGATGAAGGGTCTAGGCCCGAAACGTCAGCTTTTGTGCTCCTGAGATGCTGCTTGGCCTGCTGTGTTCATCCAGCCTCACATTTTATTATTATGCTGATTGTACTCATCTCTGCCTGCCATTCACTCCTGCAGACTTAGCATTTTCACTCAAGATCCATTTCTAAGACTGATTTGAACAAATTGCAGTTCTTGAGTGAATTCTTTTCTATGATTTAAATCCATTGTCCTTGGTTTCAGTGGCAATTGGACATGTTGTGAAGAGAGAGTCTTGCTGAAGATTGAGGTCATTCTTCTGAAATGCTTTTTTTTTTACTGGGTTTCTCCCCAGCTGCAATAACATTTACTTTACTTTAATCTGTACAGGGCTTTCTTCCCTCCTATCCCACCCAGACTGGGACTGGGGATTGGAATATGCAGCACAGTATAATAGTTGTGTTTAAATGTTGTGAAGTTCAGAACAAGGGGCCATATCTCCCCACTAGGAAAACAATGTGGAGTAATGTCTGCTTTTGATAAAATGTGACCTCTAATAACCTTGTAAGAATGTTTGATTTTGATGTGTGTGATTCCTGAGAATATGATTCTTTCAGAATTAAAATTCTTTATTGTCACATGTACGCAAATGATTGTGAAAAGTTTACAGTCACTGCATTACTGCACCATTTTAACCACAAAGGTACCTATGTACATACTTTTGAGTAAAAATTCTTAAGGGACAAACACAGAAAAATAAAGAAATGAAAAGTACAGCAATATAAAATAAAAGGAATATTTGAGAAAAATAAAGAACAGATAAAGTTTACTTTAGATAAATGTGAGGTGCTGCATTTTGGAAAGGCAATCAGGGCAGGACTTATCCATTTAATGATAAGGTCCTGGGGAGTGTTGCTGAGCAAAGAGACCTTGGGGTGCAGGTTCATAGTTCCTTGAAAGTGGAGTCCCAGGTAGACGGGATAATGAAGAAGGTATTTAGTTTGCTTGCCTTTATTAGTCAGAGCACTCATTATAGGAGCTGGGACGTCATATTGTGGATATAGGGCATAGGTTTCACCACTTTTGGAATACTGCATGCTATTCTGGCCTTGCTATTATAGGGAAGGATGTTGTGACCATTGAAGGGGCTCAGAAAAGATTTCCAAGGATGTTGCCAGGATTAGAAGGTTTGGGCTGTAGGGTGTAATTGAATAAGCTCGGGCTATTTTCTGAGTGTCAGAGGCTGAGGGGTGACTTTATAGAGGTTTATAAAATCATGAGGGGTATGGATAGAGTAAATAGACAAGGGAGGAGTCCAAAACTAGAGGACATCGGCTTAAGGTGAGAGGTGAAAGATTTAAAAGGGACCTGAGGGCTAACTTTTTCACGCAGAGAATGGTGCCTGTATGGAATGAGCTGTCAGAGGAGGTGGTGGAGGCTGGTACAATCACAACATTTAAAAGGCATTGGGATAGGGACATGAATAGGAAGGGTTTAGAGAGATATGGGCCAAATGCTGGCAAATGGATGAGAATAAGTTAGGATATCTGGTTGACATGGATGTGTTGGACTAAGGGTCTGTTTCTGTGCTGTACATCTCTATGTATGACTAAATAAATAAAAAGTTCAGAATAACAGTCCTTTCACGCTGGCGTCCAGCCTCCTAGTCTAAGTTAGGCCTTGACTCCAGGTAGCACCAGGCTTCACCTTGAGTCTCCCAAGGCCGGGGAACCACTCTAGAATCATCCCAAGGCTGAAGTCCACATTAAAGCCACGCTGAGTCGCTGAGACAGGGCCACGCTGAGTCGCTGACGTACCCCTGCACTAGGTCACTGAGAGACCCGGACCCCTCCACCACACCGGATCAATGAGAGACCCCCTGCACTCACAAGGTGTCATTGAGGGGCCCCCACTCTAGGCCATTCTCAGGCTGGGAGTTCAGGACATTGCCAAGAAGAAATAAGGAAAACAGAACTTAAAATAATAAGAGATGTTTGGCGTTGTAAACATGAAATACCGAAGCAGTCAATTGCTGTACAACTGGAACAATAATCCTTTCATGGCTGTAAGGAGGGCAATGGTCTGATTAATATCATCTAAGTGTCAATGTTTGCGGAGTGCATGATTTCGGAGGAGGATAGTTGAATGTCTGTTTTGGAGGAGACTGGGTGTATTGATGGGTGTTGCTGTGGAAGAACACAACGCCAGTCAGTGCGGGAGCACCCCAAAAAATGCAAAACGAGGTGCCAGTCATAACTGCCTATCTCTGAAAAATCCTTTGGGATGCCAATAATTCCAAGGACCAAGTAAGTACTCAAAAGGAAGTTTAAAAGAGACAATGCTATGGCATTAATAACCATAAGGGGGAATTTACAGCTTGGTATGTGTATAAATACAAGAAAATAAATAGATTGTGAGATAATTATGGATGAGAAGACTATTCAACCCCTCTTAATTCTTTAATATAAGCCATTTCTGAAGCCCCTAACATCATTGTAACCTCCAGCATTTTTTTAATAATTCCTGAGCTTTTGCCTCTCTTACTGTAAATATATTCCAAAAAAATTGTTTACAGTTGTTCTAAATGTCAGTTTTAATAGTTTTTTTTCCCCTTTATTCATCAACAGGATGAGGGGGTCACTGGCCAGGCAGCATTTATTGCTCATCCCTAATTACTCAGAGGGCAATTGAAAGTCAACTACATTGCTGTGGGTCTGGAGTCACATGTAGGCCAGACCAGGTAAGGATGGTTTCCTTCCCTAAAGGGCATTAGTGAGCCAGTTGTGTATTTCCAACAATTGATAATGTGTTCATGGCCATCATTAGATTCGTTATTCCAGGTATTTTTATTGAATTCAAATGCCCCCATCTGCCGTGGCAGGACTCGAAACCAGGTCCCCAGAACATTACACACACAACAACAACAAAAACAAAGTTGCTGGAAAAGCTCAACAGATCTGGCAGCATATGTGAATGAAAAATCAGAATTAATGTTCCAGGTCCAGTGACTCTTCCCCAGGACGTTATCTGGGTCTCTGGAATTAACAGCCCAGTGATAACACCACTAGGCCATCGCCAGGTTTGAATCTGGAGCTCTGTTTTGCAAGATCAGACGTCACGCAGCACCAGGTTAAAGTTTGTGATTTTGGAGTGCTGCTCCTTTATCAGGTGCAGTGATGTCAGGAGGAGCAGTGCTCTGAAAGTTTGTGATTTTAACTAAACCTATTGGATTATAACCCAGTGTCGTGTGACTTCTGATCTCGTCCACTCCAGTCCAACACCAGCACCTCCACTCCATGTTTTGCGATCACGATTTAAAATAATGGTGGTGGAGGAATGATTGTAAGTGATACCAAGAAATATCTGAGGGTCACATACTACAAGGAGATTTAAATGGCTCCAGTGTTTAGCAAATGACATTTCACAGAATTCTACAGTGTGTTCATGTAGACGGGCAAAACGCCAAACATTTGTACACGTTATGAGGAAATTAATTAAAGTCAGTGGTGGTGGGGATCAGTGAATGCATAATGTTTTATGATTAGTGGCCAATACTGTGAAATTATAACTAAATCACATTGGAGTACAGTGTGTGATTTTATTTTTGCGTAAAGCTCCGCAGGTGTCAGTTCTACTTTTGGTAACTTCACAATGTGAGGTGATGTTGAAGCTTTGGGAAAATGCAAAGGAGACCACGTGATTAATTCAATCATTCCAGCTTAATTTTTGGAGCTGTCTCAATAGCTAGTGAAGGGCTGTAATTAACGGAAACACAGAATGGTAATGAATCCAGGGACTGTGGTCAGGGTGGGTGTGCTATCGGTTTCCAAACAGTTTTTTAAACTAAAATGAAAGATCATCATTTGAACCCTGAATTTTGAGGAGTGCAATTTGTGTTGAAAGTCCCATCATCTTTTGTACTGTTCAATTGCTAAGGAAATACATTGAAGAAATATTTTTTTAAAAATTGAACAACTGAGTGGAAATTCCAGGTCAGTATTCGTGGGAGAAGAGCACTGGGCCTAATTTACGTAATAAGGACACAGAACATAGAACAATACAGGCCCTTCAGCCCTCAATGTTGTGCTGACCTATTCTCCTACTCTAAGATCAAACTACCCTGCATATCTTACATTTTACTATCCTCCATGGGCCTATCTAAGAGTCACTTAAATGTCCCTAATGTATCTGACTCCACTACCACCGCAGGCAGCGCATTCCACGCACCCACCACTCTGTGTATATACTATACATATATCTAATATATTGAGCTTTAAAGATTGATCACAAATTCTTTCTGACTTTGGCTCCACCAGATTTGACTTTTTGGGTTCAACATTGTTGTTTTATTGATTGTTTGTTCATCTGTAATATTTCAATAGGATTGCCATCAAGATTACTGAAACTCTTAAAATTCCTATCTCCAGCCTTACTCTCACTGCACCCTACCCACCCCCCCACACCATGGAATACCAATGCCACAAAGTTTGTTTCCTGATATTAAAACTGACATAAAAGAACTTTAACTCGACAGTAAGGTCACCATCTGGGTCTGAAAGGCTGTCCCTTTATTTTATTGTGAAACTGTCAATTTTCAACTTCCATACTCTGATTGCAAATATCTGACATGTTTGTGGATTAAAATGGATTTAAAGAGTTAAAAGGCACAGATCTAAAAATAAACGCCTGACCGCAGATTCAGGAAACCAGTGTGGAATAAACAAATTGTCTGAACTTAAATTGCCTTTTTATTCAAAGACATTGGAACCAGGAAACTGTCTTCCAGAGGTCAGGTGAGAATGACTGGTCGTGACATGAAGGCTGTGGTTGACCACGTGTGGCATCAAGAAACCCCAGCAAAACTGGAGTCAATGGATATCAGGGGGAAAACTCTCCTCTGATTGTTTGGAGTCATTCCTGCCACATAGGAAGGTAATTGTTGGAGGTCAGTCATCTCAGCTCCAGGACATCTCTGCAGGAGCTCCTCAGGTTAGTGCCCTAGACACGACCACCTTCAGCTGCACCGGCTCCTTCATTATAACGTCAGAAGTGGGGACGCTCACTGATGATTACATGATGTTCAGCACCATTCGTGAATCCTTAGACACTAAAGCAGTCTGTGTTCAAATGCAGCAAGATCTGGACAATACCCAGGCTTGGACTGACAAGTGGCAAGTGACATTCATGCCACACAAATGCCCAACTCCACTAATGAGGAATCTATTCATTGCCTCTTGACATTCATTGGCATTACCATCACTGAATTACCTCACTATCAACATCCTGGTCAATATCATTGATCAGAAACTGAACTGTGGTTACAAGAGCAGGTCAGAGACTAGGAATACTCCTGTGGGTAACTCACCTCCTAACTCTCCGAATCCTGTCCACCATCTACAAGGCACAAGTTGGGACTGTAATGGAATACTCCCCACTTACCTGTTTCAAGTTCCACCTGCTTTGGAGATTGTCCATGAAATACCTGTATCACTGTTCCTTTGGTGTTGTTGGTCAAGATCCTGGAATTCCCTCTTTAACAGAGATGGGATCAGATAGGACTACATTCGCTCATTTAGAAGAATGAGGGGGAATCCCATAGAAATCTAAACCATTCTAACAGGATTAGACAGACACATACTGTCAAAGGCCCGGAGTTCGCAACCAGGGGTTAACATCCAAGGACAGGGAGTAACCCTTTTTGGACAGAAATGAGAAATTTCTCTACCCAGAGAGTAGAGAGCCAATGGAATACTCTAGCACAGGAATCTGAGGGGGCAAAAACATTGAAGACTTTCAAGAAAGATGTAGATAGTGTTCTTCGGACCAAAAGGATCAAACGATAAAGGGGATAAAATGGGAACAAGGGGCAGAGGTGGATGATCAACAGTGATCCTATTGAATGATGGAGCAGGCTTGAAGTGCTGAATGGTTTTGCTGCTGGTCCTATGGTCAAGGTTTCTACGTAAAAGCATTGAGTGCATCTGTAGCGAATGTAACGGCACAACTCCAAAAGGGAGCTCACCACCACCTTCTCCAATGCAACTAGTGATCGCCAATAAATGCTGGCCCAGCCAATGCTGCCCTTATCCCTTCAATTGAAAAATCAAAAAGCCACTCTGTAAATGTCAAGAAACACACAGGCCCCTAGTTTTAATTATACTTGTTTGTGAAGTTTCACAAATTAAAAGAAATAATCTCTCTATGCTATTGCTGCATCACCCCTCCTCCCACAACTACCCCCCACTTGCTCCATCACCACGACCCCCACCCTGCAATCAGACCGTAACAGTGTTCCTTCTCCCAGCTTACAAGCAGAAACTGAAGTGGGAGGACTCAATACAGAAAGTCGTACAGTGCTGGTTGGAGGTAAAGGACAAGCTCCTATGTAACTGCTTGGAGTCGGTGGACTGGTCCATCTTCAAAAACTCAGCAGCCAACCTAAATGAGTGTGGCCCTACTGTTACAGACTTCATCAGTAAGTGTGTAGGAGACTGCGTGCCAAAGAAGTTAACCCGAGTGTTCCCCAACCAGAAACCATGGATGAATTGGGAGATTCACTCCCTCCTCAAGTCCAGGTCTGAGGCGTTCAAGTCGGGTGACCCTGACCTATACAAGAAATCCAGGTACGATCTTCATGAAGCCATCAGAGATGACAAGACACAGCACCAGACTAAGCTCGAGATCCAGACTAACCACATGGGCACACATCGGCTGTGGCAGGGCTTACACGATGTAACGGGCTACAGGGTGAAGTTGAGTAGAATTGCTGACAGCAATGCAATCTCTCCCCAATGAGCTCAATGCATTCTGTGCTCGTTTTGAACAGAAGGTCAGTGAAACGATGTCACCTATCCCATCAGCCTCAGGTGTACCTGTACCCACGGTCACCAACGTCAGATCGACCTTCCTGAGGGTGAACTCACACGAAGCGATTGGCCAGGATGGGCTCCCTGACTGTGCACTCAGATCCTGCGGGGACCAGCTGGTGGGAGGATTCACTAACATCTTTAACCTCCCCTTACACTGACGTGAGGTTCCCACCTGCTTCAAGAAGACCACCATCATCCCAGTGCCAAAGGAAAATCAAGCAGGGTGCCTCACTGACTACCACCCACGGGCTCTAACATCCATCGTGTGAAGTGCCTCAAGAGGTTAGTCATGGCTCACATCAACTCCAGCCAGCCAGGGTGCCCTGATCCACTACAATTCACCTGCTGTCACAACAACTACATGGCAGACACTGTCTCCCAGACGCTACACTCATCCTTTGAGTACCTGGATAACAAGGACACCTACATCAGTCTCCTATCTATTGACTTAACTCCACCTTCAACACCATAATGTCAGCAAAACACAGAAGCCGGTCAATAACTTCAGAAAACGCAGAAGAGGACGTGCCCCTGTCTGTCTCAGTGGTGCTGAGGTGGAGGAAGTTCCTAGAAGTAAATATCAAGACTAAGGAAATTTGTCATGTCCACAATGACTCTCACCAATGTTTATAGATGCACCATAGAAAACATTCCATCAGGATGGTATGGCTTAGTATGGCAAGTGCTTTGCCCAAGATTGTGAGAAATCAGAGTTGTGAACACAGCCCAGTCTATCATGAAAACCAGCTTTCCTTCCATTTTCTGAAGAAGGGTCTTGACCCGAAACGTCAACTTTCCTGCTCCTTTGATGCTGCTTGGCCTGTATTCATCCAGCTTCACATTGTGTGTTATCTTTCTTCCATCAACTCTGTCTACACTTCCCACTGCTTTGGCAAAGCGGCCAACATTATCAAAGACCCCCCCCACCCCAGTTGTACTCTCTTCCATCAGGCTGAAGTTACAAAAGTTTTTGAAAATGTATACCAACAGATTTAAGAACAGTTTCTACCCGACTGTTATCCGACTTTGGAACAGAGCTCTCAATTATTAAAACTGATCTTTCTGTGCACCTTCTCTGTAGCTGTAACACTAATACTCTGCATTCTGTTCTATTCCCCTGACATACTTATGTCAGTATCTAAGTGCTCAACCAATGCACATTTCAGGTGAAGCAGCACTTTACCTGCACATCACACAATCCAGTCTATTGCATTCACTGCTCACAAATGTGGTCTCCTCTACATTGGGGAAATGAAACATGGACTGGGTCACCGCTTCGCAGAACATCTACGTTCCATTCACAAAAAAGACCCTGAGCTTCCAGTTGCCTACCACTGCAATATACCGCCCTGTTCCCTGGCCAGGATCTCTGTCTCAGGCTTGTTGCAATGCTCCAGTGAAGCTCTACAAGTTGGAAGAACAGCACTTCACTTTCCACTTGGACTCAATATCGAGTTCAACAACTTTAGGGCTTGTTCTCCCATGTCCTTAGCCCAGCCTCCACGCACCAGGCCACCTTATCACACAGTCTGCTATTACACACTACCAATTGTTAACCACTAACAGTCCCCATTAATTGATATTCACCATCCCAGCTGAATTGTTATCCACTCATTTGTCTGTCTGACTGTCATTCTCTCTCTTTGGGCTCTATCCCCACCTATTGTTTACTACTTATCCTCCTCCCCATCCTACCTTCTGCATAAGGGCTGACATTTTCCCAGCTACCATCGCTTCTGAGGAAGGGTCACCAGACCCGAAATGTTAATTCTGATTTCTCTCCACAGATGCTGACAAACCTGCTGAGCTTTTCCAGCGATACCTGCTTTTGTACTTAAGTATGGTATGATTTGCCTGAATAGTCTTGTGCTGTCTCAGGCTCTTGCATGCTCTCTGGCTCTCTCGCTCACGTGCTCTTTAACATAATGTTCTACTATTTTTCTTCAGGCTTAGTAAGTAATAAAACTCCTTTCACTTCACTCAAGAAAGCACTGCAATAGTTTCTTTCATTTTGACTCATATTTTACCTTTTATTTGAAACCTAATATAACCTAATACGATGGCTTAGTGGTTAGCACTGCAGCCTCACAGCACCAGGGACCGAGGTTCCATTCCAGCCTCGGGTGACTGTCTGTGTAGAGTTTGCACATTCTCCCCGTGTCTCTGTAGGTTTCCTCTGGGTGTTCTGGTTTTCTCTCACAGTCCAAAGATGTGCAGGGTAGGTGGATTGGCCATGCTAAATTGCCTGTATGTTCAGAGATATGTAGATTTCGTGGGGTATTCAAAGGGTCAGTGTGGACTTGTTGGGCCGAAGGACCAGTTTTCACACTGTAGGGATTCTATGAAATAACTGCAAAATAGAATTAAAAATCTTAGCAGCCGACTAAGGCAAAAGTTCAAACGATTAGCCTCCTGGCCTCATCATGCTGCAGGTAAGATTGATGAAATTGTCACGAGTGTCAGGTGGAAGACGTTTAAGACCTAAATACCAAAAGTAAGTGAAAACATGTTTGGGCTTTTGTTGTTATTAAATATAAATCCACGCCCAGGTACCAGATTATTATGTATTAGTGAGAATTAGTCATTTTCCCCTTTGTGAGATTGGACACACAAAGTTTGCCATTAATCTTTCCTCCTATCACTGACAGATCAGATTTACTTTCCTGCTGCACATGAATGCAGCGAAAAGGGCTCCATAAATGATTCTAAATGATATAATGAATCTTAAAAACTACAGGAAATGTTTTATATCAGCAGCAAGTAAACCATCTGACTTGCTGTGACCTCACAATATTCACTCGCTGTACAGATGGGTAATTTGTGTAAGTGCCAGTCCTACTGACAAAGCAACACTTACAGCCTGAGAATGTCTGATCATAAAGACAGAAACATAAGCAGCAAACATGCAACTCTTTCCAAGTTGCTTATATAAGGTTTAGGAAACAAGGAATGGAAAAGGCTCTGGAGGGATACAAGTTAGCCAGGAAGCAGCTGAAGAAAGGGCTGAGGAGAGCTATAAGGGGGCATGAGAAAACCTTGGGGGATAGGATCAAGTAAAACTCCAAGGCTTTTTACACGTATGTGAGGAATAAGAGAATGACCAGAGAAAGGGTAGGGCCAATCAAGGATTGTAAAGGGAATTTGTGCACAGGGCAAAGAGCCTAAAAAGATAGGAGCGGTCCTCAATGTATACTTTTCTTCAATATTCACAACTGAGAGGGACCTAGTTGTAGGGGAGGACAGTGTGAAACAGGCTGGTAAGCTAGAGGGGGTCGATTTAGTAAGGAAGATGTGATAGGAATTTTGAGGAACTTGAAGATAGCTAAGTCCCCCGGGCCTGATGGGATTTATCCAAGGATTCTATGGGAAGTGAGGGAAGAGATTACAGGGCTTTTGGCGATGATCTTTTTGTCCTCACCATCCAGAAGTATAATGCTGGAAGATTGAAGAGAGGCAAACATCATTCCCTTGTTCAAAAAAGGGAATAGGGATAACCCCAGAAATTACAGGCCAGTTAGCCTTACATCACTGGTGGGCAAATTATTGGTAAGGGCTCTGAGAGAGAGGATTTATGATCACATGGAAAGGCACAGTTTGACTGATGATAGTCAGCATGGATTTGTGAGGGGGAGATCATGCCTCATAAACCTTATTGAATTCTTTGAAGAGGTGACCAAACACGTGGATGAAGGTAGAGCAGTGGATGTGGTATAAGTAAGGGGTTTGATTAGGTTCCCCATGGTAGGCTCCTACAGAAAGTAGGGAGGGTTGGAAGAGGGTGAAATGTGGCAGATTGGATTCAGAATTGGCTGACCCTTCGACAAAGGGTGGCAGTGGACAGAAAATATTCAAGATGGTGCTCAGTTACAACATACCACAAGGATCTGTTCTGGGTCTTATTCAATTTGTGATTTTTGTAAATGATTTGGATGAAGGAGTGGCAGGGTGGGTTAGTAAGTTCATGGACGATACGAAGGTGGGTCGAGTTGTGGATAGTCTGGAGGGCAGTTTTAGGTTACAAAGGGACATCGATAGGATGCAGAGCTGGGCTGAGAAGTGGCAGATGGAGTTTAACCCTGAAAAGTGTGAGGCGATTCATTTTAGAAGGACAAACTTGAAAGCAGAATACAGGGTTAACAGAAAGATTCTTGGCAGTGTGGAGGAGCAGAGGGATCTTGGGGTTCATGTCCACAGTTCTCTGAAACCTGCCACCCAGGTGGATAGAGTTGTTAAGAAGGCGTTTTGGGGTATTAGCTTTCATTAATAGTGGCTATTAGATGGGCAATTTAATTAATAAAGTTCAAGAGCTATGAAATTATGCCCCAGCTATCAAAAGCCTGGTTCGGCCACATCTGAAGTATTGTGTCCAGTTCTGGTCTCCCCATTGCAGGAAAGATGTGGAAGTGTTGGAAGAAGTGCAGAGGAGATTTGCCAGGATGTTGCCTGGAATGGAAGGAAGGCCTTACGAGGAAAGGTTGAGAGAGCTTCCCAATGTAGAGGAAGCCACAACGGGTACAACGGATGCAGTATACCACATTGACAGATGTGCAGGTGAACATCTACTTGATGTGGAAAGTCATCATCTGCCACTGTGGTATACTGCATCCACTGTACCTGATGTGGCTTCCTCTACATTGGGGAAACCAAGCGGATGCTTGGGGACCGCTTTGCAGAACACCTCCGCTCGGTTCGCAACCAACAACTGCACCTCCCAGTCGCGAACCATTTCAACTCCCCCCTCCCAATCTTTAGATGACATGTCCATCCTGGGCCTCCTGCAGTGCCATAATGATGCCACCTGAAGGTTGCAGGAACAGCAACTCATATTCCGCTTGGGAACCCTGCAGCCCAATGGTATCAATGTGGATTTCACAAGCTTCAAAATCTTCCCTACCCCAACTGCATCCCAAAACCAGCCCAGCTCTTCCCCACCTCCCTAACCTGTTCTTTCTCTCACCTATCCCCTCCTCCCACCTCAAGCCGCACCTTCATTTCCTACCTTCTAACCTCAACTCGCCTCCTTGACCTGTCCGTCCTCCTTGGACTGAACTAGCCCCTCTGTACCTCCCCACCTACATTCACCTCTATAGGCTCCATCCCTGCCCCATTAACTTGTCTGTCTCCTCTGCACCTATCTTCTCCTCTATCCACCTTCAATTTGCCTCCCCCTCTCTCCCTATTTATTTCAGAAACCTCTCCCCATCCCCCTTTTCTGATGAAGGGTCTGGGTCTGAAACATCAGCTTTTGTGTTCCTAAGATGCTGCTTGGCCCGCTGTGTTCATCCAGCTCCACACTGTGTTATCTCAGACTCCCCAGCATCTGTAGTTCCCATTATTCCAGAATCCTGGTGTGCTTTATTAACAACTTTTTCTCAGTCTTTCAATTTTTGACGATTTATGTATATGTATCCCCAGTTCTCTCTATTCCAGTGGTCCCTTTAGAATTCTTCTCTTTATTTTGTATTTCCTCTCCTCATTCTCCCTTCCAAACAACATGATTTTTCAAATCTTTGTATTTTCCTTGGCCATGTATCTGTCCATTTCACCAGACGTCCGCATCTTCTCAAAGTCTCTCAGGGGAGAGTTATTGAACGAAATGATGTTGGAAGTGGAGTCCCAGGTAGACAGGATGGTGAAGAAGGTGTTTGGTACATTTGCCTGTAGTGGTCAGTGCACTGAGTATATTTGTATAGAGGTCATGTTGTGGCTGTACAGGACATTAGTTTGGCCACTTTCATTACTGTGTGCAATTCTGGCCTCCTTGCTGTTGGTAGGATGTTGTGAAACTAGAAAAGGTTCAGAAAAGATTTACAAGGATGTTGCCAGGGTTAGAGGGTTTGAACTATAGGGAGAGGCTGAATAGATTGGGAGTATTTTCCGTGGAGCATTGGAGGCTGAGGGGTGGCCTTATAGAGGTTTATAAAATCATGAGGGGCATGCATAGGGTGAATTGGCAAGGTCTTTTCCCCAGGGTGGGGGAACCCAAAACTAGAGGGCATAGGTTTGTGGTGAGAGGGGAATGATATAAGATGTACATAAGGGGCAAATTTGCCACACAGAGGATGGTATGTGTATAGACTGAGCTGCCACAGGGAGTGGCGGAGGCTGGTATAATTTACAACATTTAAAAGCCATTTGGATGTTTATATTAATAAGAAGGGTTCAGAAGGATATCGACTAGCTGCTGGCAAATGGGACTAGATTTATATAGGATATTTAGTCAGCATGTATGAGTTGGACCGAAGGGTCTGTGACTGTGCTTTATATCTCAATGACTCTATCAGCCCCCTTGCAGCTTATAACATTTTCCAATATTTGTGTCAGCTGCAACGTTGGAATTGTATCCAATTCACCCAAAAGTAGGCGATGACATACAGTGGGCCTAAACCTGACTCCCTGGTGAATTTCAATATATTTATTTCTCCTGGCTAAAGAATAGCCCTCATATTGAACAGATTTTCTTTGAAACCCTACAGTATAGAAACAGGCTCTTCAGCCCAACAAATCCCCACTGACCCTCAGATCATCCCACCCAGACCCATTCCCCAAAACCCACCTAATCTGCACATCCCAGAACACCACAGGCAATTTAGCACAGTCAATCCACCTAACCCGCACAGTTTTGCACTGTGGGAGGAAACCAGAGCACCTGGAAGAAACCCACACAGACACAGGGAGAATATGCAAACACCACACAGACAGTATAGTGAGGGCGGAATTGAACCCAGGTCTCTGGTGCTGTGAGGCAGCAGTGCTAACCGCTGAGTCACTGTGCCACCCACGCCTCTGCCGTCTTTATTCAACTGACTCTAATCTCAGCCAGACAAGACTGCTTTTATCAAAAGGTTAATCATTATTATGTGCAAAGACCTGCAGAACTTAAGAGGTTCTTGGCAAAGCACCAGATGTCAACCTGTTCATGTCCAGCAGCAAATAATCACTTTGCTTCTCACTGTTCACTTTATCTCCAAACTATCTTAGAGATCGGGTGTCACAATGCTGTGATTTTTTAAAAAAAAGGTTTTACAGGCATGTGTGGCATGTCCTGCATTTCGACAAAATTGTTGGCTAAATTGTACATTGATACATCCCAGGAATGAGCTTTTTCACCATCATTATTTCTAGTCATAATAAGAATCTACAAGTTTAAAAAAAAGCGATAACCTTAATGATGAGATTAAACCAAATCCTAATCCTTTTTGAATGTATATTTACACAAGGAGAGTTTCTGCAGTCATTGTAATGTGAATGGTGACAGTTCAGTTTAGATGTAACTTGATGGTGTAAAGTGATGACGGAGTGCCTTTGTTTAGTATTTTGGAACCATCTGTCCTGATCTTTAACCCTTTAGCTGGATGATGTAACACTGGCATTAGTGACTTTTGGAGGTGATGACACATTTCCTTTGTCCCAGTGAAGAAGGAAAACTGTGACAACATTCAAGACCAAAACTCTATTTGATTCCGTTGACACTAGCAAAACCCTGAGGAAATGTATGAGGAGCTGAACATTTGAATGACAGCAGGAGGTGGTCATTCGGCTCCTCCACCAATCAGTATGTTCATGGCTGATCTGATTACTCCACACTCTCCCACAATAACCTTTCATCCTGCCACCTTGCTTACCAATTCCCAATCCCTTCCCCCTCTCCCTCCCAGACCCCCAGTCCTGATCTCTTTCCTGCTTCTCCCGCCCTGGGGTGTGGTGGGGTGGTACTGTATTCCTCCAAAATCTGTGCACATATGCAATTCAAAACAGCACTTAGTGTGCATGCATTGGTGTTAGCAAACACACACGACCTTTCCTGCAACTTTTCAGGCAGAGAATCCCACACATTTTCAACTCTGCAAAAAAAAATTCTCCTCAACAGTGTCTTAAATTGATCGCACCTTGTTTTTTTTAACAGTGACTGCTAGTTCTAGATTCTCCTACAAATAGAAATGTCCTTTCCAGAATCACCCTGTCAAGACCCATTCGGTTCAAATATATTTCAATCACGTCACCTTCTATTCTTCACTCCAGCAGGTACAAGCCCAGCCTATTGAAACTTTCTTCATAAGACAAGCTGCCCATTTCAACTATTAGATATAACACAGTGTGGAGCTGGAGGGACACAGCAGGTCAGGCAGCATCAGACCCTTCTTATTGCTTCTCTGCTGCCTGGCCTGCTGTCCTCCTCCAGCTCCACATTTTAGACTGACTCCCAACATCTGCAGTCCTTTTTACCTCCTAATCACTTAGTTAATGTACTTCTTTTTATTCTTCCTGTCTAAATCGACAATTTTCTACATTATTTTACATCGGCCAGATCTTTGCTCACTCATTCAACCTATTTATACTGACAGAATCACTATGGTTATATCACATTGTATTCTCCCTGTGTCCTCTTCACAGCTTCCATTTCTATCCTTGTGGCAACAGCAAATTTACCAAAAATACTTTCCTTCCCTACGCCCAAGTCTTTTATGTGAATTGTAAAAGATTAGGGGGTCACAGAATTGACCCCTGAGGCACTTTACTCTTCAAATCTTGCCAAGCTGACCACCATCCATTGACACCCACTCTCTGTTTCCTATTAGCAGCCAGGTGTCTCTCCATGCAATAAACTCCCTCCTACACCCGGACCCTCTCTTTTTCACACAATAACCGTTGATGTGGTGCCTTACCAACCACCTGCTGGAAATCTAAATACAATATGCCCACTGGTTCCACACCTTGTTATTTCTTCAAGGGGCTCCAATAAATTGATTAAACATGATTTCCCTTTTAACAAATCCACATGATGTTGCCTGATCTCCTTGAATTTATCTAAATTTTCTGCTATAACATCTTCAATGCTACCATCTAACATTTCCCCAAAACAGACGATCAGTGACCTATAGTTTCCTGCTTTCTGAAAACAACAAATGCTGGAGATCACAGCAGGTCAGGCAGCATCCGTGGAGAGAGAGCAAGCGAACATTTCAAGTCTACACGACTCTTCATTTAGCGCTCTGATGAAAAGTAATCTAAACTTGAAACAGCTGTTTGGTTTCTCTCTCCATGGATGGTGCCTGACCTGCTGTGATCTCTGGCATTTGATGGTTTCAGCATTTGCAGTAATTTGCTCCTACATTGTGTTTCCTGCTTTCTACCTCCCTTCCTTTTTGAATGAAGGAGGTACATTTGCTATTTGCCAGTCTAGGGATACCTTTCCTAAATCTGGGAAACTTTGGAAAATTAAAAGCAATGTATCAACTATCCTACTAGGCGCTTCTTTTAAAACTTGAGGATAGAGTTCATCATGACCTGGGCACTTGTCAGCCCACAGCTTCAACAAAGTACTCTATATGACTTCCTGGGTGACTGTAAATTTTCATGAGTTCCTCCTTGCCTTCTATTTCCTTATTTGTGACTAATTCTGGGATGTTATATAGATCCTCTATAATGAAGTGTCAAAATCTTTCTCCAATTTTCTGCCATCTCCTTATTTTGCTTTGTTAATTCCCTGGGCTCACTTTCCCCAGGAACATTGCTCATTTTGGCATTTTTTTCTTTTTATATATGTAGGAACTCTTATTGTCTGGTTTTAAATTGCTGGTTAGCTTTCTCTCATGCTCAAATGCTCCCCTCCTTGTTTTCGTGGTAACTATTCTTTGCAGTTTTTAATATTCTGTCCAATCTCTGACCTCTGTCTATCTTTTCTTCAATTAAATGCCTTTTTTCCTTCAGTTTAATGTTATCTTTAACTTTTTATCAACTTATCCATTGGTGGTGGGACCTCCTGTCAGAATTTTTTCTTTCTTGTTGGAAAGGAGTGGGGCCACAGGGAGGAGCACCCAGATTGACTGAAATCAAACTGAGAAAGGGGATGTCAATGGAAAGCTGTGACATGATGTCTATTGTCCTCGATTTTTCAAAAAAAATACAACAAAACTAATTCATGGGCAACTAACTAATTACCTCAGGGAGACAATGGCCTAATGGTATTATCGCTGGACTGTCAATCTAGACACCCAGATACCGTTCTGGGGACCCTGGTTCAAATCCTGTCGTGGCAGATGGTGGAATTTGAATAGGGAATTAAGAATCTAATGATGATCATGAATCCAATGTCAATTGTCAGGAAAAGTCCATCTGGTTTGCTGATTCCTTTTAGGGAAGGAACCTGCCATCCTTACCTGGTCTGGCCTACACGTGACTCCAGACCCACAGCAATGTGGTTGACTCTGAAATGCCCTCTGGGCAATTAGGGATGGGCAATGAATGCTGCCCTAGCCAGAGACACTCTTATCCCATGAAAGAATAAAGAAAAAAAACTAATCAATAAATTATATCGGAGATAATGGGAACTGCAGATGCTGGAGACGTGCTCCTAAGATGCTGCTTGGCCTGCTGTGTTCATCCAGCTTCACACTTTATTATAATCAATAAATTAATTAACTTTGCCAAGGCTGACTGCCTACCCCTGATCCAAGGCTGTGTCCCTCGAGAAGGACCACATGGTGTGCACTGGCACTCTTGTTGATGCCTTTCAGAACGGGTGGGCACCTGGGGGAGGTGTGGGGTGCTTTATTTCTCCCCAAAATTTATTGTGATTTGATCCCTACCCTCCCCCTAACTTTTCTTTCTCATGTAGGCATTGCCCCTAGGGGCTGTTCTTGATACAGATGCTTTTGTCACAACGGGTGCTTTTCCTGGTGGTGGTATGTTAGTAAAATTATTTCCACAGCTGGCTTTTTTTCTTGTGTCTCAAAAAAAAGTAATAAAAACAATTAACCAGGAGATCAGAATCTCCTCAAAAAAATTCTTAAAAAAGAGGAAAAAACAGTTAACATAAGTAGAAATGGCTGGACAGGTGATGTGTTGTAGCTGTATGATGTTGGAGCTGGCTGATCCCAATGTGAACGGCAGTGACCACATCTGCAGCAAGTGTTGGCTGCTGGAGGAACTTCAGCTCAGAGCTGATGAGCTAGAGTCAAGCTTCAGACACTGTGGCGCATCCGGGAGGGGGAGAGTTACCTGGACGCTCTGTCTCAGGAGGCAGTCATATCTGGTAGATTAAGTACCACAAGTTCAGTCAGTGGTCAGGGACAACAGGGGCTGACTGTAAGCGAGGCAAGTAGAGGGATCCTGCGTTCAGGAACAGAGTAGCCTCAGCTCTAGACCTTGTCCAACAGGTACGAGGTACTTTCTCCCTGTGTGGATGAGGAACAGGGCTGTAGGGAGGATAACCAAGCTGACCATGGCACTATGGTATAAAGGCCATTCAAGAGGAGTGAGCAAAAGGTGCTAATTGTAGGGGATTCTACAATTAGGCGAATAGAAAGCATCCTTTGTAAGCAGGTGAGAGAGTCCTGCATGGAGGGGAGGATCCAGTTATAGTGGTCCACATTGTTTGTGCCAATGTAGACAAGGATAGGAAAGAGGACCTGTTCAGGGATTATCAGGAACTAGGTTATAATCTCTGGATTATTACCCGAGCTACATGCAAGTTGGCATAAGGACACGAGAATAAGGGAAGTAAACGTGGCCAAAAGTGTGATGTAGGTAAGAGGGGTTCCTTTTCGTGGGGCACTGGCATCAGTTTTGGAACAGGAGGGTTCTGTGCGGCTGGGACGGTCTCCTCCTGAACCGAGCTGGGACCAGTGTTCTAGTGAAAACGGTAAATAGGCTGATCAACAGGATTTTAAACTAGAAAGTGGGAGCGAAGGGAATAGTAAAACACCCAAGAAGTATAATGGCCAATGGGAAACCAAGTAGCAGGTTAACATCTGTGGGGTTGGATTTAACTACATGGAAAAGTATCCAAAAAGAAAGGAGAACTCCAGAGGAGGTTATAGAAGTCTCCAGAACACACAATAGGACAGAATGCTTGGAAAGGGTTAGAAATCTAATTCCAGATGCACTAGATAAATGAATAACAATGTGAAGAGGGATGGTAAAGACAGGACTGAAGGTGTTATATCTAAAAGCACACACTATACGTAATAAGGTAAATGAGCTTGTGGCACAAATTGAAATTGGCAGGTGTGATTTGGTGGGCATCCCTGAGATGTGGCTACAAGGGAATCCAGTCTGGGAGCTAAATATCCAAAGATATGCATTCTATTGAAAAGATGGGCAGATGGGCAGAGGGGGTGGGGTTTCATTGTTAGTAAGAAGTTAAATTAAATCAATAGCAAGAAACAAAGTAGGATAAGATGATGTAGAATCTGTCTGGGTAGAGTTGAGAAATGGCAAAGGTGAAAAAAACCATAATGGGAGTTATGTACAAGCAGCCAAACAGTAGTCAGGATTTCGAGCACAAGATATACCAGGAGATAGAAAAGGTGTGCACGGAAGACAAAGTTACAGTGATCATGGGAGATTTCAATCGGCAAGTGGACAGGGAAAATCAGGTTGGTAGTGGATTGATTAGATTAGATTCTCTACAGTGTGGAAACAGGCCCTTTGGCCCAACGAGTCCACACCGCCCCTTGATATATCCCACCCAGACCCATCCCCCTATAACCCACACACCCCTGAATATTATGGGCAATTTAGGATGGCCAATTCACCTAGCCTGCACATCTTTGGATTGTGGAAGGAAACCGGAGCACCTGGAGGAAACCCATGCAGACACGGGGAGAACATGCAAACTCCGCACAGATAGTTGCCCAAGGCTGGAATCAAACCCGGGTCCCTGGTGCTGTGAGGCTGCAGTGCTAACCACTGAGCCACTGTGCTGCCCCAAAGAAAAGATTGGAAGAAAAGAAATTTGTGGAATATCTATGAGATGGCTTTTTGAATTGGCTTGTGGTGGAGCCCCCTATGGATTTAGTGATGTGCAGTGAGGCAAGCTTGATATGGTAGCTTAAGGTACCATTAGGAGCTAGTGACCATAACATGATGGAATTTACTCTGCAGTTTGAGAGGGAGAAGATTGAACCAGAGGTAACAGTATTATAGCTGAATAAAGTCGACTGCAGAGTCTTGAGGCAGGAGCTGGGCAGAATTGACAGGAAGACGAGCCTAGCAGGAAAGACTGTGGAACAGCAATGGCAGGAGTTTCTGGAAGTAATTAAGGAGACACAGCAAAAATTCATCTCTAGGAAAGAGAAGCATGGTACAGGGAGGATGAGGCAACCATGGCTGACTAAGGATGTCAGGGACTGCATAAAAGCGAAAGAAAAAACATATAACATGGCAAAGAGCAGTGGGAAACCAGAGCACTGGGATGCTTACAAAGACCAACAGAGGGCAACAAAAAAAAATAAGGCGGGAGAAGATTAAACATGAGGTTAAGCTAGTCAAAAATATAAAAGAAGATTGCAAGAGTTTCTTTAGATATATAGAGGTCAAAAAGGAGACAAAATAGACATTGGGCAGCTGGAAAATGATGCTGGAGAAGTAGTAATTGGGAATAAAGAAATGGCTGAGAAACTGAATAAGTACTTTCTGTCAGTCTTCATGGTGTAAGGCATGAGTAAAATCTAAAAATTCAAGAGTGTCAGTGGGTGGGGGGGCAGAAAATAGCATAGTGGCCATCACCAAGAAGATGGAGCTAGAAAAACTAATTGGCCTGAAGATGGATATATAACCAGGACCAGATGGACTCCACCCCAGAGTTCTGAGGGACATAGCTGAAGAGATAGTGTAGACATTTGAAGTGGTCTTTCAGGGATCACTGGAGTCAGGGAGGATCCCAGAGGACTGGAAAATCACTAATGTAAACCCTCGCCCGCTCTGTGTTTGTCAAAGGGATCATGGATTATGAAGAGAAAGCAGGAGAATGGGGCTGAGAAACTTATCAGCCATGATTGAATGATAGAGCAGACTTGATGGGCCAAATGGCCTAATTTCTGTTCCTATTGTCTTATGGCCTTGTGGGCTAATATACCTGTCTATTCTGAAATATCTCAATAAACTTTTGACTCTGCAATTCTATTCACTTATTCCTTAACCTAATTTATTAACTCACTTCAGTAAGCACTGCTTCAAGCCCTCATAATTGCCTTTTGATTTGATTTGATTTGATTTCTTGTCACGTGTACCTAAGTACAGTGAAAAGCTTTGTTTGTGAGCAGTACAGGCAGATCACAGTAAGCAAGGACATACAGGTCATTATTTAAAGTTAGAGAGTCCATTCATCAGTCTGATAACAGCTGGGAAGAAGCTGTTCCTGAACCTGCTGGTGCTTTTGTTCAGGTTTCTGTATCTTCTGCCTGACAGAAGAGGTTGGAGGAAATCATTACCGGGGGTACGATGGGTCTTTGATGATGTTGGCAGCCCTTTAGCAGCAGAGGCATTATTGTGCCTTCTTGACCGTTGCATTTATGCTGGAAGTCCAGGGCAGGTTGTTGGTTATTGTCACGCCAAGGAGCTTGATGCTGTTCACTCTCTCGACCTCAGTTCCATTGATGTTGCTGGGGGCGTGATCCCCTCTTTTCTTTTTGAAGTCAATGATCAGTGCTATAGTTTTGCCGATGTTGAGAGAGAGGTTATTCTCATTGCACCATGTCATCAAACCTTCCATCTCCTTTCTGTATTCTGACTCAGCGTTGTTTGATATTCATCCTACCATAGTGATATCATCAGCAAACATGTAGATAGTGTTCATTCAGAATTGGGCTACACAGTTGTGGGTGTTCAGGGAGTGAAAGAGGGGGCTGAGAATGCAACCATGGGGGGGGGGGGGCGCTCAAGTGCTCTTATTTAAGTTTGAAGTACTGGCCTTATACCTACTCTTCTGTCCCTTAGACTGCAAGTAAAATTCAATCATAATGTGATTGATGTTACCCGTGGATGCCTTCACTGTGAGTTTATTAATTAATCCAACCTCATCGTACAATACCAGGTTTACTGGAGCTTATCCTAAGGTCAGTTCCAGAATGAGCTTTTCTAAGAAGCTATCCCAAAAACATTCTGTGAACTCCTCTTCTGGGCTAGCTTTGCCACCTAATGTTTCCAGTCTACATGAGGTCTAAAAACTCCCATGGATTATTGCCTTCATTTTCTTACAAGCTCTTTACTTAATATCTGTCTTAACATGTGATTAATCTAGGGGGCCTGTACATCATTCCTACTTCTCCTCTCTATCCAAACCACTTCTACATCCTGATTTCCTGAACTTAGGTCATCTCTCTTTACTGTACTAATACCGTCATTAATTAACCCTTTCCTTACTTTCAGTTCCTTCAAAATACCCTTCAATATTCAGCTCCCAATACAAGTACTCCTGCATCCTTACCCCTGTAATGACTGCCAAGTCATTCATGTTCATTTCCATTTGGATGCTCAGTTCATGTTTTGAATGTTTTACGCATTCAGACACACAGTCTTTAGTTTTGTCATTTTCTTATATTTTTAGCCTCTGGCCTTATCTGTTGATTCGCTGTCTTAGATTTGTACTATCACTTCCTGTCATGGTCTGTTTATCTCTCTGCCTTGCCAGTACTGTGTTAACTGAAGTGTTTCAGGCACTCAGTCCCAAAGTCTTTATTTGACTAATGATAGAAGTTAGTGATTCTGAACTGATTGATGCAGACACATAGACAGATTCATTTGTCTTTACATTCTGCAGATCACAAGCACAAGCTTTATGTCAGCTCCACATTCTGCTGATCTGTAAGCTACTCAATTAAAGAAAAGTCAAAAGTCAATTAAATTCTTCCAGTTTGTCCATCTCAAAGCTCCAGGTGGTAAAGAGGATCTGACCTGTTTACCAGGCAGTGTCAAGCATCTGCAGGCAACTTTTATAGGTTCATGCTGTTTGAAACAGCACTGCTGTGCTGGGAAACATTAGTGAAAAATCTGTGTCAATGAGATGTTGATTTGGAGGAGCCCGTTGGAGCTTAAAGGTGGCCCATCTGCCTGCACAGCTTTAATTCCAAAATCTGTGCCATTCCGAGGCGACTGTGGGTCTGGTGTCTCTTAACCATTCTGTATATGTGAATGTCAATGCCAAAGTATCTTAGGTTTGGTCAAATTAATTTCATATATATCATATTTCAGTCCATTACATGTAGCAATAGTTTGAAAGAATTAATGTTTCCAGGATATAGTAATAAATGATAGAATTTACTCTGCAATTTGAGAGGGAGAAGATAGAATCAGAGGTAATGGTATTACAGCTGAATAAAGGTGACCACAGAGGTATGAGGGAGGAGCTGGGCAGAATTGACTGGAAGAGGAACCTAGCAGGAAAGACAGTGGAACAGCAATAGCAGGAGTTTCTGAACTGACACCTGCTTCTTTGAACCTTTTAATGTTGAGTTGAGAACGCTTTGGATGGGACAGGAGTACGTATACTAATTATTTCAAAGTAAACAGATTAAAGATTAGGCTTCCATATTTCACACTAATGGATATTCAGTCAGTTCAGTCAGAAAAATTCATCTTGCAATAATAAGATAATGAGCGCTTTGTATCTGTCACATCTGGTCTTAAAACAGCACCTGCTCAGAAATAACCTGCTCAGTGACGCCCAGTTTGGGTCCCACCAGGGCCACTCAGCTCCTGACCTCATTACAGCCTTGGCTCAAACATGGACAAAAGAGCTGAATCCCAGCATGCGTTACTGCTTATGCTAGAGTCTGAACATTAAAGTATAACACCAAGCTATCACAA
Organism: Stegostoma tigrinum; assembly: GCF_030684315.1. Lineage (NCBI taxonomy): Eukaryota > Metazoa > Chordata > Chondrichthyes > Orectolobiformes > Stegostomatidae > Stegostoma > Stegostoma tigrinum. The sequence continues at coordinate 46,845,707 of NC_081377.1, read as the reverse complement.
ATGACACAATCAATTCGGATATTAACACCAGTGAGGTGGACTCTGTGTGGGTAGAGCTCAGAAACACCAGGGGCAGAAAAATAACAAGACAGGGGTGGGGGATTATATGTAAATCCCCAAACTGTAGTGGTAAAGGTGGGAAAAGCTTTCAGCAAGAAATTAGATAGGCAGGCAACAAACGTACATCTGTAAATATAGGCAACATATATAGATTGGGTAAACCAAACTGGTAACAGTACCTAAAAGAAGGAATTCTGGAGAGCGTGTAAGAAGGTTTCCTGGATCAATATGTTGAGGAACCAACTCAAGAGTGGAGTAAGCCATTGAGAACACGGAGATTGAGGAGCGTACAGAATGTGGATCATATTGAACACTGGAGCAGACTCCAAAGGCTGAATAACCTAGTCCTTTTCCATTTTATGTTCCTATGCATAGTGTGGCCATCCTAGGCTGAGTATTGTGTAATGAGAAAGAAATAATTGGCAATCTAGTTGTGTGATGCCCTTTGGGGAAGAGTGACCATAATATCATTGAAATAAGGAAATGTGAGCGGCAGGCCAACCAAGGCTAACCGCTAAATTCTGGATAGTATTAGATTGAAGGAATTGGTGCTGAAATTGGCAAAAATGAGTAGCAGGCCTAAGGATTGGGAGGAGTTTAAATTTTAACAAGTGTGGTCAAGAGGATTTATGACAACGGGAGAAATGGAGCATTCAAGTGAGATTGTGGGGACTCTCCAAACTGATTATAAACACTTTGACAGGAATGTGAACAGAAACAGTTGAATGGAAAATAATGTAGGTTCCCTAAAGTCAGAAACAGGAGAAGTTGTATGGTGAACAAAGACATGGCAGAACTATTGAAGACATATAATTGGTATTGTCTTCACAAAGGGGGCCACTAATAATTTCCCAAAACTGAAGGTAATCAGTGTGCATTTGGAAATGATACTGAGTAGCTGAGAACAACCTTTCTCTCATCAGTGGCAAAACTAAAGAGCTGATCATTGACTTCAAAAAGAAAGGACGAGAACACGCCCCTACCTAATCAATGGGGCTGAGGTTGAGAGGGTGGGGAGCATCAAATTCCTCAGAGTGACAATCAGCAACAACCTGCCCTGGACTTCCCACATAGATGCAACAGTCAAGAAGGCACAACAACATCTCTTCTTCCACAGGTAGCTCAGGAGATTTGGCATGTCCATTAGGTCCCTCACCAACTTCTACAGATGCACCATTGATAGCATACTGTCCGGGTGCATAACGGCCTGGTACGACATCAGCCCAGGACCACTGTGTGCTCAGTCCAGACCATCACAGAAGCCAACCTCCCATTCATGGACTCCATTCACAAAGCTTGCTACCAATGAAAGGCTGCCAACAGAAACAAAAACCCATCGCACCTTGGTAGTGTTCTCCTACAACCTCTTCCTTCAGTTAGAAGGTATAGACGCCTGAACACATGTGTTAGCAGTTACAAGGACAGCTTCTTTCAGGCCATTATTAGACTGATGAATACACTATCTAGCCTCAAATAATGCCGATTTTGCCAACATTAATCTTGCCCCCTGTGCAATGTAACCTGTATGCCTCTAAGTCCTTTTGATCTGTACATCCTTGCTTACTGTCATCTGCCTGTACTGCTTGTAAATAAAGCTTTTACTGTGTGTTGGTGCACATGACAATAAATCAATCAAACTTCAACCTGGGGAATTTGATGAAATTAAAGGCAGATAAATTCCCAGGGGCTGATAATCTATATCCCAGAGCATTTAAGGAAGTAGCCTGAGAAACAGTGGATGCATTGGGTGGCCATCTTCCAAGATCCTATAACCTCTGAAAGCATTCCTATGGATTGGAGGGTAGCTAATGCAATCCCACTATTTAGAACAAGAAAGAATAAAGAACAAAGAAAATTACAGCACAGGAACAGGCCCTTCAGCCCTCCAAGCCTGAGCTGATCCAGATCCTCTATCTAAACCTGTCACCTATTTTCCAAGGATCTGTAGCCCTCTGCTCCCTGTCCATTCATCTGTCTAGATACATCTGAAATAACGTTATTATGCCCGCCTCTACCACCTCGGCTGCCAACGCATTCCACGCACCCACCACCCTCTGTGTAAAGAACTTTCCATGCATATCTCCCTTAAACTGTTCCCCTCACCTTGAAATTGTGGCCCCTAGTAATTGAGTCCCCCAGTCTTGGAAATAGCTTCTTGCTATCACCCTGTCTATACCTCTCATGATTTTGTAGACCTCAACAATGTCCCCCCTCAACCTCTATCTTTCTAACATAAATAATCCTAATCTACTCAATCTCTCTTCATAGCTAGCACCCTCCATATCAGGCAACATCCTGGTGAACCTCCTCTGCACCCTCTCCAAAGCATCCACATCCTTTTGGTAATGTGGCGATCAGAACTGAATGCAGTGTTCCAAATGTGGTTGAACTAAAGCCCTATACAACTGTAACATGAACTGACAGCTCTTGTACTCAATACCCCGTCTGATGAATGAAAGTATGCCGTATGCCTTTTTGACCACTCTATCGACCTGCGTTGCCACCTTCAGGCTACAATGGACCTGAGCACCCAGATCTCTCAGTGCATCAATTCTCCTCAGGGTTTTTCCATTTACTGTGTAGTTCGCTCTTGAATTGGATCTTCCAAAATGCATCACCCCACATTTGCCTGGATTGAACTCCATCTGCCATTTATCTGCCCAACTCTCCAATCTATCCATATTCTGCTGCATTCTCCGACAGTCCCTTTCACCATCTGCTACTCCACCAATCTTAGTGTCATCTGCAAATTTGCTAATAGTGATCATCAGCAAATGCAACAAATCTTGATGCAGTGATCCTGTCTACAGGAATAGTGCCAGATGACTGGAGGATAGCAAATGTGGTTCCCGTGTTCAAGAAGGGGAGTAAAGACAGCCCTGGTAATTATAGACCAGTGAGCCTTACCTCAGTTGTTGGTAAAGTGTTGGAAAAGGTTATAAGGGATAGGAGTTATAATCATCTGGAAAAGAATAAATTGATTAGGGATAGTCAGCACGGTTTTGTGAAGGGAAGGTCATGCCTCACAAACCTTATTGAGTTCTTTGAGAAGGCGACCAAACAGGTAGATGAGAGTAAACTGGTTGATGTGGCGTATATGGATTTCAGCAAGGAGTTCGATAAGGTTCCCCACAGTAGGCTATCGTACAAAATGCGGAGGAATGGAATTGTGGGAGATATAGCAGTTTGGATCGGAAATTGGCTTGCTGAAAGAAGACAGAGGGTGGTAGTTGATGGGAAATGTTCACCCTGGAGACCAGTTACTTAGTGGTGTATCGCAAGGGTCGGTGTTGGGTCCACTGCTGTTTGTCATTTTTTTAAATGACCTGGATGAGGGCGTAGAAGAATGGGTTAGTAAATTTGCAGACGACACTAAGGTCGGTGGAGTTGTGCATAGTGACGAAGGATGCTGTAGGTTGCAGAGAGACATAGTTAAGCTGCAGAGCTGGGCTGAGAGGTGGCAAATGGAGTTTAATGCAGACAAGTGTGAGGTGATGCACTTTGGTAGGAGTAACCGGGAGGCAAAGTACTGGGCTAATGGTAAGATTCTTAGTAGTGTAGATGAGCAGAGGGATCTCAGTGCCCAGGTACATAGATCTTTGAAAGTTGCCACCCAGGTTGACAGGGCTGTTAAGAAGGCATACAGTGTTTTAGCTTTTATTAATAGAGGGATCGAGTTCCAGAACCAAGAGGTTATGGTGAAGCTGTACAAAACTCTGGTGCGGCCGCACTTGGAGTATTGCGTACAGTGCTGGTCACCACATTATAAGAAGGATGTGGAAGCTTTGGAAAGGGTGCAGAGGAGATTTACTAGGATGTTGCCTAGTATGGAGGGAAGGTCTTACGAGGAAAGGCTGAGGGACTTGAGGCTGTTTTCGTTAGAAAGAAGAAGGTTGAGAGGTGACTTAATTGAGACATATAAAATAATCAGAGGATTAGATAGGGTGGAAAGGAGAGCCTTTTTCCTTGGATGGTGACAGCGAGCACGAGGGGGCATAGCTTTAAATTGAGGGGTGCAAGATATAGGACAGATGTCAGAGGTAGTTTCTTTACTCAGAGAGTAGTAAGGGAATGGAACGCTCTGCCTACATCGGTAGTAGATTCGCCAACTTTAGGTACATTTAAGTTGTCATTGGACAAGCATATGGACGTACATGGAATAGTGTAGGTTAGATGGGCTTCAGATCGGTATGACAGGTCGGCACAACATCGAAGGCCAAAGGGCCTGTACGGTGCTGTAATGTTCTATGTTCTGTGTTCTATGTTCTATGATTAAATAGTGATATTTTTAAATTTTCTTTTCATTGACTAAGAAGCAGAAATTCCACAAACATTTCTGAAGCTAGAGAAACACAGATGGTGAAAATAATCAAATTTCTTCCCCAAGATTGCTAAATTGAAATAGTTCATTTTATATTGTGAAATATATTAGCAGCACCAATGGAATAGAATTGTGATTTATTGGATGCTAAATGTTAATTTTTCAAATTGAAATCCTCTATCATGGGATGTAAGCAAACATTAAATGACATATTTTCGTGTAGTTCATCGTAACTCTTTATTTTTAATATAAATAAGCGCAGCCATAAATTTTGTTCAGAATTTTGTTAGATTTAAATGACTTCAAAGAAAAGAGTATTCTCCAAACTGGCATGCTTGTCTGCTTGGAACAGATCCAAAAAATATCTTATGGCTTAGTTATGAGTTTAATGTAATAAAATGGAATTGTTGAATATCCTCTATCAGCCTATTGATTTATTCCCACACTATTCTCTAACAATGAAATACAGCTGACAAGGGTGGTTATTTTTTATTTCATCCTCAAGTACAGGTCTCAAAAATCCTTTTACAGTAATTTAATTCCGCTGCCGGATTCATCATTAATTTGTATTGTGGTTCCTTATTTGTTTTCTTCAATGAGCAAACATGGAGTGGACTGCAGCAGTTTACCTGCATCCTGTTCAAATTAGATTTCTCAGTTTACTAAACCCATCATCAAGAAAGTTTTTCACATTTGCCTCTGATTGAAGGCAGATTCATTCATCTTTCATAATGCTTAACATTTCAGATTGTAGCTTGCCTGGGCCATGTTGATAAGAAGACTAGGCCTCTCTTGTTCTGAGTATGCCCATAATCACAAGGCAATAGGAACAGGAGTAGACCATTCAGCCCCTCAAGTCCCCCCCTACCATTCTCTAAGAATATGGCTGATCTTGGGTTTTGACTCTACTCTCCTCAAGCCACATTTGATATCATTTGATTTTCTTAGGGAACCAAAAATCTGTCTAACTCTTGTTTAAATATATTTAATGATGGAGCATTCATATACCCCTTTGTCATAATTCCCCAGCCAACAGGGAGTAGTCTCTCAGCATCTACCTCACCAAGCCCCTTTAGAACCTTGTAGATCTTAATGAGATCACTCAAATTCTTCTAAAGCCCAGAGAAGATCAGTCTGATTTACTGACCCTCCCAGCTCAGGACAACTCCTTCACCTGGGGCTGATCTAGTGAATCTTTATTGAACGGCTTCCAATATGAGTACATCATTTTTTAACTATGGAGGAAGCTTCCAGACAACCTTCCTGCTGTGGTCCCCGCATAACTCTGAACAATTGAAGCAAGCCTTCACCATTCCTGTACTTCAATCCCGTTCCAATGAAAGCCAACATGCCATTTGCCTCCCTAATTGTTTTAGCACTACACGCTAACTTTCTAGGGACACAAAATCTCTTGTACTCTGAACATTTTGTGTGGGCATCAACATTTACAATTTATGCACCTTCCAAAAAAAATTCTGCTGTTTTATTGTTACAGAGAAACCGTAACTTTATACCTTCCCACATTGTACTTCATTTGAAACCTGTTGGGAACTCACTTAATCTGTTTATTTCTCTTTGCGAACTTTATGTGATCTCCTCACAGTGCGTGTTCTCATTGAGTTTTATGTCAGCAATCTAAGATGTGTTAATTTCTGTTCCTTTGTTCAACCTCATTAACATGGATTGTCATCAGCTGTTTCCTCAGAATTGATTGATACAACAGTCCCTACAGATTGCTACCTTGCTCCGTTTGGACCTCATCTTGGTTTCCTATATGTAAGCCAGTCCTATCTCCACACTAATACCTCACTCATAACTTCATGAGCCCTAATCTTGTGCAGTAACTTTTTGCTTTAGTTAAATACCTTTTTGTATCCAAGTAAACTACTTTGATTAATTCCCTTGAAGGGTTAGTTCAGGCAGCCGATCCCACTGTTTATCTGTTGTCGGTGAATGAGAATAGATAGACCTGAATTTCACCAGCTTCTTTCAGGATTACAAGTCATTTTAAGGCAGTTTATATCCACGAGGAAGTTTGCGAGGTGTAGAGCACCTATGCTCAGCCTGTGAATAACAATAACACTTCCCAGTTGCGAACCACTTCCTCCCGCAGTGTCACAATGATGCCACCTGGAAACTGGAGGAGAAGCACCTCATATTCCACCTTGGGAGCCTACAGCCCAATGGTCTCAATGTGGACTTTTCTAACTTCAAAATCTCCCCACCCCAGCCTCATCCCATATCGAACCCTCCCTCTTATCCCTGCCTCCTTGACCTGTCCGTCTTCTGTCCCACCTATCCAGTTCTCCCACATCACTGACCAAACCCCACCACTACCTACTTGCACCATCCCACCTACCTTGCCCAGCCCAAATGCCCACTTCTCGATTTATTTCAGAGCCCTCTTCCTCTCCCCCATTTCTGAAGAAGGGTCCCGACTGAAATGTCAGCTTTCCAGCTCTTCTGATGCTGCTTGGCCTGCTGTGTTCATCCAACTCTACACCTTGTTATCTCAGATTCCAGCGTCAGCAGTTTTTGTTATCTCTGTGAAGTATAGTCACTGTTGCAGTATTGGAAACATCCTAAAGTGTCTTTCAGAGGGTGTACTTTTCCTCTTCTACATGACAGACCTGTCTCTGAGGCAGACAGCAAAATGGATTTTGATGGATTTTAAAATATCCAAGTCCCACTGATGGAGCTAAGTCTCAAACTTAACAGTTCTTCAACCATTTCATTAATGCATGTGGTTAAGCTCCTAACCCAGATTGGATTGAGCATTGAAAATTTACTGAAAGAAATTACACATAAATCACTCTTAAAGAGTCAAATTTAAAGGTTGCAACAACTTCACAATACTTTGGTAACATGGAAAATTTATTCAACACTGTCTGGCCAGCAGAAATAAGTCAGAAAGCAGATGGCAACATCTGTAGGTGGTGAACAAACATGAAGAGGAAAGGCTGGCATGGGAACAGAAAGGAGTATCTGTTTTCCAAGAAATCATCTCCTCTGAATAAGTATAACATTTCAGTGTGAGTTAGGACGCTTTTTGGTAGGAAAAGTAAGGAGATCTATATGCATTGCAAATAAAGCCATTTGAAGTGAAGCCCAGGAGCAGAGTAATATGGGGGTGGGGCAGATACACAAACACTAAATGTTAAAAGGCCATTAATTAGCAAACGGGAGTTTATTTCTGGAGATATACAGTTGTAAAGAAATGCAAAGTTAGCATTGTGTAGAACTTAAGAACACACTGAAATTACAGAACACAGTTCTGGGGCCAAAATTTCTACTTGGTTTCAGGAGCCTAGAGCTGGCATAATTTTTGAGTCCTAGCTTACAACACAATCATCAAACATACAACCCTAATCAGGCTGGGGTGAGTTTAATATCTAATTAATGGCATTGAGAAAGAGCAGGAGACAGGAACTGCCTGCACAACACCAGCGATAAAGACAGATCACAGCCATGGTGGAGCCTGTAGCTATAAGAGTCAGCCAATCAGTGATTCAAAGGGAATGATAATGCCCCCAATCCCAAGCGGAATTTAGAGGCTCCTGATCTTTTCAGCAGAAAAGAAACGCTTCATTTCTGACCACATTGAACCTGATCACTGTCTACAATCAACATCAGGTTGTTTGTGGTCAATCAATTTACAAATTTAAAATGATACTTTGATCCTTTTTAGAGCATTAACAAGTTCCTAAAGAAACTCAATGTGCTGTGAATTAGAAATGTACATGTTCCTGATTTCCCTACCCTCACTCCTGTCAACATTCTGAAATTCCCAGTTATTGGGGCAATGAGACTGTTCCAGATGGGATACTTCATTGATTGATTGACTTAATTGTCATGCGTTCTGAAATAGAATGAAAAGCTTTGTTTAAGAGTGGTACAGGCAGATCACAGCAAGCAAAGGCTGTAGAGATCAAAACAACTTAAAAACTTACAGGTTACATTATTTGAGGTTAGAGTCCATTCAACAGTCAGATAACCACCGGAGAGAAGCTGTTCCGGAACCTGCTTGTGCGTGTGTTCAAGCTTCTGTATCTTCTGCCTGATGGAAGAGGTTGTAAAAGGTCATTACCGGGGTGTGCTGGGCCTTTGATGTTGGCAGCCTTACTACAGCAGCAAGCTGTGTAAATAGAACTCAATTCTGAGGAAGGGTCACCGGACACGAAAAGTTAACTTTCTCCTTTACAGATGCTGCCAGACCTGCAGAACTTTTCCAGCAACTTTGTTTTGGTTCCATCATTAAAACCAGCCTTCCTTCCATTGACTCCATTCACACTTTGCACTGTCTCAGGAAAGCAGGCAACACCATCAAAGACACCCCTCTTCACACCCCATTTATACTTCTTCAACCCTATTCTATTGGGCACAGGATACAAAAGTTTAAAAATACATACCGACAAATTTAAGAACAGTTTCTTCCCCACTGTTAACACACTTGTGAACAACCTCTGGTATATTAGAGTTGACCGTTCTCAGCACCTTCTCTGCAGGTGTAACATTATATTCTGCCTTCTGTTCTATTGCCCCAAAGTACTTATGTAAGGTATGATTTGTCTGGTTAGCATGCAAAACAACACCTTTCACTGTATCTTGGCACATGTAACAATAATGAATCAAACCAACTTGAAAGAGAGATCACCTTTGTCAGACTATTAATGCCAAGTAATGCCATATCAGGTCTAATCATGCTCCTGCTACTTTCCAACCACTTTCAAGAAAGCAACTTGTAACTAGTTTTCGCAAACTAATTAAATTTGTTTAGATGACGCATTATTATGCAGGAACTTGTGGGAAGAACATGTACAACAATTGCAAAACTTATTTAAAGAGTTACGGTTAGCTGACGAAATGATAAAACTTGCCAAGAGTGAATTGGTGGAAGCATGGGTAACTTACCAAGGCCAGAAAAATAAAGGCTATTTTGGGTTTCCCTATTCCCCTTTTGCTAAACTCTTTAAAGTGGTAACTGATGCGAGTGACTTGGGTTGGGGGTTGTCATCTTATTACAAGAGGATAAATCAGGGATAGAGTATCCATTGCACTACATTTGTGAAAAGACACAATCAGCTTCAAAAGAACTAGTTTATGCTGGAATAGGAAATGTTGGATTTGTTACTGGAGCTTAAACATTTTGGAATTTATGCCTGTGATGACCATAAATAAATACTAATTTAAACTGACCATAATCCCTTAATGATTGTTGAATAATCAGAGATTAAAAATGGTAGATTCTTTCAAACGAGTTTGCTAATTCAGCTTTACAGTATAATGATTGTTCATATAGTTGGGAAACTTAATATTATTGCTGATGAACTATCATGACAACAATGATGTTGGAACTATTTAGTGAGTGAGTAATTGACAAGAAACTCTGTACATTTTATATAATGAGAGAAGGAGGGTGAATTCATGGAAGTTTTTTGTGCTTTGTATGTATTTTAATGTCTAAATCACATTGAAATGCACTTGTAAGTAGCATTCCACTTTTCCAAGGGATATATAAATGATGTCCAAAAGTACAATGGAAGATACCAAACTGTTTGCACACTTATTCGAGTAAAAGAAGTTTAGAACATAGAACATAGAACAGTACAGCACAGAACAGGCCCTTCAGCCCACAATGTTGTGCCGACCATTGATCCTCATGTATGCACCCTCAAATTTCTGTGACCATATGCATGTCCAGCAGTCTCTTAAATGACCCCAATGACCTTGCTTCCACAACTGCTGCTGGCAACGCATTCCATGCTCTCACAACTCTCTGCGTAAAGAACCTGCCTCTGACATCCCCTCTATACTTTCCACCAACCAGCTTAAAACTATGACCCCTCGTGCTAGCCATTTCTGCCCTGGGAAATAGTCTCTGGCTATCAACTCTATCCATGCCTCTCATTATCTTGTATACCTCAATTAGGTCACCTCTCCTCCTCCTTTTCTCCAATGAAAAGAGACCGAGCTCAGTCAACCTCTCTTCATAAGATAAGCCCTCCAGTCCAGGCAGCATCCTGGTAAACCTCCTCTGAACCGTCTCCAAAGCATCCACATCTTTCCTATAATAGGGCGCCCAGAACTGGACGCAGTATTCCAAGTGCGGTCTAACCAAAGTTTTATAGAGCTGCAACAAGATCTCACGACTCTTAAACTCAATCGCCCTGTTAATGAAAGCCAAAACACCATATGCTTTCTTAACAACCCTGTCCACTTGGGTGGCCATTTTAAGGGATCTATGTATCTGCACACCAAGATCCCTCTGTTCCTCCACGCTGCCAAGAATCCTATCCTTAATCCTGTACTCAGCTTTCAAATTCGACCTTCCAAAATGCATCACCTCGCATTTATCCAGGTTGAACTCCATCTGCCACCTCTCAGCCCATCTCTGCATCCTGTCAATGTCCCGCTGCAGCCTACAACAGCCCTCTACACTGTCAACGACACCTCCGACCTTTGTGTCGTCTGCAAACTTGCTGACCCATCCTTCAATTCCCTCGTCCAAGTCATTAATAAAAATTACAAACAGTAGAGGCCCAAGGACAGAGCCCTGTGGAACCCCACTCACCACTGACTTCCAGGCAGAATATTTTCCTTCTACTACCACTCGCTGTCTTCTGTTGGCCAGCCAATTCTGTATCCAAGCAGCTAAGTTCCCCTGTATCCCATTCCTCCTGACCTTCTGAATGAGCCTTCCATGGGGAACCTTATCAAATGCCTTACTGAAGTCCATATACACCACATCCACAGCTCGACCCTCATCAACCTTTCTAGTCACATCCTCAAAAAACTCGATAAGGTTTGTAAGGCATGACCTACCCCTCACAAAGCCGTGTTGACTGTATTTGATCAAGCCATGCTCTTCCAGATGGTCATAAATCTTATCCCTCAGAATCCTTTCTAACACCTTGCAGACGACAGACGTGAGACTTACCGGTCTATAATTGCCGGGGATTTCCCTATTTCCTTTCTTGAAGAGAGGAATTACATTTGCCTCTCTCTAGTCCTCAGGTACGACTCCAGTGGAGAGCGAGGATGCAAAGATCTTCGCAAGTGGCGAAGCAATTGCATTTCTCGCTTCCCAAAGCAGCCGAGGACAAATCTGATCCGGGCCTGGAGACTTGTCAATCTTAATGTTTGACAAAATTTTCAGCACATCAGCTTCCTCTATCTCTATCCATTCCAGCATGCACACCTGCTCTTCAAAGGTTTCATTCACTACAAAGTTGGTTTCTTTCGTAAAGACAGAAGCAAAAAACTCATTTAGGGCTTCCCCTACCTCCTCAGGCTCCACACACAAGTTCCCTATGCTATCCCTGATCGGCCCTACTCTTTCTTTGACCATTCTCTTATTCCTCACGTAAGTGTAAAATGCCTTTGTGTTTTCCCGGATTCCTTCTGCCAAGCCTTTCTCGTGCCCCCTCCTGGCTCTCCTCAGACCATTTTTGAGCTCCTTCCTTGCCTGCATGTAATCCTCTCTAGCTGAACTTGACCCTAGCTTCCTCCACCTTATGTAAGCTACCTTCTTCCTTTTCACTAGAAGCTCCACCGCTCTCGTCATCCAAGGTTCCTTAATCTTACCCCTTCTTGCCTGTCTCAGAGGGACATATTTACTCATCACTCCCAACAACTGTTCCTTAAACCATCTCCACATGTCTATAGTTCCCTTACCATGGAACAACTGCTCCCAGTCCATGCTTCCTAACTCATGTCTAATCGCATCATAGTTTCCTCTTCCCCAATTAAATATCCTCCCATTCTGCCTAATCCTCTCCTTCTCCATAGCTATGTAAAATGTGAGGCAGTTATGGTCACTATCACCAAAATGCTCTCCCACCACAAGATCTGATACCTGCCCCGGCTCGTTTCCGAGCACCAAGTCTAGAATGGCCTCTCCCTTCGTCGGCCTGTCAACGTACTGCGTTAGGAAACCCTCCTGAACACACCTTACAAAAACAGCTCCATTCAAATCTTCTGCTCGAAGGAGGTTCCAATCAATATTAGGAAAGTTAAAGTCACCCATTACAACAACCCTACTGCGTCCACACTTTTCCAAAATCTGTCGACCTATGCTTTCTTCAATCTCCCTGCTGCTATTGGGGGGCCTGTAGTAAACCCCTAACGAGGTGACTACTCCCTTGCTGTTCCTAATTTCCACCCACACTGACTCAGTAGGCAGATCTTCCTCGACAATGGAAGCTTCTGTAGCTGTGATACCCTCTCTGATTAGTAGTGCTACACCCCCTCCTCTTTTTCCCCCCTCCCTATTCTTTTTAAATGTTCTAAACCCTGGAACATCCAGCAACCATTCCTGCCCATGAGAAACCCATGTCTCTGTTATGGCCACAACATCATAGCACCAGGTACTGATCCATGCTCTAAGTTCATCACTTTTATTCCTGATACTCCTTGCACTAAAGCAAACACACTTTAACCGATCCCTTGGTTCCTTCCCAGGAAAATCCTTCCCACTAGCTGGTCTACCTCTTGCTACTGCCTCACCTGCATCAACGCTCACCTCTGGTATACAGCTCAGGTTCCCACCCCCCTGCCATACTAGTTTAAACCCTCTCGAACTACTCGAGCAAACCTTCCACCCAGGACATTGGTCCCCTTCCAGTTCAGATGCAACCCGTCCTTCTTGTACAGGTCCCACCTTCCCCAGAAGGCATCCCAATTATCAACATATCTGAAGCCCTCCCTCCTACACCAGCTGCGTAGCCACGTGTTCAGCTGCGCCCGCTCCCTGTTCCTCACCTCGCTATCTCGTGGCACCGGTAGTAAACCAGAGAACACTACTCTGTTCGTCCTGCTCTGCAGCTTCCATCCTAACTCCTTGAAATCACTTTTTATATCCTCAAACCTATTTCTGGCTATATCATTTGTGCCAATATGTAACACGATTTCTGGCTGTTCGCCCTCCCCTTTCAGAACTTTATACACCCGATCGGAGACGTCCCGGACCCTGGCACCAGGGAGGCAACATACCTTCCGGGAATCCCGATCTTGCCCACAAAATCTCCTGTCGATTCCCCTAACTATCGAGTCCCCTACCACGAGTACTTTTCTATTCTGCCCCCTTCCCTTCTTTGCCACAGTGTCAGGCTCAGTGCCAGAGAACTGACTACTATGGCTTTCCTCTGGTAGGTCATCCCCCCCAGCAGTATCCAAAACGGTATACTTATTGCTGAGGGGAATGCCCACAGGGGATCTCTGCACTGTCTGTCTGTCCCCTTTCCTCCCGCTAACTGTAACCCATCTATCCTCATCCTGAGCCTTAGGAGTGACCAACTCCCGATAACTCCTCTCAATTATCCCCTCTGCCTCCCGAATGATCCGTAGTTCATCCAGCTCCAGCTCCATTTCCCTAACACGGTTTTCAAGGAGCTGTAGCTGGGTGCACTTCCCACAGATGTAGCCAGCGGAGACGTGTGCCACATCTCCCAACTGCCACATTCTGCAGGAGGAGCAAGCAACTGCCCTAGCATCCATACCCCACTTATCTGAACACCCACTCAATACTAAAGCAGAAAGCTTACTTCAAGTAATAATAACAAATTAATAACAAACTTATGTTCAATAGAGAAAGTTTAGAATGTTTAAGTTTATTTCCTTTGGTTACAGTACTTCTATTTGGAAAAGCCAATGGTTGCCTAAATATGTTTAACTTCTGCTTCAAACACCTAAGGACCCATCATATATAAAAAAAGAAGCAGCTAAAAGGAGCTGTCAGACCGCAAAAGCTTTTCCTTTCTTTCGCCTGTTTGCAACTTGGGAATCTAATAAAGTCAGTATAGTAGTCAATATCATGACGAGCTTGCAAACCTGAAACTATGATCATTATCCAGACACATTTTGTTTACTCAAAAGCTTTGTTTAAAAAATCCATCTCTGTATGGCTGACAGGAGCTTAATATTTTTAACAGGAAGCTCAGTGGACTGTGTGGAATCAATAAGCTACGTGTTTTGTTTTATAGACCATTATGTATGCTTGTTCCCTTTTGTTCTTTTATAACATAGACTTCTCCAGAATTATGGTCATGTGTGTGTATGTGTGTGTTTGGGTTTGCATGTGCGTGTATATGTGTGTGTGTGCACGTTTGAGAGTTTACATTTATGTGTGTTCGTGTGTGTGTGTGTGTGTGTGTGTGTGTGTGTGTGTGTGTGTGTGTGTGTGTGTGTGTGTGTGTGTGTGTGTGTGTGTGTGTGTGTGTGTGTGTGTGTGTGTGTGTTTATTTAAAGAAATAAAATTCTAGCTTTGATAATGATCAGTTTGGCTACCTGTTTCAAGAATAGATTTTATGTTATAATACATAGATTATTTTGAATTTAAATAATTCAATTTTTGATTATATTAAAGATGTTGGTAAAACTGTCTTTTATTCTGGATACCAATACCAAAAGAAATGATTGTGATCTTGGTGATTAAATTTAAACATATACATTGATGGTGCAACTTGTTGAGTAGCGGGAGTGCCGCATCATCAGCATGTTCCTGGCATCAGTCATAACAATCGAATGTGAACGGTGGACCAGTGCACTGACCCTTTTTAGTATGCGACTAGTAACACCTCGTCATCCTGAGAAGAATCTGTTTATTTCTGATGAAGGGTCTAGGCCCGAAACGTCAGCTTTTGTGCTCCTGAGATGCTGCTTGTCCTGCTGTGTTCATCCAGCTTCACACTTTGTTATCTCGGATTCTCCAGCATCTGCAGTTCCCATTATCTCTGTTTATTGCTGCTCTCATTTCTGTCAATCAATTCTCAATCCATATCAGAATACTTTGCCGATCACACATGGTTTAATTTTATTTACTGACCTCCTGTAGTAATTTTATCAAAAATATTCAGAAAATCCAAAGACACCACATCCACAGCTTCCACTCAACTCTGTATTCCCCCCAAGGATACACCCTCAGGCCCCTAATGTGCTCTCTGTACACTACAACTGTGTTGCCAATTACCAAACAAATGCCAGCTACAGGTTTGCTGATGACACCAACGTGGTGGGATGGATATCTAACAATGACGAGTTAAAATACAGAAGGGGATAGAGGGCTTGGTCACGCGGTGCAATAAAAGCAATCCGTCTCTCAGGATCGGCAAAAGTAAAGAACTGATCATCAACTTCAGAAAGAAAGGAGGAGAACACAACCCCATCTACATCAACGCAGCTGAGGTTGAGAGAGTGAACAGCTTCGAGTTCCTCAGAGCGACGATAACCAACAACCTGCCCTGGACTTCTAACGTAGAAGTGACAGTCAAGAAGGCACAACAATGCTTCTTCCTCCTCAGGTGGCTCAGGAGATTTGTCATGTCCCAAAGGTCCCCCACCAACTTCTACAGATGCACCATTGAAACTGTCCGGGTGCATAACGGCCTGGTATAGCATCTGATCTGCCCAGGACCATTGTGTGCACAGCCCACACCGTCATGGAAGCCAACTTTCCATCCATGGACTTCCACGTACAGGCAGGAGATTCTGTGGCTTCAGAAGAGACAGGAGGGTGTTGTCTCCTGGGTGCCAGGGGCAAGGATGTACCTGAGCGGTTGCAGAACATTCTGAAGGGGGAGGACAAACAGCCAGAGGTCTTTGTGCACATTAGTACAAATGACATAGGTAGACAAAGGGATGGGGTCCTGTGAAATGAGGATAAGGATTTCGGTAAGAAGTTAAAAAGCAGGATCTCAAGGGGACAAAGTATGAAGCTGGATGAACACAGCAGGCCAAGCAGCATCTCAGAGGGTACAATGGATACAGTATACCACCTTGGCAGATGTGCAGGTGAACATCTGCTTAATACAGACAATGGGGGTGGCCATGGGCACCCGCATGGCCCAAGCTATGCCTGCCTCTTTTCAGGTTACGTGGAACAGTCCCTCTTCTGCACCTACACAGGCCCCAAACCCCACCTCTTCCTCCGTTACATTGATGACTGTATCAGCGCCGCCTCATGCTCCCCAGAGGAGCTCGAACAGTTCATCCACTTCACCAACACCTTCCACCCCAGCCTCAAGTTCACCTCCAACACATCCCTCACCTTCCTGGACCTCTCAGTCTCCATCTCAGGTAACCAGCTAGAAACGGATGTCCATTTCAGGCCCACTGACTCCCACAGCTACCAAGAATACACCTCCACCCACCCGCCCTCCTGCAAAAGTTCCATCCCCCATTCCCAATTCCTCCACCTCCGCCGCATCTGCTCCCACGATGAGGCATTCCACTCCCGCACATCCCAGATGTCCAAGTTCTTCAAGGACCGCAACTTTCTCCCCACAGTGGTCAAGAACGCCCTTGACCGCGTCTCCCGCATTTCCCGCAACACATCCCTCACACCCCGCCCCTGCCACAACCGCCCAAAGAGGATCCCCCTCATTGTACACGGTGTGGCTTCCTCCACACTGGGGAAACCAAGTGGAGGCTTGGGGACTGCTTTGCAGAACACCTCCGCTCGGTTCACAATAAACAACTGCACCTCCCAGTCGCGAACCATTTTAACTTATCCCTCCCATTCCTTAGACGACATGTCCATCATGGGCCTCCTGCATTGCCACAATGATGCCACCCGAAGTTTGCAGGAACAGCAACTCATATTCCGCTTGGGAACCCTGCAGCCCAATGGTATCAATGTGGACTTCACCAGCTTCAAAATCTCCCCTCCCCCGACCGCATCACAAAACCAGCCCAGTTCATCCCCTCCACCCACTGCATCCCAAAACCAGCCCAGCCTGTCTCTGCCTCCCTAACCTGTTCTTCCTCTCGCCCATCCCTTCCTCCCACCTCAAGCAGCACCTCCATTTCCTACCTACTACCTCATCCCACCTCCTTGACCTGTCCGTCTTCCCTGGACTGACCTATCCCCTCCCTACCTCCCCACCTATACTCTCCTCTCCACCTATCTTCTTTCCTCGCCATCTTCGGTCTGCCTCCCCCTCTCTCCCTATTTATTCTAGAATCCTCTCCCCATCCCCCTCTCTGATGAAGGGTCTAGGCCCGAAACGTCAGCTTTTGTGCTCCTGAGATGCTGCTTGGCCTGCTGTGTTCATCCAGCTTCACGCTTTGTTATCTTGGATTCTCCAGCATCTGCAGTTCCCATTATCACAGGACCTCAAGGGGAGTGATCTTTGGATTACTCCCAGTGCCACGCGCCAGTGAGGATAGAAGTAAGAAAGATTGGCCAGATGAATGCGTGGCTGAAGAACTGGTTTAGGGAGCAGGGTTTTCAGTTCTTGGATCATTGGGATCTCTCCTGGGGTAGAGATGACCTGTACAAGAGGGACTGGTTGCACTTGGACCAGACAGAGTCCAATACCCTTGTGGGGAGACTTGCTACTGTTATCCAGGAGCATTTAAACTAGTTTGGCAGAGGGGAGTAGAACTCTGAATAAGAAAGGGACCATTTAGAAGTCGGGGGGAAAGAACATTAGTCATCAAGAGCAAGTTTACTGTTCAGGATAGCCAGGGGCACGGTAAGGGGAGGGAAGAGGCTTCTGGTGTAAAGTGCATTTACTTGAGTGCACGAGGCCTGATTGGTAAGGCAGATGAGCTCAGAGCATACATTGGCTCTGGGGACTGGGATATTATAGCGGTAATATGAACATGACTAAGAGAAAGGCAGGAATGGCAGCTCAGTGTTCCAGGATGCAAAAGCTACAAGCATGACAGAACTACAAGTAAGTGAGGAGGCAGGGTTGCCCTTTTGATAATGGAGCACATATCAACAGTGCTTAGAGAGGATATTCCCAAGGAGACATCAACTGAGGCCACATGGTTAGAACTTAGAAACAACTAATGGTTGCTCTGTTGCGACTGTATTATAGGCCCCCAAATAACCAGTGGGTACTAGAGGAGCAGATGTGTAGAGAGAGTTCAGATACCTGTAGAAATAATTGAGTAGCATTGGTTGGGGGTTTTAATTTCCCCCGTATTGACTCAGCCATGCAGAGTGTAAAAGGCCCAGATGGGGTGGAATTTGTCAAATGTGTCCAAGGAAGTTTCCTAAATCAATATGTAGAGGGTCCTACTTGGGAGGGTGCAACACTGGACCTCCCCTTAGTAAATGAGGCCAGGAAAGTGACTGAAGTGTCAGTCGGCAAGCACTTTAGGTCCAGTGACCATAACTCTCTCTCAGTTTTAACATAGCTATGGAAAAAGAACCACAGGTTAAGGTGCTAAACTGGATCAGGGCCAATTTTTGGGGACGTTAGACAGGATCCAGAAGAGATCGATTGGGTGAGAATGTTTGAAGGAAAAGGAGAGACTAGCAATTGGGAGGCTTTTAAAAGTGTGATATCAAGAGTCCAGGGGCAGAATGTCCCTGTTAAGGTGAAGGGAAAAGCTGGCAGGTTTAGGGATCTTTGGCTGACGAAGGATATTGAGGCTCTGGTCAGGAAAAAGAAGGCAGCATACATTAGGTTTAAGCTATCAGGCTCAAGTGAATCCCGATGTGACTATAGAAAGTGTAGGAGCACACTGAAAAGGGAAATCAGAAAAGCAAAATGTGATTGTTCAAATTGATAGAGTTGTAAAAAAGGCGTATGGTGTGTTGAGATAACAAGGTGTGGTGCTGGATGAACACAGCAGGCCAAAGCATCAGAGAAGCAGGAAGGCTGACACTTTGGGTCTGGACCCTTCTTCAGAAATGGGGGAGAAAAGGGAAATTCTGAAATAAATAGAGAGAGTGGGGGAGGCAGATAGAAGGTGGATAAAGGAGCCGATAGGTGGAGAGGAGACAGACAGGTCAAGGAGGCAGGGATGAGGCTGCTTGGTGGGAGGTGGGGGTTGGGGTAGGTGTTGGTCAGTGAGGTGGGAGGAGAGGATAGGTGGGAGAGAAGACATAGGTCAAGGAGGTGGGTGGGGGGGGGGGTGCGAGCTGGGCTGGTTTTGGGATGAATTCGGGGTTGGGGAGATTTTGAAGTTTGTGAAGTCCACTTTGATATCCTTGGGCTGCAGGGTTTCCAAGCGAAATATGAGGTGCTGATCCTGCAGCCTTCGCGTGGCATCATTGTGACACTGCAGGAGGCCCAGAATGGATACGTCGTCCAAAGTGTGGGAGGGGGATTTGAAGTGCTTCGTGACTGGGAGGTGCAGTCATTTGTCGCGAACTGAGCGTAGGAGTTCCACAAAGCGGTCTCCGAGCCACCGCTTGGTTTCCCCGATGTAAAGGAGGCTACATTGGGAACAGCAGATACAATATACCACATTAACAGATGTGCAGGTGAACATCTGCTTAATGGGAAAGGTTTTCTTGGGGCCTGGGATGGGAGTGAGGGAGGAATTGTGGGGGCAGGTGCAGCACTTCCTGCGGCTTCAGGGAAAAGTGCTGGGTGTTGTGGACAGTGTGGAGCGGACAAGGGAGTCATGGAGAGAACGGTCCCTCCGGAAAGCACATAAGGGTGGGGAGGGAAAAATGTCTTTGGTAGTGGGGTCAGATTTCAGGTATTGGAAGGGACAGAGGATGATGTGTTGAATCTGGAGGTTGGTGGGGTGGTACGTGAGGATGAGGGGGATTCTGTTTTTGTTGTTATTGCGGGGAGGGGTTGTGAGGGATGAGTTTCAGGAGACACGAGAAATGCGGTTGAGGGCACTTTTGACCAACATTGGGGGAAATTGCCATCCTTGAAAAATGAGGACTTCTGGAATGTTGGCATTCATTGGCAGGGGAATTGAGTTTAAGAGCCATGAGGTTATGTTGCAGCTCTATAAAACTCTGGTTAGATCACACTTGGAATATTGTGTTCAGTTCTGGTCAACTCATTGTAGGAAGGATGTGGAAGCTTTAGAGAGGGTGCAAAGGAGATTTACTAGGATGCTGCCTGGACTGGAGGGCAAGTCTTATGGGGAAAGGTTGAGGGAACTAGGGCTTTTCTCGTTGGAGCAAAGAAGGATGAGAGGTGACTTGATAGAGGTGTACAAAATGATGAGAAGCATAGATAGAGAGCATGGCCAGAGACTTTCTCCCAGAGCGAAAATGACTATTATGAGAGGGCATAATTTTAACGTGATTGGAGGAAGGTGTAGGGGAGATGTCAGAGGTAGTTTCTTCACACAGAGAGTGGTGGGCATGTGGAATGCACTGCTGGCAGTGGTAGTGGAGTCAGATACTTTAGAGACTTTTAAGTGACTCTTGGATAGACACATGGAAGCTAGTAAAATGTAGGGCATGCAGGGTAGTTTGATCTTAGATTAGGATAATAGGTCAGCACAACATCGTGTACTATACTTTACTGTTCTATGTTTTATTTTCTACATTCTATGTTATGAGATGAATCTGGCAGATAAGGTTAAAGCCAATCCCAAGAGGTTCAATCGCTATATTAAATGTAAGAGGGTGGCTATGGAGAGAAAAGGACCCCTTAAAGATCAGCATGGCTGTCTTCGTGTGGAACCACAGGAGGTGGGGGAGATTTTAAATGAATACTTCTCCTCAGTGTTCACTGAAGTGAGAATCATGGATGCTAAGGAAATAAGAGAAACAATTAGGGATGTTTCAAACCCCATATATATTACCAGAGAGGTGGTGTTTGCAGCCTTAAAGCTCAGTAAGGTGGATAAATCCCCTGGGCCTGATCAAGTCCATTCTCTGATGATGTGGGAGGCTAGGGAAGAAAATGCAGAGGCCCTTGCAGAGATTTTTGCTTCATCTTTAGCCGCTGGTGAAGTTCTGGGAGACTGGAGGGTGGCTAATGTTGTTCCATTGTGTAAGAAAGGGAGCAAAGACAAGCCAGGGAATTACAGGATAGTGAGTGTGACATTAGTGGTAGGCAAGTTATTGAGGAGGATACTGAGGGACAGGATCAACCTACATTAAGAATAGTCAGCATGGATTTGTGTGTGGGAAGTCATGTCTGAGAAATCTTTTACAGTTTTTTGAAGAGGTAGCCAAGGGGATGGACGAGGGTAGGGCAGTGGATGTTGTCTATATGGACTTTAGTAAGGCCTTTGACAAAGTCCCACACGGCAGGCTAGTTTTGAAGGTTAGGTCGCACTGGACCCAGGGAGAGCTAGCTGATTAGATTCAAAACTGTCTCGATGGAAAGATGCAGAGGGTAATGGTTAAAGGTTGTTTCTTGGGCTGGAGGCCTGTACTAGTGATGTGTCACAGGGGTCAGTGCTGGGATCTTTGTTATTTGTTATTTACATAAATGATCTGGATGTGAATTAACAAGGCATGATTAGTAAGTTTGAGGATGATACAAACTTAGGAGGTATTGTTGATAGTGAGGAAGGTTATCAAAAATTATAGGGGGATATTGATCAGATTGGGAAGTGGGCTGAGGATTGGCAAATGTAATTCAATATAGACAAGTGTGAGGTATTCCATTTTGGAAAGTCAACCCAAGGTAGGACTTATACAGTAAATGGTGAGGTCCTGGGGAGTGTTGAGGAACAGAGGGACCTAGGAATACAAGTACATTGTTGTTGAAAGCGGCATCACAGGTGGACAGAGTGGTGAAGAAGGCATTTAGCATGCTGGCCATCCTCAGCCAAGGCAATGAGTATAGGAGTTGGGACATTATATTACAGTTGTATAAGTCGTTGGGGAGGCCACACTTAGTATTGTGTGCAGTTTTGATCACCCTGTTATAGGAAAGACTTAGTTAAACTAGAAAGTTGCAAAGAAGATTTATGAGGATGTTGCTAGGACTAGTATGCCAGAGTTATCGGGAGACGTTGGCCAGGACTTCATTCCTTGGAACGGAAGAGAATGAGAAGTGACATTATTGAAGCGTATAAACTCATGAGGGGCATAGGTAGGTTGAGTGCACACAGCGTTTTCGCCAGAGAGGAACTGAAAACTCGAGAATATAGGTTTAAAGTGAGAGGGGATAGAAGGACCTGAGGGCCAACTTCTTCACACAGAGAGTGGTGCGTATAGGGAATGGGCTGGTACAATAGTATCATTTAAAAAAAACACTTGGATAGGTACATGGATGGGAAGGTTTTAGAGGAAAATGGACCAAATGCGGGCAATTGGAACTAGCTGAGTGTGCACCATGGTCAGCATGGACCAGTTTGGGCTGAAGGGCCTGTTTCCATGCTATATCACTTTATGACAGTATGAGAGTTGGACCCAATGGCCTGTTTCTGTGCTGTACGTTTTATATTGCTCGGTGTGGTATTAATTGTAATTATCCCAGCATTGTTATTGAACTTCCCAGTATTTTCCCTGGCCACTTGGTGGAGCACTGATATTGCCGGGGAATGTGTGGTGTGGTTTGGGATTTGCGGCCACACTATGAGTCTTTGCACCAATGGTGGAGACTCTGAAGCTGGTTTCTTTTTTCAGGGTGAACACAGAGGTTAGATTGGGGAGAAAAAAAAACTGCAAACACAAAGGAAAAGAACAAAGCATTTTTCCAAAGCAATTTCAATAATGAGGCAATTCAAATAATTGGAATGCAGAAAGAGACGAGTGAAGCTAGACTCAGTGAAACCCCTCTCTGTTTTGGTCCTGACCTGCTGAACTGTAGCCAGCTCCCAACATGTATAGAATGTACAACTAGACAACTGTAAGCTGCACTATAACACAGCTGGGCAGTGGTGGTTAATAGGGTTATTGTTGGACCATAGTGACACTATACAAAAGCCATATCAAACTGTTATTTCATTTGACAGTGAATTGAGACTGCATTTTAATAAATGCTTAAAATGATTGGTTGATGAAATCTTTCAAGAAGAAATACTCACTGAAATACTCACTAAAGGCTGAAATGAGAGCTGTCTCAGCCTTTGTGCAAAATAATTGTTGTAAACATAATTTAAGCTAAGTCTAGACCACAAAGACCTTCAGTCATAATTATTGAAGGATTAGAGATTCTTCCCTTCAAATAGAAACAGCTTTGAATTGAACACACAGTCCATTTCTGCTACTATGGTAACAGAACACTTGCTTAATGTGATGGTGCAATATAATATTGTTGAATACGAGGAATGCTGAGTAAGATTCAGGACATGCTTCATTATCAGTAGCCTGTTGACAGGATTATTTGCTTAAGGTGGTATTTATTAAGACATTGCTTTCATTTGCTATTTATCGCTTCAGAGAAAATTATTCAACAAACAGGACACGAGAAAGCAGCTTCGGATCCCTGATTACAGCAGAGGGCAATAATGACAGTGACAATGATTTAAAAACCTGAAATTTCAGATAAAACTGCACTGATTGTGCATCAAACGCTGAATTGTATCAAATGGTAGTCTATGTCTGAAAAGGAACGATGTAACTCTTTGGATTTGATCCTTCAGCCCAATTTATCCTCAAACACCCCACAGTTATGAAGTTGACATTATGAGTGTTAGTAATAAGTACTGAGCAGCTTAATGGTTAAAGAGTTTATCTCTCAACCTACTAAGCCTTGGCAGAGTAAAGACTTGTTTTGCTGGCACTGATTGCTAAATATAGCAGCGAATGATGATGCAATCGCGTACATGGCACTGCTCCAACGTTTAGTGATGAGATTCTGTGCAATATTGGAATATTTCACGATACCTCTGATACATCCGGCATCCTCAATACATTCACAGCTCACTTACTACACAGAATTACAAACTGGCAGTGGAACAAAACCTGTTTGACCAGCACCCTCGTTCATAGTTACCATGTCAACAGAAAACATATTAATTGTTGAGTGTTCCCTCCACCTACAATTACGTGCCATTAACCCCCAGAGCACTCGCCTTTCTATTTGTTTTGATAACATTTGGGGCTTGTCAATGCTCAGTAGGATGGAGATGAGAGTTACCAGCTCCCAATTGCGTGTACAGAGAGATCATTTCAGTTTCAATGCAGTTAGCATTTGTTCCCTTAATTAAAAGCTTGAATAGGAGGTTTTGAGTATTGCATAACTGAACTGAAAATTCACTTTGCTTTGCTTGTTAGGACATTTTAATTAATGTTGTGAGTTTTACACATTTATCTTTTGTTTGTGATGAAAGACTAAAGTCGGTGGAGTGGAGGACAGTGTGGAAGAATGTTGCAGGTTGCAGGGAGACTTGGATAAACTGCAGAATTGGGCTGAAAGGTGGCAAATGGAGTTCAATGCAGATAAATGTGAGGTGATTCACTTTGGGAGGAATAATGGGAAGGCAGAATATTGGGTCAATGGAAAGATTCTTGCGAGTGTAGATGTGCAGAGGGATCTTGGTGTCCATGTACATAGATCCCTGAAAGTTGCCACCCAGGTTGATAGTGCTGTTAAGAAGGCTTACGGTGTGTTAGGTTTTATTGGTAGAGGGATTGAGTTCCGGAGCCGTGATGTCATGCTGCAACTGTACAAATCACTAGTGCGGCCTCACTTGGAATATTGCGTGCAGTTCTGATCGCCCCATTACAGGAAGGATGTGAAAGCATTGGAAAAGGTGCAGAGGAGATTTACTGGGATGTTGCCTGGTCTAGAGCGCAGGCCCTATGAAGAAAGGCTGAGGGACTTGGGTCTGTTCTCATTGGAGAGAAGGAGGCTAAGAGGGGATTTAAAAGAGACATACAAGATGATCAGAGGATTAGATAGGGTGGACAGTGAGAGTCTTTTTCCGAGGATGATGACTTCAGCTTGTACAAGGGGGCATAGCTACAAAGTGAGGGGTGATAGATTTAAGACAGATCTCAGAGGCAGGCTCTTTAGTCAGAGAGTGGTAAGGGCGTGGAACGCCCTGCCTGCCAAAATAGTTAACACAGCCACATGAGGGTCATTTAAACAGTCCTTGGATAAGCAGATGGATAATGATGGGATAATGTAGGGGGAGGGGCTTAGATTAGTTCACAGGTTGGCGCAACATCGAGGGCCGAAGGGCCTGTTCTGTGCTGTATTGTTTTATGTTCTATGTTCTATGTTCTATATTTGCTTCTCTTTTCTTCCCTCTATCTCAGAGTCTCTCCAGGAGTGAAGGCTCCTGGATGCCAGTATTAAGCTGGTACTGTACTGAGGCAAGAACTCTTCATGTGAGCTACCTTTGCCCCCTGTCCTGCCATCCCTTTTCCGAAGGTAGCCTCCAGAATACCGTTGCACAATGTCAAGGAGCACGAAGAAGACTGGCATTAACCAGAGGGGACAGTGGCACTGTGACAATGTTACTGGATGATAATCAGAAGCACAGAGTTTATGTCCCGTAATGACAGCTGGGGGAATGTGAACTCAAAGAACTGAAAACTCAACTCAAATTTGGAATAAAATGTTAGCCCCAGGTTGTTGGGTTAATTCACCAGGCGGACAGTGTATAGTCATTTTTTTTTATCCAGTCAATGCCTTTGATTGTAATGGAGACTGAAATTTAACTGACTCATGATAGCTGCCTGGATACCAAACATTAATCTGCTGGATGGGCTGCCCATGGTCACATACCAGTTAGATACTCTACAAATACAATGGCTTTAGATTAAGAGGAAGCACAGTGTGGTATGCTCCCAATCCTTGCATCTGCACTTAGGAGATGCCTGTGATTCAAGAATAGCCACATGCTTGGTCAGATTTATAGAATCATGGAATTGTTACTGTGAAGAAGGAGGCCATTCAACCCATAATGCCTACACTAGTTCTTCCAATGAGCAACATGATCTAGTGCCAAGCTTCTGCCTTTTCTCCCAACTCCCTGCACACCGTTTCCATTCAAAAATCATCCAAAGGCCCTAGAATGCCTCAATTGATCATGTCTCCATCACATTTCCAGGCAGTGCATTCCAAGTCTTAACCACTTGCTGAGTGAAAAAAAAGTTCTCACATCATCTTTGCTTCTTTTAACATCAATTTAAATCTATGTCTTCTTGTTCTAATACATCTACAAGTTGGTAACAACTTCTCCTAATCTATTCTATCCAGCCAGATCATGATTTTGAAAACCTCCATCCAACCTCTCCTCACTCTTCTTGTCTCAAATGTGAACTGTCCCAACTTCTTCAATCCATCCCCATAATTGAAGTTTGTCACTTCTGTATCCATTCTTGTGCATTACCTTTGCAATCCCCTCAGTGTATTCACATCCTTTCTATAATATGGCACCCAGAACTGTGCACAATATTCCAGCTGAGGTCTAAGACATGTCTTGCACTCCTCCTGCTTCTCTCTGTCAAGCCAGAATGAAATAAAATTAACTCTGATCATGTTGATAGACTCAGGAGCCTTTCCTTACACTACTCTCACTGGTAAATGCCTCTAGCTACAGCCTGAAAGGAGCAAGATGCATAAAAAAACCCTCACTAGGGTCAACCTTAAAGCCACAGTGCTCATCATTCTGCTGTGAGTCTGTACTTTCAGATGCAATCAATGTCAGATTACGATGATAACTTCCTTACTAAATCACAAACATTGTGAACATTGCTGACTGAGGTTCAAGCGGGACAATGACTTCCTGAGCACCTGTAAAGATGTGGTCTCCTAGTAGGAAAACTTCCCTTCCTCTCTCTTCCAGCAGCTTGTCCTGCTCTGTGTGTCCTCTGTTCATTCTCTAAGTCAAGCTGTATTCCAAAGGAAGTGTCTACCCTGTATGCACCCCTTTGTCTGGGAGCAACTGGTTCATTCAGGAACTTTAAAGTCAGAACAAACTGCATCAGCAACTCCCACATCACTCTCTGCAGATATTTGCAATTTTAACAACTGTTGAAAATGGCAAACACTTCTAGAACCAAATCAACAATCAATAGATATCAATTGACAAGTAACAAATAATTTATTGATGATCCTTTTAAATTGAACTGAAGTGAGTCCTTGTGTTGATGTGTATGTGCAAAGCTGTGTGGGAGTAAGGCAGGACCTAAGTAGGATTGCTGAACTCCAGAATGGCAGAAACTAACACTATCCACAGATTGACATCTGACTCTGCCTATTCTGCACACTACCAGCAGCGTTCAACTGCATGTGCATTCACACCTGTGAACTGTGTCTGTATGTCATGGAGGCCCAGGAACACTCACCATTCAAAATATACATAGAATCCCTACAGTGTAGGGACAGACCATTCAACCTAACAGTCTCCAAAGAGCATCACACCCAAGACCCATTCCTATAGCCTATTGAAGCAAACAATCCCAATTTCCCACCTCAAATGTTTCAGTGCCATCATTAAACCAACATATGATTGCCGTGTAAATCATAGAATCCTTGCAGTGTGGGAGCAGGCCATTCAGCCCATCCTAATCCTCTAAAGAGCATCCCACCCAGAACCACTCCTGAACCTCATCCCTGGAACACTACATTTCCCATGGCTAATCCACCTAGCCTGCAATCTTTGGGCTGAGGCACACACACAAACACACACTGACACGGAGAGAATGTGCAAACTCCGTACAGATAGTTGCTTGAGAGTGGAATTGAACCTGGGTCCCTGGCGCTATGAGGCAGCCATGCTAATCACTGAGCTACCATGCCACCACTCATTGATCACTCAAATAACTGATCTTGAACCTGAAATGCTGACAATTCTACACACTGCACCATTATTTGACTTACATATTACTGGCTGACAACACATGGCTTTGTAGATTACAAACCTTCAATTGCCATATTCGTGTTGCCAAACATGTGTCCAGTTCTTAATACATCTTCCCAAATCTGATCATTTTGCTGACTGCATGTAATGATGACCAGATACAGACACAGCTGCAAGTTATTAAATGGACACAGATAAGAAATTCAATTAATTTATAGCTCGACATTTTATAATACGGCATTTCTACTGATATGAGTTATCACCCGTGGGGTCAGGGAAATAATCAGCTGCCATTTTCAAAATGACGAAGATATTATCCAGGCAACATGCAGAAACATTAATCTGACCTTTTCCCTTTCTCAATATGAGTTCAAAATAAGGGCCATGCTTTTTTCACATGGCTTTTTTCTAATTTATTTAGTCACAAGAATTGGGTATCAGTGGCAGGGCCAGCATTTTTGCCCAGTGGGCAGTTCTGAATCAACCACATTGCTGTGGGTGTGGAGTCCCATGTAGGCCAGACCAGGTAAAGATGGCAGTTTCCTTCCCTAAAAGGCATTAGTGAACCAGATGGGTTTTTGTCCCCAACAACTGACAATGGTTTTATGGTCATCGTTAGACTCTTAATTTCAGATTTTAGTTGAATTCAAATTCCACCATCTGCTGCAGTGGGATTAAAATGCGAGTCTCCAGCACATTACCTAGGCCTTTGGATTAATAATCTCTTGGTTATCCTACAAGGCCATTTCTGTGGAAGGAGAGCAGAAAAGCTGCTGCAAATTAATCAGGCAATGACCACAATCTCACTCGAGAGAGGGACAGTGGCACATCCATATGAAATAATCACCAATCCAATGGATGGTGTTTCTCCACAGCACCATCTGAACACGGAAGTGTATTATTGTGCAGAAGGAGACCCTTCAGCCCATCATACCTGCACTAGCTTGTCAAGTGAACATTTTGCTTAAAGTCAATATCCTGCTTTCTCCCCTTGCACACTATTTTTATCCAAATAATCATCCAATGTCCTCTATGGAGGCCTCAATTGAATCTGTCTCCATCGCACTTTCAGGCAATACATTCTTCATCCTAACTACACACTGAGTGAAAACATTTTTCTTCACTTGTTTCTTTGCAGTTTACTTTACATCCATGCCCTTTCCTCTCAGATCCTTTATCAAGTGGGAACAGCTTCTTTCTATCATAATTTTGAAAACCTTGATCACATCTCCTTTCAGCTTTCTTCTCTCTAATATCTTCAATCTCTCTACAGGAATATTTAGGCCAAGGCCACACTTTAAGAAGAGAGGAATTTTTTTCTGTTTACAAAGAGGTATCCTAATAATTATAATACTGAGGAAGGATTCTAATCTCTGAATAATTAAAATATGTACAATGGTCATCTTAAAGTTTAGTTTATGAAGGTTCAGTAAGTTATCATTGGACTTATTGGAAAGAATACTGGAGATGTATGAACAAGAAGGACACCAGCTTTATTCACAGACCCTGTTACAGAACGAGATTGCAGTTTAGTTGCAGGTAGAGATGTTCTAATGGGTGCAAAGTCTTGGGATTAGGAGTTGAATCCATTTGCGATGTCTAAACCAGTTCAGTCTCGAGTCTCCCCTGTTTATAATTACTGTCAGGGCATTGACATCAGGAGTAAGCATCCAGACAAACTCAATACCATCAGAGTGGAGGAAAGCTATTTTTCATTCACAGATTTTTCTGAAGTTTTCAAGTAAATTCATCAATGTGCTCAAATTAATAGTGTTTTTTAAAATTTTTCTTTCTTTGGAAACACTGAATTGATTCTGGCACCAATTCACACACAAGGTGTAGCTCATTATGTAATTACATGAACTGCCAATTAACCTAGTCTGTTAATTTCATTATTTTCAGGGCATTTTCTAACTTCAAAGGATTGTGTTATTGGCAGTAGGGATTCGATTTGACGGAGTGTGGTTTTAGGAATATTACCTGAAGGAAAAGTATCTTTAAAACATGCTGCTTGGTGTCTATTATAATGGAGCTGCTTTGGATGGGTGAAAGTGGAAACATTGTTCTGCGCTCTTTGGAAAACGAGATCGGAAGTTGGTTTATCATGAATGAATTTTGATATTGTCACATAACTCACCGAAAGGAACATTCCCCGGGACCGGATGTATTGATTTCAGCGAGAGCCCTGAGGGAATTTATGATATTGGCGACCATGTGACACTTGCTGAGAGGTGATTTTTGAATCTAATTCCGGGGCTTGGATGTAAAGTTCAAATTGGTTTTTGGTATAAAATCCAAGAATAAATTTGATGAATTTCAAATCATTTTCCAGTTTGAACTTCACACTGTGGATGTACTTTTCTGCATTTGAACTTGTAATTCATGACTTGGATTTTTCAATATCTAAAAACTTCATTTCAAATTGAAAATTAGAAAGAAGCATAAATAGAAAAGCATTGAAATAGATTCTATAAGGATCTAATGATCACTTTTCTGGCTTTCTGAATTACCAGGATTACTGTCTAAGTTTATGTTGCCTTTAGGGTGCAATTTATTTGACTGTGGTGCACTTGAGATTCATTGCTCCGTATTAACATTATAAGGACAGTCAAATGCTTCTACAAAACATTAGAGAAAAGAGAATACACTCTCAAAATGAAGGGCCTTTCCTTGTTGCATGAAGCAAGCACTCCGCCCATCACAAATGAGTTTTGTTTCACTTACAATTGATGGGGTGTGTGAGTTGTACTGGCATCTATACTCTGGGAGTTAGTAACAGCTTCTCATGAGATTTAAGTCATTGTTAATTGGTCAGAAGTGGCATGATGGTTCACATCCACCATAAACCCATGGAACCCACAATGAAATACATTAATTAGAATGCATGTGTGTACCCAACTGCTAAGTGTTTGCAAAATACAACGTTGTTTTCTTATAAGTTATAAGACCTCCTCAAGAATATAAGGCTTTTCATCCAGTTATCATAATAATTACACCGAAAGTGAAAGGATGGTGAGAAATGAATTACATAATTTGTGTTTCAATTAAATATTTTGATGATTTCAGCATAATAATTCAGTCCCTGAGTAGTCAGAACAGAAAGACCAAGAGGCACAGTGCTCTGCTTTCCTCTCTCGTGTTTCAGATGGAACAAACTGGCCATCGCTAATCAATGTGGGCATTCTTCTTTCTCAGTGTATGAAAGAATTCCCTTCATTGTTTGTTCCTGCACAAGTGTTAATCAGTCAGGATGCACACTTTAATTCCTCAGCTGTCTGCAATCCTTGCCACTTTGTCACAGGCATAAACTGATTTAAACATCAATTGCTGCAAAAACTCATGAAAGGGCCTGCCAGGCGAATTGGGCCTGTTGAATGCACAATAAGCCTCAGACTCTCTTTTCCCACCGTCCACAATCAAAGCCTATTCTATACGAAGGTCACAGGTTCAGCTTCCAATCGAAAGAAGCATCTTGCCAAAGAAGGACTTTCATGCAATTCTGCCAGTCGGAAAAATCTTCCTTTCAGTTCAAATATTGGTGACTGGGTGCTAGGCCTGGTTTCTCAGGTATAAAACTGGGTACGAAGCATTCTAAATGTAACAGTGTGATGAGTAACTGTGGAGACATAGGTCCCCTGCTAATTATCAGGAACTTATGTTTTAGGTGAAATGGGTGGATGTTTCAACCCAGACAGACGCAGTCTGGCCAAATTTCCTGAGAGTTTTCTACTCAATTTCTGTCTGCGATCGAGTGTTACAGAATATGGGCACTAAAGGATGAAATTTATGAAGACCAGGACCTGATACCATATAGCCTACATTGTAATTTTGACAGAGGATGAGTCTTCCTTCAGGACTATGGAACAGAACAGAAATGAGGGGAAGTTAGAGATAGTAAGAACTGCCAATGCTGGAGTCAGCGATAACACAGTGTGGAGCTGGAGGAGTGCAGCAGGCCAGGCAGCATCAGAGGAGCAGGAAAGCTGAAATTTCGGGTCGGGACCCTTCTTCAGAATTGGAAAGTTAATTGTGAAGGGCCAACAATTGCAGAAGGGAACTGCTGTTGGTTCAGTCTCACTGGTCGGTCTCTCACCTCTGAGTCAGGAGATTGTGTTTAACGCCTCACTCCGACCTTTATTCCAGGTTGACATTACATTCAATAAAGGGTTCGCTTATACTTGCTGTTCGACAAATTACCATAAACAAAACTGAATGGTTGTAGACTGTGGTATGTGACATAGTTTTGAGGGATATGCTCATGATGTCATCACCACATAATGGTCTATGACTGAATGGTGTAATGCTCATGATCTCCTTGTTACTGTTTGTAGCTATAGTTAGTCCTAACTTGAGCTGTCGATTTATCTTGTTACAAATGCAGCATGCATTTAGGTAAACAACCTCAAGATTTGACTTTGTGACAAACCTGGGAGCAGTGGGGCTTGAGTGCCAGCACAGTTTCCCAACTGGGTCACTGCAAATGATTAAGGGTTTGGATGTGAGTTTGCTCACTGAGCTGGAAGGTTTGTTTTCAGACATTTCGTCACCATTCTAGGTAACATCATCAGTGAGCCTCTGGTGAAAACGTATCAGGGTTCTTAGCAGATGCAGTAACGCAGAGACTCAAACAAACAGCTCTGCCAATCATCCAACCCAAGCTTTGGGTCCGCTATGTGGATGACACCTTTGTCATCACTAAACAAAACAAATTAGAGGAAACCTTCAAGACCATCAATAATACCCTTTACTGGCATAACATTCACAAAAGAGGAGGAAAACAACAAACTGCCATTCCTAGATGTCACAGTAGAGCGAACAGCCAATGGGGAACTTCAAACCAGCGTCTACAGGAAAACAACACATACGGACCAAATACTGAACTACAGGAGCAACCATCCCAACACCCACAAACGAAGCTGCATTAGAACATTATTCCAACGAGCCACCACACACTGCAGCACAGAGGAACTACGAAGAGCAGAGGAAAATCACCTATACAGCGTATTCAAAAAGAATGGGTACCCTATGAACACAGTCCGCCGATTTCTCAGCAACAAACCCAAACAAACAGACAAAACGGGCCCAGAAACCATAACCACTCTCCCCTACATCAAAGACATTTCCGAAATGACTGCCAGAGTACTCGGACCCCTTGGCATCAGGGTAGCCCACAAACCCACCAACACACTAAAACAGCAAATAATGAACTTAAAAGACCCTATACAGACAACAAGCAAAACTAACGTCATTTTACCAAATACCCTGCAAGAACTGTGAGAAACACTACATCGGACAAACTGGCAGAAAGCTAGCCACCAGGATACACGAACATCAACTAGCCACAAAACGACATGACCCACTATCACTCGTATCCTTACATACAGATGAGGAAAGACACCACTTTGATTGGGACAACATATCCATCCTAGGACAAGCCAAACAGAGACACGCACGAGAATTCCTAGAAGCATGGCATTCCAACCGGAACTCCATCAACAAACACATTGATTTGGAGCCCATCTACCACCCTCTGAGAAAAATAACAGGAAATGACATCACCAGCGCAGGAAATGTCATCACCAACCCAAGGAAACCTAAACAGATAAATAGAAAGCGGGACATAACACCAGTGCTTCGTCGGAGGCTCACTGATGATGTTACCTAGAATGGTGACGAAACATCTGAAAACGAACCTTCCAGCTCAGCGAGCAAACTCACATCCAGAACCTCAACCTGAGCCACAAATCTTCTCAAAACTTGTTAATGATTAAGGGTGCTTGTCATTAGTACTTTGAAACAAAAACGATGAGAATTTGGAGATAATAAAATGTGAGGCTGGATGAACACAGCAGGCCAAGCAGCATCTCAGGAGCACAAAAGCTGACGTTTCAGGCCTAGACCCTTCATCAGAGAGGGGGATGGGGAGAGGGAACTGGAATAAATAGGGAGAGAGGGGGAGGCGGACCGAAGATGGAGAGTAAAGAAGATAGGTGGAGAGAGTGTAGGTGGGGAGGTAGGGAGGGGATAGGTCGGTCCAGGGAAGACGGACAGGTCAAGGAGGTGGGATGAGGTTAGTAGGTAGCTGGGGGTGCGGCTTGGGGTGGGAGGAAGGGATGGGTGAGAGGAAGAACCGGTTAGGGAGGCAGAGACAGGTTGGACTGGTTTTGGGATGCAGTGGGTGGGGGGGAAGAGCTGGGCTGGTTGTGTGGTGCAGTGGGGGGAGGGGACAAACTGGGCTGGTTTAGGGATGCAGTAGGGGAAGGGGAGATTTTGAAACTGGTGAAGTCCACATTGATACCATATGGCTGCAGGGTTCCCAGGCAGAATATGAGTTGCTGTTCCTGCAACCTTCGGGTGGCATCATTGTGGCACTGCAGGAGGCCCATGATGGACATGTCATCTAGAGAATGGGAGGGGGAGTGGAAATGGTTTGCGACTGGGAGGTGCAGTTGTTTGTTGCGAACTGAGCGGAGGTGTTCTGCAAAGCGGTCCCCAAGCCTCCGCTTGGTTTCCCCAATGTAGAGGAAGCCGCACCGGGTACAGTGGATGCAGTATACCACATACATCGCTGAGGCCAGACGCCAACTCTCCGACACCACCTCCTACCGCCTCCTCGAACATGACCCCACACCCGAGAAAAACCCCAACCTCACAATCAAACCCGCAGACAAGGGTGGTGCAGTGGTAGTATGGCGCACTGACCTCTACATCGCCGAGGCCAGACGCCAACTCTCCGACACCACCTCCTACCGCCTCCTCGATCATGACCCCACACCCGAGAAACTCCATCTCAGGCAACCAGCTTGTAACTGATGTCCATTTCAAGCCCACCGACTCCCACAGCTACCTAGAATACACCTCCTCCCACCCACCCTCCTGCAAAAATTCCATCCCCTATTCCCAAATCCTCCGCCTCCGCCGCATCTGCTCCCACGATAAGACATTCCACTCCCGCACATCCCAGATGTCCAAGTTCTTTAAGGACCGCAACTTTCCCCCCACAGTGATTGAGAACGCCCTTGACCGCATCTCCCGTATTTCCCGCAACACATCCCTCACACCCCGCCCCCGCCACAACCGCCCCAAGAGGATCCCCCTCGTTCTCACACACCACCCCACCAACCTCCGGATACAACGCATTATCCTCCGACACTTCCGCCATTTACAATCCGACCCCACCACCCAAGACATTTTTCCATCCCCTCCCCTGTCAGCTTTCCGGAGAGACCACTCTCTCCGTAACTCCCTTGTTCGCTCCACACTGCCCTCCAACCCCACCACACCCGGCACCTTCCCCTGCAACCGCAGGAAATACTACACTTGTCCCCACACCTCCTCCCTCACCCCCATCCCAGGCCCCAAGATGACATTCCACATTAAGCAGAGGTTCACCTGCACATCTGCCAATGTGGTATACTGCATCCACTGTACGCGGTGCGGCTTCCTCTACATTGGGGAAACCAAGCGGAGGCTTGGGGACCGCTTTGCAGAACACCTCCGCTCAGTTCGCAACAAGCAACTGCACCTCCCAGTCGCAAACCATTTCCACTCCCCCCTCCCATTCTTTAGATGACATGTCCATCATGGGCCTCCTGCACTGCCACAATGATGCCAGCCGAAGGTTGCAGGAACAGCAACTCATATTCCGCCTGGGAACCCTGCAGCCATATGGTATCAATGTGGACTTCACCAGTTTCAAAATCTCCCCTTCCCCTACTGCATCCCTAAACCAGCCCAGTTTGTCCCCTCCCCCCACTGCACCACACAACCAGCCCAGCTCTTCCCCCCCACCCACTGCATCCCAAAACCAGTCCAACCTGTCTCTGCCTCCCTAACCGGTTCTTCCTCTCACCCATCCCTTCCTCCCACCCCAAGCCGCACCCCCAGCTTCCTACTAACCTCATCCCACCTCCTTGACCTGTCCGTCTTCCCTGGACCGACCTATCCCCTCCCTACCTCCCCACCTATACTCTCCTCTCCACCTATCTTCTTTACTCTCCATCTTCGGTCCGCCTCCCCCTCTCTCCCTATTTATTCCAGTTCCCTCTCCCCATCCCCCTCTCTGATGAAGGGTCTAGGCCCGAAACGTCAGCTTTTGTGCTCCTGAGATGCTGCTTGGCCTGCTGTGTTCATCCAGCCTCACATTTTATTATCTTGGAATTCTCCAGCATCTGCAGTTCCCTTTATCACCGATGAGAATTTGGGTTTGCTATTAGCGAAATAGGTAAACAAAATTTTAGGTTGTGTAATGGATGTAAGAAATGGCTCTGGACATTGCAAAGAACTTCTTGCAAATGGTAGAGTCATTCATACATAAATAGATTTTAAAATCCAAGTTGGTTGAATTGGCAAGTATGTTGGAGATAAAATTTCCTGCTGAAGCCAAGATGATACTAAAGTAGGTGGGAAAGTAAGTTGCAACAAAAAAGTAAGGAATGTACAAATGGATATGGATTGTTTAGGTGAATGGGTCAAAATTTGACAGATGAATTTTAACATGAATAAGTGCGAGGTTATCCATTTTGGTCAGAGGAATAGAAATGCAAATTATTATCTAAAAAAGACAAACTTCAGAGTGCTTAGGAGCAGAGGGATCTGGGTGCATTCATGAATGACTGTTGAATTGAGAGAGATTGAGGAAACTGGGGCTGTATTCTCTTGAAATTCAAGGAAGGAGAGGTGATCTCATTGAAAGTTAAAACATTTAGATATGGTGTTACAGTGTGGATGAAGACTGAATGTTTCTCTGACTGGGGACTGTAGAACCAGAGGATATAATCACAGAATGAAGGGCAGGCTGTTTAAAACTGAGATGAGAAGGAATTTCCTTACTAAGGAGGTGATGAATCTTTGGACTTCTTCTACACCCCTCAGTGGTAGACCTCAGTCATTGAGAACTTTCAAGACAGAAATCAATCGATATTTGGAAGCTAACAACTTTGAAGGCTATGATGATGTGATGGGTGTGAGGCTTTGAGTTAGAAGGTCAGTCATGATCTAACTGAAGGGTGGGAATCTTGATGGACTGAATAGCCTACTCCCAATCTTATGTTCCTGTGACACTGATCCAGGGGAACATACATGCCATAGCCAGAAGAATTGTAAAATAATTTCTTATTTAGTTTTAAAGTATCCATTAATATCACATGGATGGTTCACCTATAACACTATTTTCTGAAGGAAGCAGTTAGTAATCAGAAACCTGTGTGAAAGTGCAACAATAAATTGTCATTTCACTGGGATCCTGGCAGTGGTCCAGACCAGAGTGGATACAAAGGGGCAAATGCCATCCTGAGTAGTTACCATTTTATTGGCCCAAAGAATGGGGGATGCTGGACTATGTCAGTGAGATCATTCGACAATCATCAATCTGACTCAGAGTTTTGAGAGAAAGTTAATGGGAACTGCAGATGCTGGAGAATCCGAGATAACAAAGTGTGGAACTGGATGAACACAGCAGGCCAAGCAGCATCTTAGAAGCACAAAAGCTGACATTTCGGGTCTACACCTTCATCAGGCGGTGAAGGGTCTCAGCCCGAAACATCAGCTTTTGTGCTCCTAAGATGCTGCTTGGCTCGCTGTGTTCATCCAGCCCCACACTTTGTTACGTTGACTCAGTGTTTCACTAAGCTCACCACTAAGCTCACCATAAACTGCCTAGTAACGAGACATGCAACTAAGGAGATAGGTCCAGATTAAGCACTTGTCACTTTCATGTTGCTATTTGGTTATACATTATGTTTAAAAAGTCTAGGGAACTTACGGAAAGTTGTCTCTTGCTGAAACACTATTAGCTGTCTAAATGTCGCCACCTTTCTATTTCCATTGGCATTCAATATTACCAAATACTTTGAAATAATTTGGCTGACTAATTGCATAGATTTCAATTTATCTAATAATGCCAACATATTTCCCTCTAACTGATTGCATTCAGGGTATATTTAGATCACTGTAAAAAAGACTTGTTATTTTAAAATATAATGTACTGACTGAAAGCCTTCACAGGATTTACAAAACTGTGTAGTAATCTGTTGATGAAGAAATACTTTGATTCACTGTGGGTGGGTGCATTGATGAATATCGCATTTATCTGCTGAAATTTCTCTAACTTTAACAACTCAGTGTGAATTAATTGTTTAATTTTAAATGTACGTTCTGTTCTGATTTGAATTTCAAAGCTTCAACAGTGGAAACAAAATAAGCTTTTGACAAACTCAAAGACTAAGAAACAATTTGGGTACGTGAAAATTTAATGATGTCTTCCAGCAACTAATTCTCACATTTAGCCTATACTTCTCCCTGTTAGGAAAATGCTGGAGAAACTCACTAGGTTTGGCAGCATCAGTGGAGACAGAAACAGAGTAAACATTTCTAGTCCAGTGTGACTTTTCTTCAGAATGGTTCCAGCATCTGAGGTACATTGCTTTTATTTGAGTTAGAAATAGTTCTTTTTGCAAGAGCAACTGTTAATAGTTAGATAATGGAAGGAAGTAAATCAACAGTTAAGCAACAAAGCTACACTAACTGTATTTATAAAATTCTCAAAATCTGAAATTAGAAAATGCAATCTCATAGAACATAGAACATTACAGCACAGTACAGGCCCTTCGGTCCTTGATGTTGTGCCAAACTGTCATACCAATCTCAAGCCCATCTAACCTACACTATTCCATGTACGTCCATATGCTTATCCAATGATGACTTAAATGTGCCTAAAGTTGGCGAATCTACTACCGTTGCAGGCAAAGCGTTCCATTCCCTTACTACTCTCTGAGTAAAGAAACTACCTCTGACATCTGTCCTACATCTTTCACCCCTCAATTTAAAGCTATGCCCCCTCGTGCTTGCCGTCACCATCTTAGGAAAAAGGATCTCCCTATCCACCCTATCTAACCCTCTGATTATTTTATATGTTTCAATTAAGTCACCTCTCAACCTTCTTCTCTCTCATGAAAACAGCCTCAAGTCCCTCAGCCTTTCCTCGTAAGACCTTCCCTCCATACCAGGCAACATCCCATTAAATCTCCTGTGCACCCTTTCCAAAGCTTCCACATCCTTCTTATAATGCGGTGACCAGAACTGTACGCAATACTCCAAGTGCGGCCGCACCAGAGTTTTGTACAGCTTCACCATAACCTCTTGGTTCCGGAACTCGATCCCTCTATTAATAAAAGCTAAAACACTGTATGCCTTCTTAACAGCCCTGTCAACCTGGGTGGCAACTTTCAAGGATCAATTTTATTATAGAATCCCTACAGTGCAGAAAAAGGTCATTCAGTCTGTCAAGTCTGCATCATCCCTCTGAAAAGCATCCCGTACAGGACCAGCCCACCCCCATTACCACAGCTAACCCATCTAGCATGCACAGCCCTGAACACTATGAGCAATTTTTAACATGGCCAGTCCACCTAACCTGCACATATTTGGACTTTGGGAGGAAACCAGAGCACCTGAATGAAACTCCTGGGAGACATGCAAACTTCACACAGATAGTCATCAGATAGAACATAGAACATAGAACAGTACAGCACAGAACAGGCCCTTCAGCCCACAATGTTGTGCCGACCATT
The DNA here is from genome assembly GCF_030684315.1 of Stegostoma tigrinum. NCBI lineage: Eukaryota > Metazoa > Chordata > Chondrichthyes > Orectolobiformes > Stegostomatidae > Stegostoma > Stegostoma tigrinum. The sequence goes on along the minus strand of NC_081377.1, from coordinate 46,806,332 downwards.
GATCCTCATGTATGCACCTTCAAATTTCTGTGACCATATACATGTCCAGCAGTCTCTTAAATGACCCCAATGACCTTGCTTCCACAAATCAAATCTGGAATCAAATCTGAATCCCTGTCACTGTGAGGCAGCAGTGCTAAGCACTGAGTCACTGTGACCCCCAAATTTAGATGATTGACAAATCTGTAAATTGAAATACATAGAATGACTTTAGAATGTGCAGTGGCCTTTATTAGTTCTCACACATGTAATGACTTATTTGAGATACATCAGAAACATGTAATAGTTGGTTCATAAGCAGGTAGGACCCTGTTAGCTTAGAACTAGTAAAGAACCAAAGAATTGGCTCAAAATAAAGTAATTCCCACTAAGGAGGAGCATTCTTAAATGTGAAATTCCCAAATTATGTACAGTTGCTTCTTAATGCTCCTGCTCAGTAAAAGTTTACAGAAGATAGTTAAGGTATAGGGGAAGCAATTTTTGACTTTGTAATGGGCCCAAAGCAAAGGCTGAAAAGAAAGAGCAATTATAAGATTCTCAATCCTTTTTATTATTGCTGTTTTGTTTTATTTTCGTATTAATGATCAGAAGTGAAATTCTATGCCAAGTTTTCAAGACGTGGGACAAATTGACCTTAAAATTGAGATGGGGATTCTTAATGGTGCCTTGTATAGATCAGGAATGGTGATAAAAGATTTTCTGAGGAAGGGTCACCAGACCCGAAACGTTAACTCTGTTTTCTCTTTCACAGATGCTGCCAGACCTGCTGAACTTTTCTAGCAACTTTGTTTTTGTTCCTGATTTACAGCATCCACAGTTCTTTTGGTTTTTATAAAGGTTTTTTGATGGAAGTGACACCTGCTGGAAACCTGTATTGGTCTATTAAAGCAATATAGATGATTTTAATATGTCTTGACGATCACAGCAGGTCAGGCAGCATCCATAGAAACAGAGTAAGGCATGTTCCGAACCTAGAGGACTCTTCATCAGAGCTGAAGTGTGGAGGAGACAGTGTTCATGCGATAGTCTGGGGTAGGTGAGACTGTGGGTGTAGTGGGTGTAGGGTGCTGATAGATAAAAGATGTTGATAGTTCAGGTTAAGTGATGGGAATGTGAGAATGGCAGAACGATGGTGTGTCTAACTGCCGGACTGGAAAGAACAGACAGTCCCACTGGGGTGGAGTTGGGGGGGGGCGGCGGGCATGGTGCGGAGAGAGAACATGGTGACAGAATATAACAAGCTAAAAGAAAGGGAAAGAATAGGAGCTGGTTTGCAATGTGAAGGTGTTGAACTCACTATTAAGTCCAGAAGGCTGTAAAATGCCTAATCTAAAGATAAGATGTTGTTCTTTCAATTTGTGCTGTGCTTATTACAGCATAAATGCTGTCCCCTCCACACTTCATGACAGCTCTGACGAAGAGTGATCTAGATTCGAAACGTTACCTTGCTCTTTCTCTCCATGAATGCTGCCTGACCCACTGTAATCTCCAGCATTTATTGTTTACAGTGTAGATTCCAGCATCTGCAGTAATTAGATCCTGCCTGACCCAATATTTCAAATGCTTGAACATAAAAGTATATAGAATATTGAACAACTTAACTTTGCTCTTTGTACCTAAGAAGCGCATTTGCAAGTCATCAAGTGACAAATGAAACCAGCTTAAGGGGTTACTGAAGCCAAGTATCGATGTTCTTCACTCTGTTGTTTCTTTGCAGTTTGCAGATGTTTTCTCATGTTGCATCCGCTTCACATGTTACCCAGGGAGACAATCCAAACCTCAACCTGAACACATTCTGAGGGGGAATTTCCAGTTCATGGATTGGTTGGGAGGAATGTTAAAATATAACACAGCAACAGCTTTAGGAACCTTCTTCTGAACTTCTCTTTGGAAGGAGGCCTGGCAGAGAGGGACTAAGGAGTGTGAAGTACAACAGGTGAATGCAAGAGGATGTGAAGAATTATTTGTGTGCTGCAACAGAACTTCATGTCCATCTGATAGAGGTCACCTTCTCCACACAGACTTGTCACCGTCACGAGACCAGGCATAAACTTAGACACTGTTTTGAGGAGCATCTGCACTCTGTACGCCGCAAACAACAACACCTTCCCATCACCAACCATTTTAATCCACCCGCCCCCCACTTTCTGGGTGACATGTCCATCCTGGGCCTCCTACAGTGTCACAATGAACAACACCCACAAACTGGAGGAACAACACCTCATATTCCACCTGGGGAGCCTACGTGTGGATGGCCTAAATATGGAATTCACCAGTTTTAAAATTTCTCCATCCTCGGCCTCATCCCATGACCAATCAACTCTCCCATCCCCGCCTCCTTGATATGACACAATCTGTCCATCGTCTCTCCCACCTATCCACGCCACTCTTCCCATTGGCCAATCCCCACCACTCCCTACCTGCACTCACTTATCATCATCCCACCTACCTTCCCCAGCCTGACACTCCCTTTCTCTATTTATTTCAGAGCCCCTTCCCTCCCTCCCCAATTTCTGAAGAAGTGTCCTGACCCAAAAAGTCAGCTTTCCTGCTCCTCTGATGCTGCCTGGCCTGCTGTGTTCTTCCAGCTCCACACTGTGTTATCTTTGTCACCATGAATGCTGTTAATGGAAATGGTGATAGTTTCCATCCGCCAATAACAGCAATGAGACCCACTTTTAAACTGCCACCAGATTTCCCCGCCCACCAGATCACACTTCATTCCAACAAACTTCAAATATGCACTTCTGCACTGAGTACCAATAGTAAAGGAACTGAAGTATAGGCAAACTTATCAGAAGAATTATAAGGAGAATTTTCAATAAAGAGAACTATGTTCTCAGTCTAACGCAGCGTGGAGCTGGAGGAACACAGCAGGCCAGGCAGCATCGGAAGAGCTGGAAAGTTGACATTTAGGGTCGGGAACATTCCTTTTTTTTTCTAAGGCGGGGTTCCAACCAAAACATCAACTTTCCTGCTTGTCTGAAGCTTCTTGGCCTGCTGTGTTCATCCAGCTCTACATCTTGTCACCTCAGATATATCAAGAAGTCTCTGAATTGTCTGTGAAGAGTAAAGAGTTGAACCATGAGGCTAATGTGTCAAAGTTACGAGTAATGTTGACATTAGTGATTGAGCAGTTGATTCTAAGATTCTTAGTTTTGCAGTTTGGTTGAAAGTCTGTTGTTCTGATTCCTTTCAAATTTGTTTTATTCATTCATGGGATGTGGGCAGTTATTGTTCATCCTTAATTGCTTGGTTAAGATTCAAGCACATTGCTTTGGGTCTGGAGTTACAATGTGGCCAGACCAGGTAGGATGCCAATGAAAACAGAAAGTACTGGGGAAACTCAACAGGTCTGGCAGCAACTTTGAAGAGAGAAACAGAGTTAATATTTTAGGTCCAGTGACACGTCTTTAGAACTATCCACTCATGGGATGTGTGTGCCCCTGGCTGGCTAGCATTTATTTCTAGTCCACTGTTACATTACCTAAAGTACATTTGTAACTCAGATGGGCTTTTCCCCTCAATGGCTCCATGGTCATCATTAGGCTCTTACTTTCAGATTTATTTAGGAATTCGAATTCCGTCAGTGACCACAACAAGATTTGAACCCACATCCCTAAAACATTATCTTAGAGTCAGGATTAACTGCCCAGCGATAACACCAGTGGCCATCACTTCTGCTAGCATTTAGAGTGAGAGGGAGACTTTTTGTTTACTTGTTTCTTTTGTCTGGTCTAGCAGTTGGTGGGCTGTGAGCACTCGGAGTGACAGAATCCATTTACCAACCAACAGGGTGGCTAGGAGGCCCTGTTTGAGTGTGACCTTCACAGAACACTATGCTCAAACCCAGGCTTGTACACACTGGTACCTTAGCTCATGGACATACATGAGGAAATTCATGCCAACTTGTCAACTCCAACAGAATTGAAGCTGCTTTTTAACCCCCTTTCTTTGTGTATTCTTCAAAGAAAATAGATGAATTTTGTTACCAGTTTTGGGACTTAGCCTGCAGGGGAGGTCAGCTCCTTGTTTTTTTTTGCTATGGAGCTACCCCCTTTGAAGATGTTGTTGCATCTTCAGGTGTGACATTCCATTGCTTTCTCCTCCCAGGCAGCTGCCTAATTTAGTTCACAGTGCTGCTGACTCTTAAAAAAATACATTGTGCAATTACAATTCAAACATGTCCACTTGGTGTTCGGGCCAATGGGCCACGAGAAAATCCTTAGGCGGCCACACAGGTCTGGAAACAACTGTGTTATAAAGAATCACAAATTTCATCAAGATTTTTGAAGGGGCGACTAAGAAAGTAGGTGTGGGCAGTGTGGTTGATGTTGTCTACATGAGCTTTAGCAAGGCCTATGACAAGGCTCCACACAACAGGTTGTTGATTAGGGTTAAATCTTACAGGGTCCAGGGAGAGCTAGCCAATTGGATACATAACTAGCTTGAAGTTAGAAGCCAGCAGGTAGTGATAGAGGGTTGTTCTTCAAACTGGAGACCTGTGACCAGCAGTGTGCTACAAGGATTGGTGCTGAGTCCACTGTTATTTGTTATTTATTTAATGATTTGGATGAGAATTTAGGAGGTATGGTTAATAAAATTTGTGGATGCCACCATATGGTATTGGTATAGTGGACATTGAAGAAGGTTATCTAGGAACACAGCGAGCTCTTGATCAACTGGGCCAGTGACCTGAGGAATGGCAGATGGAGTTTAATTTAGATAAATGCAAGGTGTTGCTTTTTGGTAAGGCAAACCAGGGCAGGACTGACACAGTCAATGTTAGGGCCCGAGGGAATGTCATAGAACAAAGAGTTCAAAGGTATAAGTTCATATCAACAACAACTCCATGTTGTTGATAATGGAGTCACAAATAGACAGGAGAGTGAAGAAGGCTTTCAGCATGCTTGCTTCCATTGGTCAGAACATTGAGTATAGGAACTGAAGCATCTTCATGCCATTGTACAAGACATCGATGAGGCCACTTGTAGAAAGCAGCATGCAGTTCAGGTCGCTCTACCACAGAAAGGATATTTTTTAACTTGAAAGAGTACAGAAACGATTTACTAGGACTGGAAGGTTTGTGTTAGAAGGAGAGGTGGATAGTGTGGGACTTCTTTCCCTGGAGCAAAGAACACTGTGGGGTCATCTTATTGAGGTCTATACAATAGTGAGAGGCATAGATAAGGTAGACAGGCAACAGATTTTCCTCAGGGTTGGGGAGTCTAAAATGAGAGGGCGTAGGTTTAAGGTTAGACGGGGAGATGCATAAGGGTCCAGAGGGACAATTTGTTTATACAGCATGTGGTGAGGGTCTGGAGCAGGCTGCCAGATGGAATGGTGAAATGGAGTACAATTTCATCATTTAAGAAACATTTAGCCAGGCGCATGAATGGATAGGATGGAGGGACATGGGCCAAAGACAAACGGGACTAGATTAATTGTGAAAACTGGGCAGCATGGGCAAGTTGCGCCGAAGGGCCTGTCCTCATGTTGTAATCCTCGATGGCTCTATGCACTATGAACAAAAGAAGGATGATCATTTGGACAAATATGCAGCAACTCCAATGTTTAAGTCAAAACATTGAGTTCAATATCTTTCAATACATAAAGGTGGATAATTCTCCGGGACCTGATGTGCTTGTCCAGCTCCATGTTTATTGCCTAGGATTTACTTGCATTTGGAGAGGCTAGGAATGATTGGAGATAGTCAGCACGGCTTTGTGCAAGGGAAATCGGGTCTCACAAACTCGATTGAGCTTTTTGAGGACCTGACAAAAAGATTGATGAGTGCAGAGTGGTCAATGTTGTCTACATGGACTTCAGTAAAGCCTCTGACAAGGTTCTACATGGTAGGCTAATTAGTAAAGTTAGATCACATGGGATTCAGGGAGAACTTGCCAATGGGGTAGAAAATTGGCTCAACATAGGAGACAGAGGGCAGTGGTGGAGGGTTGTTTCTTGGGCCGGAGGCCTGTGACCAGCAGTGTTCCACAGTGTTTGGTGCTGGGTTCGCTTTTATTTGTCATTTATATAAACGATTTGGATGAAAATTTAGAAAGCATGGAGTAAGTTTGAGGATGACACCAAAATTGGTGTATAGTGGACAGTGAAGAAGGTTACCTAAGATTACAAAGGGATCTTGATCAATTGGGCCAATGAGCTGAGGAGTGGCAGATGGGGTCTAATTTGGATAAATGTAATGAATTGCATTTTGGTAAAACAAACAGGGGCAGCACTTATATCATAAATGGTAGGGCCCTGGGTTGTGTTGTTGAACTGAGACCCAGGGTTCGGGTACACAATTCTTTGAAAATTGCGTCATAGTTAAAATAGGACAGTTAATAAGCCATTTAGCACACTTGCCTTTATTGCTCAGACCATTAAGTATCAGAGTTGGGACATCAGGTTGAGGTTAAATGGAAAGTTGTTGAGGCCTCTTCTGGTGTACTGTTTACAGTTGTGGTCACCCTGCTATAGAGCGGATCTTATTAAATTGGAAAGATTTACTAGGATGTTTCCAGGATTGGATGGTTTGAGTTATAAGGCTAGGCTGGGACTTCTGTCACTGCAGCATTGAAGGTTGAGGCGTGGCCTTATGGATGTTTATAAAATCATGAGAGGCACAGATAAGGTGAATAGGAAATGTCTTTTTCCCAGGGTTGGTGAATTTAGAATTAAAGGGCATATTTTTGAAGTGAGAGGAGAAAGATTTAAAAGGTACCTGAGGGGCAACTTTTTCACACAGAGGGTGGTTCATGTGTGGAATGAACTGCCAGAGGAAATAATAGATGCAGGTGCAGTTATAACATTTCAAAGACATGTTGGCATGTACATGAATAGGAAAGTTTCACAGGGAAATGGGCCAAACACAGGTGAGTGGGGCTGGTTTAGCTTGGGGAAAATAGTCGGCATGGACTGAACAGTTTGTTTCCATCGGCAAAAGGCAAACTTCCAACGACTGATGTATAAAGACATCCAGGTCTCCTTGCTCCTCCCCCTTCTCTGATCTATTCCTTTTAGATAATAATCTATCCTCATGTTTTTGCTTCCAAAGTGGATATGTTCACATTTATCCCTATTATGGTTCATTTACCATGCATTTGTCCACTCACTCAATTTGTTCAAATCACAATGAAGCATCTTTGCACCCTTCTCCCAGTTCACTCTCCCACCCAGAAATGTGTTATTTGCCCATGGGTGTAACACTTAGTTACTCATTTAAATCATTAAATTGTGAATAGTTGAGCTCCTGACATTGAACCCTGTGGTAACCCACTAGACACTGGCTGCCATTCTGAAAGATGACCTACGTATTCCTACTTAGGAAGGGTCACTGGACCTGAAACATTAACTTTGTTTTCTTCTCCACAGATGCTGCCAGACCTGCTGAGCTTTTCCAGCAACTTTTGTTTTTGTTCCTGATTTACTGCATCTGCAGTTCTTTCAGTTTTTATTATATATTCCTACTCTTTGTTTCCTCTTTGCCAGCCAAATAAACTCTGTCTTCTCTCCCCATGTTAGTACGTTACTACCAATCTCATGGACTTTAGGTTTATACACTCAATCTTCTTGACCCTATTCCCTAACCCTATTCTCAATTCCTCCGCCTCCGCCGCATCTGCTCCCACGATAAGACATTCCACTCCCGCACATCCCAGATGTCCAAGTTCTTCAAGGACCGCAACTTTCCCCCCACAGTGATCGAGAACGCCCTTGACCGCGTCTCCCGCATTTCCCGCAACACATCCCTCACACCCCGCTCCCGCCACAACCGCCCAAAGAGGATTCCCCTCGTTCTCACACACCACCCCACCAACCTCCGGATACAACGCATCATCCTCCGACACTTCCACCATCTACAATCCCACCCCACCACCCAAGACATTTTTCCATCCCCACCCCTGTCTGCTTTCCGGAGAGACCACTCTCTCCGTGACTCCCTTGTTCGCTCCACACTGCCCTCCAACCCCACCACACCCGGCACCTTCCCCTGCAACCGCAGGAAATGCTACACTCGCCACCACACCTCCTCCCTCACCCCTATCCCAGGCCCCAAGATGACTTTCCACATTAAGCAGAGGTTCACCTGCACATCTGCCAATGTGGTATACTGCATCCACTGTACCCGGCGTGGCTTCCTCTACATTGGGGAAACCAAGGAGGCTTGGGGACCGCTTTGCAGAACACCTCCGCTCGGTTCGCAATAAACAACTGCACCTCCCAGTCGCAAACCATTTCCACTCCCCCTCCCATTCTTTAGATGACATGTCCATCATGGGCCTCCTGCACTGCCACAATGATGCCACCCGAAGGTTGCAGGAACAGCAACTCATATTCCGCTTGGGAACCCTGCAGCCCAATGGTATCAATGTGGACTTCACCAGCTTCAAAATCTCCCCTTCCCCCACCGCATCCCAAAACCAGCCCAGTTGGTCCCCTCCCCCCACTGCATCACACAACCAGCCCAGCTCTTCCCCTCCACACACTGCATCCCAAAACCAGTCCAACCAGTCTCTTCCTCCCTAACCTGTTCTTCCTCTCACCCATCACTTCCTCCCACCCCAAGCCGCACCTCCATCTCCTACCTACTAACCTCATCCCACCACCTTGACCTGTCCGTCCTCCCCGGACTGACCTATCCACTCCCTACCTCCCCACCTATACTCTCCTCCCCACCTATCTTCTTTTCTCTCCATCTTCAGTCCGCCTCCCCCTCTCTCCCTATTTATTCCAGAACCCTTACCCCATCCCCCTCTCTGATGAAGGGCCTAGGCCCGAAACGTCAGCTTTTGTGCTCCTGACATGCTGTTTGGCCTGCTGTGTTCATCCAGCCTCACATTTTATTATCTTCTTGAAGTTTGTCTGTTGCTGCAGAGAGGATCTCATTAAGTGGATTGTCAAAGACAATTTGTTGTGTAAATTTTGTGTTAAAGTTGTGCTGTTGACTATATATTCAAGGGCCTGTTTATACAAAGAAAAGATTTTTTTGGAAACCTCACACCGCATTTCTGTTGAGTTACTCCACTGCTCATTGCCACATCTGGTTTGTCTTCCCATCAATCAGCCAAATCCTTCTCATTGCCAAGTGCCAAGAGAAAACTGGAACTTTATAAGAAATATTTTTTGAGATTGTTCCATTTTGATAAGCTTGGATGAATATTTTTCTACTTTGGTTCTTGCTGAATTTGTTAAATTCTCAGACGTTCTGGATGATTTAGCCTGTAAAATTCAAATATTTTGGCTTCAATCATAGCAACACATCTCAATCCCAATTAGCACAAGTTTGTAGGAACTCATCAACAAATGATCCTTCCATTAATATTCACCCATGGAACTCAATGAAATTTCATCGGTCTATAGACTGACACCATCTCACTAATGATGGCGCTGGTGTTTGAGACCTTGTCAACAAAAATACTCTCATGTCTATCTTTGGACCAGTCTATCAAGGTCAGAAATAGAAATTTGTCAGGGCATCAGGCACCAAAACAAAAAGATTTTCTTTAATCATTAAATGTCCATTTTCACTATTTATCTCTGTATCTTATGAGGGGATAGCATCCATGATCAAGGTGAGAATCCCATTCTAGGAATCACTGACGGATGCTCAAATAATGGCCGTCAGCTGGGTGGCAGCTTGGGGTGTTATGACCCTTTACTCCATTACTAATTAAAAATCTATCTCTCTCCTCCTTAAATTTACTCAACATCCCAGCATCCACCACACTGTGGGGCAGTGAATTCCACAGATTCATGGCTCTTTGAGAGAAGTATTTTCTCCTCAAATCTGTTTTAAATTTGCTACTCCTTATCCTGAACCTATGGCCTCTCACCCACAAGGGAAACATTTTCTTTACATCTACCTTTTCAATTCTCATTAGCATCTTATGTATGTCAATTAGGTCTCCTTTTCCTCTAAATTCCACACAACCTAGGCCTAAGCTGTTCAATATATCTTCATAAGATAAAGCCCTCATTTCTGGAAGCAATCTAATGAAGTTAATTGGTAAGGGATGAAATGCTCATGCTAGCTCTGGTTGGAAGGTACACTCTGTGGGTCTGAGATCTCAGTTACATCAGACAGTTCCATATCAGCAAAGCAAACACTTGAAAGACCAGCTTAACTTAACCTTGTAGTTACTTACCAACACAGCTTCAGCCTTGACAATGTTTCGATCATCTCATCTTCAGGACCTACGGACTGTTTGTCTTTAAAAGCCTAGTTTTGTTGTATTCACCAGACAACTTACAATTCTGAGGAAGGGGCACATGACCCAAAGCGTTAACTCTAATTTCTCTCCATGGATGCTCAGAAGAGCCAGGAGGAGACACGAGAAGTTGTTGGCGGATAGGATCAGGGTAAACCCTAAGGCTTTCTATAGATATTTAAGGAATAAAAGAATGATGAAAGTAAGATTAGGCCCAGTCAAGGATAGTTGTGGTAAGTTGTGTGTGGAGTCAGAGGAGATAGGGGAAGCACTAAATGAATATTTTTCGACAGTATTCACTCTAGGAAACGACAATGTTGTCAAGGAGAATACTGAGATACAGGCTACTAGACTAGGTGGGATTGAGGTTCACAAGGAAGAGGTATTAGAAATCCTACAGAGGGTGAAGATAGATAAGTCCCCTGGGCTGGATGGGATTTATCCTAGGATCCTCTGAGAAGCCAGGGAGGAGATTGCCGAGCCTTTGGCATTGATCTTTAACTCGTCATTGTCTACAGGAATAGTGCCAGATGACTGGAGGATAGCAAATGTGGTTCCCCTGTTCAAGAAGAGGAGTAGAGACAACCCTGGTAATTATAGACCAGTGAGCCTTACCTCAGTTGTTGATAAAGTGTTGGAAATGGTTATAAGGTTTAGGAGTTATAATCATCTAGAAAAGAATAATTTGATTAGGGATAGTCAGCACGGTTTTGTGAAGGGTAGGTTGTGCCTCACAAACCTTATTGAGTTCTTTGAGAAGGTGACCAAACAGGTCGATGAGAGTAAACCGGTTGATGTGGTGTATATGGATTTTAGCAAGGCATTCAATAAGGTTCCCCACAGTAGGCTAATGTACAAAATGTGGAGGAATAGAATTGTGGGAGATATAGCAGTTTGGATCGGAAATTGGCTTGCTGAAGGAAGACAGAGGGTGGTGGTTGATGGGAAATGTTCATCCTGGAGACCAGTTACTAGTGGTGTACCGCAAGGGTTGGTGTTGGGTCCACTGCTGTTTGTCATTTTTATAAATGACCTGGATGAGGCCGTAGAAGGATGGGTTAGTAAATTTGCAGACGACACTAAGGTCAGTGGAGTTGTGGATAGTGACGAAGGATGTTGTAGGTTACAGAGAGACATGGATAAGCTGCAGAGCTGGGCTGAGAGGTGGCAAATGGAGTTTAATGCAGACATGTGTGAGGTGATGCACTTTGGTAGGAGTAACCGGAAGGCAAAGTACTGGGCTAATGATAAGATTCTTGGTAGTGTAGATGAGCAGAGAGAGCTCGGTGTCCATGCACATAGATCCTTGAACGTTGCCACCCAGGTTGACAGGGCTGTTAAGACGGCATACAGTGTTTTAGCTTTTATTAATAGAGGGATTGAGTTCGGAACCAAGAGGTTATGGTGAAGCTGTACAAAACTCTGGTGCGGCCGCACTTGGAGTATTGTGTACAGTTCTGGTCACTGCATTATAAGAAGGATGTGGAAGCTTTGGAAAGGGTGCAGAGGAGATTTAATGGGATGTTGCCTGGTATGGAGGGAAGGTCTTACGAGGAAAGGCTGAGGGACTTGAGGCTGTTTTCGTGAGAGAGAAGAAGGTTGAGAGGTGACTTAATTGAGACATATAAAATAATCAGAGGGTTAGATAGGGTGGATAGGGAGAGCCTTTTTCCTAGGATGGTGACGGCGAGCACGAGGGGGCATAGCTTTAAATTGAGGAGTGCAAGATATAGGACAGATGTCAGAGGTAGTTTCTTTACTCAGAGAGTAGTAAGGGAATGGAACGCTTTGCCTGCAACGGTTGTAGATTCACCAACTTTAGGTACATTTAAGTCGTCATTGGATAAGCATATGGACGTACATGGAATAGTGTAGGTTAGATGGGCTTGAGATCGGTATGACAGGTCGGCACAACATCGAGGGCCGAAGGGCCTGTGCTGTGCTGTAATGTTCTCTGTTCTATGTTTTATGCTGCCAGACCTGTTGATCTTTTCCAGCAATTTCTGCTGTTGTTTCTGAGGTGGTTTATTTAGTTAGCCTCCATCACAAGCAATGATCGAGTGATTTACTGTGAAACAGTTTGAAAATTCAGGTTTCAAGTAATCAGTTTTTTTTTCCAACTTGTAGTGTGTACTTGGCTTTATGTTACATCAAATCTGCCAGCATTATTACTGTGAATATCGATTAAAATTACAAAATAGCATTTTTTGCTAAAGGATTCACTTTGAATGCAAGAACAATATCTTTCCATCCTGGTTACTCTGATCCCCTGATCTTTTCCTGGGAGGGTTCGCTATTGAAGGTTCATGATTCTAGCTAAGCAGGAGGTTGCTGCTGATTGGCTGCATGCTGAGTAAAGGGCCCAGCAACACAATGCAACAGCTGATCGCCTTCTTTGAGGGTGCGCCCTCTTAAAGGAAAGGTACAGTCACACTTGAGCAGGCTTGGGAACAGTTTGAGAGAAGGATTATTTATGGGGCAACAGGCCGGAGAGCTGTCACCCTGATTCTCCAATGTAGTGCTGGAGGCATCATGCTGCAGGTCAGGAGCAGGAGGGGGCCCATGTGTTCACAGGGGGTTAGAGGCACACAGACTGTGTTCCTAAGGGGATACCTACTCACGGACTATGGAGGAAAAATCTTTACTTGTGCAGGTGGCGGACTATGGAGGAAAAATCTTTACTTGTGCAGGTGGCGTGAGGGAAGGGATTCACCCATTAACAAATTGCCTTTCTTTGTTATTTATTTGTTTCACTCTTCAGTACCATTTGCAGTATCCAGTATCACAAGGAGTGAATCAAATTGCCTGAAAACTGATATCTGTAATGCTCGGGACCACTGGAAGAGGCTGAGATGCTGCAACTGCTTCAGCCTTGTCTTTTGCACTGCTGCGCTGGGCTCTGCCATCATTGAGGATGGGGATACTTGTGGGGCCATATCCTCCAGTAAGTTGTTGAATTGACCATCACCATTCCCGAATGGGTGTGGCAGGGCTGCATAGCTTAGATCTGCTCTGTTTGTTGTGGGATCGCTTAGTTCTGTCTATCACTTGCTGCTTATGCCATTTGGTGTGCAAATAGTCCTGTTTGATCGCTTCACCAGGTTGACACATCATCTTCAGGTATGCCTGGTGCTGCTCCTGACATGCTGTCCTGAAGAAGGATAACGCCTGAAACATTGACGGTTCCTTTCCTCCAGATGCTGCCTGGCCTGCTGTATTCTTCCATCCTCCTGTTTGTCTGCACCAAATACTCACACTATTTGCTCTTCTCCTTTCTAAACATCTGCAAAATCTCTCATGCTGTTTTGTTAATTTTATTTTTACATTTCTCTGGCACTATAAATTCTCCCTTCTTATTAATCTATTAATTATTCTTTGTTGTTCTTTTTAATTCAACCAATTTTTCTAAGCTGCTGTTCATCTTTGCAGATGTTGTGGAGGTGCCAGTATTGGACTGGCGTGGATAAAGTCAGAAGTCACACGACACCAGGTTATATTCCAACAGGTTTATTAGAAATCACAAGCTTTTGGAGCGCTTCTCCTTCAACAGGTGATTTCAAACCTATTGGACTATAATCTGGTGTTGCGTGACTTCATCTTTGCGGAATCATACACTTGTTCTTTGAACTTAATACTACAGATTTTTCCTTTTTGAGCCACAAATGGTGCATCATTTCCTACTTGAGAACCATAAAGGGAGGTGATAGCCCAGTGGTATTATTGCTGAACTGTTAATCCAGACATCCAGCTAATTTTCTGGGGATTTAGGTTCTAATCCTGCGACAGTAGAATGTGGAATTTGAATTCAATAAAAAAATCTGGAAATAAGAGTTCATGATGACCATTTTTGGGGAAAAAGAAGCATCTGGTTCACTAATGTCCTTTAAGGAAGTAAACTAGCATCCTTACCTGGCCTGGCCTATATGCAACTCCAGACCCACAGCGATGTGGTTGACTCTTAACAGCCCTCTAGGCAATTAGGGATGAGCAATGATTGCTGCCTGGCCAGGGATGTCCTTATCTCATGATTGAAAATAAAATGTACGAGCAGAAGTAGACCATTCAGTCCATCAAATCTGTTCTGCCATTCAACGAGATTATAGCTGATCTAATAATCCTCAAATCAGCTTCCCTGTCTTTTTCCCATAAGATTTGATTATCTTCCTAATTAAAAATCTGTCTGTCTCAGCCTTGAATCTGCTCAATGACTTCTTCAGTAAAGATTTCCACAGATTGACTCCATTCTGAGAGATGTTTCTCCTCATCTCTGTCTTCAAAGTATGACCTCTTAGTCTGAGATTATGTTCTCTGACACTAGACTCTCCCACAACCTTTCTGCATCCAACAAGCCAAGTTCCCTAAATATCTTGTGTGTTTCTCATTTTTCTAAACTCACATGAATACAGGCCCAACCTACTAAATCTCTCTCCCATGAGATAGTCCCTCTTTCCCTGATATCAGCCAAGTGAATCTTTTTTGGACCACCTCCAAAACCAGTATATTGTTTCTTAGATAAGGAGATCAAACAGATTACAGTATTCCAGCTGTGGGCTGACTAATGCTTTGTATAGTTTTAGCAAGACTCTCCCTATTTTTATACTCCATTTGCTTTGAAGTAAAGGTTAAGATCCTACTTGTCTTTAAGTTTTTTGGAGTAGATCTGTAGCTCAGGTTATGGTTGTTGAGGTTGGTTGGCTTGCTGGGCTGGTTTGTTATTCTGCTGGCGTTTCATTACCGTGCTGGGTAACATCCTCAGTGCAGCCTCTGATGAAGCGCCGGTATGTTTTCCCACCTGGTTTTTAAACTCTGGGGTCCATTGTGATGGTTTGTCTCACTTCCGGGTTTCCTCCATGAAGCACTCCATGAAGCATGCTATCAATAAACACACCATCTACATTCCACTGCAGTGGAAACCTGGAAGTGAGGCAACCCATCGCAATGACCCAGAGTTTAAAAGCCAGGCAGGAAAACACACCGACGCTTCATCAGAGGCTGCACTGAGGATGTTACCCAGCACGGTAATGAAACGCCAGCGGAATAACAAACCAGCTCAGCAAGCCAACAGACCTCAATGATCCTACTTGCCTCCCTATCCCTCTGTCCCGTAGATTTCTACAGTCTTTCTCTCTTCAAACAATATTTAGCTCTGCTATTCTTCCTGCCAGAGTCTATAACCTCACATTTTCCCACATTGTACTCTATCTGCAATGCTTTTTCCTAATCATTGAACCTGTCTGTATCCCTTTGTAGACTCTTTTGTCGTTTTCACCATTTGCTATCTCATCTATTTTTGTGTCATCTCACTTCACTTGCAATACAGCTTTGTTAAGCATTCTGAAATATCTTCTTAAATGTCAGTCACTGCATCTCTACAGACCTGTTCCTCAACCTACTTTCCCAGTTCATGTTAGGCAGCCCTGTCTTCATGCACTCAGAATTACCCTCAGAGGTGGGCAATAAATGCTGGCCAGTCAGCGATGCCCACATCCCACAAATGAATAAATAAAGATAAACGCAGCTCATTAGTTTGATTGCTCATGACTAGATTACTCAGCAGTGCAGTGGGGAGGTAATGTAATCTATCAGCATTAATGCAGGATGATTGAATCAAACTCCATGGCTGGATTGCAGAATCCATCTCAGTATTGGATGATCATGAATGAATAGTGGTAGCTGAGAAATCAACCAACTTAAACAAAAAAAACAAAGAATTGTGGAAGGTGAAATCAAAAACAAAAACAAAAATGGGTGGAGAAACTCAGCAGATCTGGCCGAATCTGTGGTGAGAAAGCAGAGTTGACATTTTGGGCCCAATAATCCTTCTTCAGAAGCCCCCTCTGACAAAATATGAACTCTGCTTTCTCTCCACAGATGCTGTCACACCTGCCAAGTTTCTCCAGCAATTTCTGATATTAACAAACTTGATCTCTTTCCCAGTGGCTGAAGGGGAAGAAGGGGCAAAGGCTGTGGTCCTGCACTTGGGACATGGAAGCTTCCAAATATATTAAAAGATAAGAAACATAAGGAAAGAAATTAAATCTACGTTTCACTCGTAACTCTATGGCATTGCTCAGATTGCCCAGGTTTGATAATGGGGACCCTTTGTGTAGCTTAGGAAATCAGTATTGGTTTTTGAAGGGACAGTTTTGCCAAAATGCAAACCTATTCTCTGCTTTTTACAGGTACTTGTTGTTTTCAATGGGACAGCAGGAATAACTGAATCATATTGGAGAGCAGGATTTGTGGCTGGGGCTGGGGGTGACAGGAACTGTTCACCTTGTGAGCCCAGATATCAGTGACAGTGCCCCAGCACTCACTGGGAGGCAGAGACAAAGGGAGCTTTCTGTTTACAGCGAGATTTCTTTTCAAAGAAGCTTCTGCTGCATCTTGAATGAACTCGAAGAAGCAAAATCACAAATTAATTTGTGGATCTCTTAATTATCAATATCCCCTGGACAAGTGGCGAATAAAACTTCATCTTTTATTTTCATTGAAATTATGATCCATTGAGGTCTGCATACGGGATTAAATATAATTGTTCCTTTGTTTAAGCAGATTCCCAGCTCCTTTGTCAGTGGGATCTGCTTGGTAATTTAAAAGAGCGCATAATGTTTTACAATTTGCATAAATTAGTTTTATAATCCTTCTGTCCATCTATGACACACTGCTGAAACAATATTTCCATCGAATCAGTGTCTATTTGCTTCATTCAGACAGTTTATTGCCTGCAGTGGCTTTTTGACTGAAGTGAATAGTATCCTTGACAACCTGCTGAGGGATTAAAGTATCCAATAGCAACTGACGATGGCACCTTACCTTGTTTTACTAAATATGGGATGAGCAGAGAAACAAGGAGCTTACAATCATTGTTGTAAAATGTTTCCTGTTAAACATGGCTGTTAAAATCAGCACCGTTTATTCTGTTGATGGTGGAGGGTTAACCAGACAAATGGAGATTAATGCTTTAACATTGAAGCTTACAGCTTGTTCAGCTGGTGAGAGAGTGAGTGAAAGAAGTAATTCCACATTCATCAGGAATACAGGGTCTGTCCTTCTGGGGACACAGACTAAATCAGAGCTTTCATTTATATTAATCTGTCCTTGACACTTCAACAAGAGAAACCTAATATTTATTAAGCTTGATAAATGTGTAGGCTAAGTAATTTTTGACATTTGAGAGGAACAATGATCTCTATTTTGTATTAAAGAGTGTGGAGCTGGATGAACACAGCAGGCCGAGCACAAGAGCTGACGTTTCAGGCCTAGACGCTTCATCAGAGAGGATGTAGGGTCTAGGCCCAAAACGCCAGCTGTTGTGCTTCTGAGATGCTGCTTGGCCTGCTGTGTTCATCCAGCTCCACACTTTGTTATCTTGGATTCTCCAGCATCTGCAGTTCCCATTATCACTGTATTAAAGAGTGTCTGGGGGCTCTATGCATTTCTGGAGTAGAGACTATTTCAGTTGCATCAGATTTTGCAATTTATTATTTTTCTTTGCTTGTGCATACAGTACCTCACTGGTAATGATAATTTGTTGCAGTGGAGGGGAATCATGGGATTCTTCAACATTGGATCTGTTTAATGAGATTTACAGATGACAAACTCTGGTGAACCCACGTGACCCCAACCCTCTTGGGATAAAGTGGCTAACCATCAAAAAAGAAACAAAAACACTCTTGTTCCAGTGAGTTGGTTGTCATTGCGTTTTTTGTTTGAATGTGGTCAGGACCTGAAGGAAACATTTCACTTTGAATCAACAGGGTAGGATCTTGGATGCAATGAAATTTATTCCACAGATGTCAGGAGGATCTTAACCTGGCTGCCGTTGGCGGGGTGGTTTAGTTAGCCACTGTGTTTCTTTTACTCATCTCATAATTATCCCTGCGGTAAATAGATCTGGGAATTGCCCAGTTCGGGAAATGGGGAATAGTAACAAAAGAGCCTGAGAGATCTTTAAGAGGAGATGGACTAAATATCCAGTTCTATCAGCCTCACCCACCAACCTTCCCCCCCCAACCCCACCACCACCCCCTCCCTCCCCCTGTGTGAACACTGATGGATATTGGTGCTAGCAACATTTCTCTTTTGTGCAGGTCAGTGAATCTGGAAAACAATGACACGCATATTTTAAAATCCAGCTCTGAGGTGTAAAAAGATGGGACTGAGGGATGTCAGAGAGAATCTGTTTAGTGTAGGACATGGACGCTGTTTGAGAATAGAGGTTTCTTATGAATTGGCTCGATGTATTGCCAATGTAAAAAGAGAGGCAAGTATTTGATAAGATCATGATAGATCATAGAATAGAATGCCTGCAGCGTGGAAACAAGTCCTTTGGCCCAATGAATCCACATCAACCCTTGGAGCATCCCACCCAGACCCATCCCCCTATGACCCACCTAAACATCACCTCCCTGTACAATATATACAATTTAACATGGCTAATTCACCTAACGTACACATCTTTGGACTCTGGGAGGGAACCCCACACAGACACGGGGAGAATGTGCAAACTCCACACAGACAGTCACCCAAGGGTGGAATCGAACCCAGGTCCCTGGTGCTGTGAGGCTGCAGTGCTAACCATTGAGCCACCGTGCTGCCCTGATAGCGTCATGGTGGCCATATTCCTGCCTGTCCCCAGAACCAGATAAACTCCTCATTAGTCAAGTATCAATCTGTTGTATGCGTATCTTGTCTTGAACAGAGTTCACTTTAAAGATGCCATGTGATGTGTACACAATGCTATGGCTCTGCCTCATGCAATCAGTCTACTGTGGTTTGTAAGACATACACACACTAATGGATCCATAGAAAAGTTACAGTGCAAAACAGGCCATTCAGTCCATCATCTGCATGCCACCTGAATAAACCAGCCATCCAGTCTGTTCCTACTGCAGCACGTAGTCTATGGCCTTGTGGGTTCTTGCATTTCAGAGGCAGGCCGAGGTTCCTCTCAAATGAGTTGATGGCTTCCACCTTAATTCCAAACTGAGCAACAAATTCCAGACACCTACCACTATCTGGGTGAGAAGGTTTCTCTTCATATCACCTCTAATCCTTCAAGCAATTGGCTTAAATCTATGGTCCCTGATAATTGACTTGAGTGCTACAGGACACTAGTTAGTTTGCTGTAATATGTACTTCATGGTGTGTGAATGTTTTAAACAGTAACTGATGGGGGATTTGTTGGTGGTAATGCTATAATGACACCATGTTGCTGAGGCCTATCATGTAAATAAGTTCACCTTGTGTGTGAAGCATGTTATCTACAGCTTTATACCATGTGAAAGTATGTGCGATAACCCTCAATGCCTTTGCTCAGAATGGTAGTAGAGAGCATTAAATGCTCTTTGTTTTTGACAAAAATTGACACGGGGCAAGTGTCAATAAATTACAGCTGTAAATTCTCAAATCTATGTACCCTCAGACATGGGAAACCATGACAGAACTTCAGAATGTAATAAGTTTTCAGCATAGAACAGCTGCCAACTGGGTGGCTGAAATAATGGTACTGAGGCTGGTATCCCCCTCACCAAGTTACCCTTTATTTACATAGGCTCTGACCAGCAGATCACAGCCAGTCCCTAGGCTAAGGAGACCTTCTGAATCTCCTGTTTATATCATCAGCCAGGGCTCCCTGATTGGCCCAAGATAACAACCCCAATCAAGGATCTCATAGTCAATGGTGGCCCTGGTTCCTGTCACTACAGTGGCAAACATTACTGTGTGGATCCACAGTTCTTTTGGTTTTTATTATTGTATGGAAGACTGAAGGAACTGCCGATGCTGAAAACAGAAACTCAAAGAGAAATTGCTGGAAAAACTCAGCATCCATGGAGAGAAATCAGTTAACATTTTGGGTGTAGTGACCCTTCTTCACAACACTGTAATACAGGAAAATGCCAGGACAATGATGGAGGGTCTAGGCCCGAAACATCAGCTTTTGTGCTCCTGAGAAGCTGCTTGACCTGCTGTGTTCATCCAGCTTCACACTTTGTTATCTCAAATTCTACAGCATCTGCAGTTCCCATTATCCCTGAGGTAATGAATGCCCTGGACTTGGGTTTGCAATGGCAGTGGATCAAGAGGGGTCAGGAATACTCAACAATTGACAGGCCCATGATGTAAAACTGACTCCACGGAGCTGAGCAGGAATCTGAGGTTTATTGTCTGAAATGGAAGGTTTGTGTAAGTTTCACACCCGACTTTAAATGATATGTTCGTGCTTTTATATGCAGTTCAAGACTTTATTGAATGACTAACCCCGAGATTCACCGTATAAAGCTAAAAGAATTTAGGACAGAGATTATGTGAATTCTTTCCATCCAGAAAGTGGTGAGCCTGTGGAATTTTCTATCGCAGAAAGCAGTCAAGGCTAGAACATTGAATGGTTTCAAGAAGAAGCTGAATCTAGCACTTAGGGCTAGGGATCAAAGAATATGGGAGGGAAGCAGGAACAGGCTAATGATTGAGATGATCAGCCATGATTGGAATGAATGACAGCAGGCTCAAAGGGCTGAATGGCCTACTTGTATTTTCTGTGTTAAGCTATTACCAATAAATCATCAGAATCCCACTGGGTCACAAACAGAGCTCTGTGGGGAGTGGGTCGAAGAGCAGATAATAAAAATTCAGGAAGCTAAGTTATTTTGTCATGAATTATTCCATTCTGTTTGCATGTCACAATGTTAATAAGTGAAACACAAAATAATTGCTTCATGCTTCTGTGAATAAATGGAACAAAAGCCAGATAGAGTTTTACATCAAACATTTTCATTCAAAATAAATTAATTTGTGTCCCAATGTTCTTTAATAAACAAGGTGTAAAATCATCAGGCATACATTAATTCCAGCTTCCCAATTTACTACAGGTTTTATAATGTTGCTTTGAACGCAGTTATTGTTTATTTTACAGGCATTCATAAATTAAGTGATATTCCAGATAAATGAATGAGGAGGACCAACGTTATATAAAGTGAAATGCAATGAATCAGATACATATAAAATAATGGTAACAACAAATAAGGTCAACTACAATTTAATTGAATGGTAGAACAGATTTGAGGGGCTGAATGGCCTCCTTATGTTCCTGTGATCAAAATCTGACATATGGTTCCTTTTTTGATATTTAATGAAATATTTTCAGTTTCTTTTAATCCTCTACCTTGTCTTTGGGCCACCACATGCCATGCAATGTGAGCCAGGAGAAATCGACAAGGCAAAGCTTTATTGCAGCCTGCACTCCATGCAGTGAGGGCATTCACTACCTCCTGACAAGAAAGCTGCTCATTAGGACCACATGGATTCAGAATTTCATCCAAACCACTGCCAGCACATCCTGGACCATCTGACTGCATTCAGCTGATGTATTTGGACAAGGTAAAGATCGCTATCCATCATATACGGCTTAGTGATTGGTGGAAAGCTGTCCTTCTTTGTATGGATTACACCTTGGTACACCCAGGATCTGATACAAATGAATGAGATTACAGTTTCCAGCATCATTGGGTTTGCTGTGTTGCAATGATAAGATCACTCAGCACCTTTGTTATCGAATTCTTGCATTTTCTTCATCTGGATTGGGGATTGACTTTGCCTACAACCCCAACCTAGGCAATGGGGCAGAGCAAGACTAGCAAGATGTGGATTAAAGGGTTAATTGTGCCTAAGAATAAGTGTCGAGAATATGTGCAAGAACCTATGTCATAGGCGAATCAGAAATTTACAACGATCTTTAGACAGCATCTTCCAAACAGAGATAGTAAGAACTGCAGATGCTGGAGAACCTGATTACACAGTGTGAAGCTGGATGAACACAGCAGGCCAAGCAGCATCAGACGAGCAGGAAAATTTGATGTTTTGGGTCGGGACTCTTCTTCAGAAATAGGGGAGGCGGATAGAAGTTGGATAAAGGAGAAGATATGTGGAGATGAGACAGACAGGTCAAAGAGGCGGGGTTAGAGCCAGTGAAGGTGAATGTAGGTGGGGAGTTAGGGAGGGGATAGGTCAGCCCATGTCCAAACAGACATGGCGACTTCCATCTAGAAGGACAAGGGCAGCAGATACATGGGAGCACCACCAACTGCAAGTTCCCCTCCAAGTCACACACCATCCTGACTTGGAAATGTATCGCCATCCCTTCACTGTCACTGGGTCAAAGTGCTAGAGCTCTTGCACCAATGACAGCAAATGGACTGCAGCAATTCAAGAAAGCAGCTCACCTCCACCTTCTCCAGGGCAACTTGGGACACACATGTCCCATGCATAAATAAAAACAAAATCATATGAAACCGGGAGCTGAATCTGTCAGGTTCTGGGGATGATCTCTTTTACCATCCCTTATATGTGTTGTGTAAGGGTCTGAAAGGGTTAATGTCGAGGAGTGCCTGAAGTCCCACTCATGATGATGATGTCAGATGGACTTGCTGCAAGAACAGCTTAGGATCTTGAACGTGTTGGACTGGCCACCCTGGAAACAAGGCAATGAGCACGATATAGAGTGCCCATATATCATAGTGACACCTGGTGAGGGCTCTGTTTCAACACTGTGGGAGCAGTGGGGGGCTGGTAATATCTTCAGACACAGATTTAAGAAGCTGCACATCCAGTCACGCAGAGGTGGGAGAGCTCAACTTTCACCGGCCCTTCAGAAGGGAATCTTGGGGTAAAATTCAACAAGGCAGTGTCTCCAGTCAGTGGTAAAAGCATTTCAGACCTGATGAGAGAGACACTGCAGCAGGAAGAGCTCAGATCTCCCCAGAGTTGGTTGTTGATCTCTCAGGAAGTTCTAGATTACATTGGGTGCTGGTGATCTGGACATCAGAGGATTGGTGAGTGAGGTAAAATCTCTGGTGGCCAAGGGGACACATTTCCAGGCTGGGATAGTGAGAAGTGAAGAAATGTACTTCCAGCTCATAGACTGTGGGTAACACAAGGCAGTTTGACAGTAAGGGAAATCAAAGAGCACAAAGGCATTTGAAAATGAGGCTTCAGTCCTGGGAATGGCGCAGAGCCAGAATGATAAAGGGGCATATTCAAACCTCTGCAGATAAAGTCTAATGGAAGAATCAAGTTAGAAGACCATTGAGGCTGTAGATAATTAAATTGCAATAAAGGTTCCACTTTCATGCCACAAATATTCAGAGAAATAGTGTATGGCTTGGAAATAAAACAGTTGATATCTTCAACTTGACATCCACAATATCAAGGAGCATGGGAAAAATAACATCAAATTTTAAAGATTAATTAAAGCTTCATGTTGGCAATGTCTAAATGAAGGAATTTCCTTTATCCTGTTTGCCAACAGAAAAGCTCCAGGTGATTCCACTGGATTCAGTCGTTCTGAATTAGTGTACTGATTTTGGTGTTATTGCAAATTATTTTTTGTCAGCAAAAATATTCAATGATGGGAAAAGAAACGTTGAGTTTGGTATTGGTGTTACAACATTTTGATGTGTATATGTATATGCAGTACATCTTCAGAGCCTTATTTATATGGACCACAATCCATTAACTTTCTCAGCAAAAGTTCAAATGAGGAATTCAAATCTGTTTTGTTGGAGTTTAATGCCGCACTCTTTTAATTTGAACATTATTCATGCAGTAGCAAAAGACAATATCATAGCAGATACTTTATTTGGAGCAAACAGAGTGGAAAAATAGTATGATTAAAATGGAGTTTTATAGAATATGATTGTCAAAAATATTTGCGTACTTAATGTAAATATATTGTTATTGTCAACATGAATGCGATTTAAGTAAGACAGAAACGGTGACAAGTGCAAATTACAAAAAAAGTGAAAATGTGTCTTAAATATACCTTTTCATTTTTTCCTGTAAGTGTTATTAAGCTTCATAAATCAGATTTTAATTTTTCAGTCTTGTGAAGATCAAACATTTTTTAAATGTGAGAAATTTATTTTGATCGTTGAGTTCAAAGCAGCATTTATAAGAACTTATGTGATTTCAGCTAAAGGACCAGCAACCCACCTGGAGAGTTAATTGCATAGGTGCTTGCTGGCTTGGGTTAAATGGCTTCCAGAGTTGGAGATGTTGATATAGGGGTCATTCTGCAGGTTCACACAGAGAGAAGAGGCCCATAACAGCAGAGCTGCCATCATTAACATCTCCAAACAATCAAGTTAGAATAAAAGTGGTGGAATTGGCAGAAAAGATGATAGTTATCCCTCAAGACTGTTGAAGATATGAGTTCGTAATGCTGGTAAATGGGACTAGGTTAATTTAGGATATCCGGTCAGCATGGATGAGTTGAACTAAAGGGTCTGTTTTCCATGCTGTACAGCTCTGTGACTCGATGATTCTGCCCAGGAATAATAACTAACGTGAGTTAGCAGTTTGTTTTCAGCGTCTCAGGAAGATATGTTAACTGCAGAAAACATCACTAAGTAAGTGTGGAATGTATCACAAGGAAGCTGACTACAGTCATGCCAATGAGCACAGAGATAGGTATAAGCTTTCACAGAGGGTTGAGTTTCTGTACGGGCAATGCTGCAACAAATGGGTTGAATCTTTCTGATGTTTTTCATCAGATTGTTCCAACAATATTGAAAAGTGGAATGTTTTATTTGTGTAATTAACAGTCATAATACATTGTTTTCGGTACAGAGGCAGTCTTTTATGAAAATGTTTATTGGTAAAATAAAAGAAAAATAAAAGTTAAGGTCTATCAAGGCAGGTTCCAACCAAGGATCTGACTTGTTCACAATTACCTTCAGCTAGAATCACAGGAGCCCAACTGATTAAAAATCAATAGACAATAGACAATAGGTACAGGAGTAGGCCATTCGGCCCTTCAAGCCAGCACCACCATTCATTACGATCATGGCTGATCATCCACAATCAGTATCCTGTTCCTGCCTTAACCCTTGATTCCACTATCTTTAAGAGCTCTATCCATCTCTTTCTTGAAAGTATCCAGAGAGTTGGCCTCCACTGCTTTCTGGGGCAGAGCATTCCATATATCCACCACTCTCTGGGTGAAGAAGTTTCTCCTCAACTCTGTTCTAAATGACCTACGACTTATTTTTAAACTGTGTCCTCTGGTCCTGGACTCATCCATCAATGGAAACATGCTTCCTGCCCCCAGAGTGTCCAATCCCTTCATAAGATGTACACAGATCCTTGAAAGTTGCCACCCAGGTTGACAGGGCTGTTAAGAAGGCATACAGTGTTTTAGCTTTTATTAATAGAGGGATCGAGTTCCGGAACCAAGAGGTTATGGTGAAGCTGTACAAAACTCTGGTGCGGCTGCACTTGGAGTATTGTGTACAGTTCTGGTCACTGCATTATAAGAAGGATGTGGAAGCTTTGGAAAGGGTGCAGAGGAGATTTACTAGCATGTTGCCTGGTATGGAGGGAAGGTCTTACGAGGAAAGGCTGAGGGACTTGAGGCTGTTTTCGTGAGAGAGAAGAAGGTTGAGAGGTGACTTAATTGAGACATATAAAATAATCAGAGGGTTAGATAGGGTGGATAGGGAGAGCCTTTTTCCTAGGATGGTGACGGCGAGCACGAGGGGGCATAGCTTTAAATTGAGGGGTGAAAGATATCGGACAGATGTCAGAGGTAGTTTCTTTACTCAGAGTGTAGTAAGGGAATGGAACGCTTTGCCTGCAACGGTAGTAGATTTGCCAACTTTAGGTACATTTAAGTCATCATTGGACAAGCATATGGACGTACATGGAATATGTAGGTTAGATGGGCTTGAGATCAGTATGACAGGTCGGCACAACATCGAGGGCCGAAGGGCCTGTACTGTTCTAATCTTACACGTCTCAATCAGATCCCCTCTCATCCTTCTAAACTCAAGTGTATACAAGCCCAGTCGCTCCAATCTTTCAACATACGATAGTCCCACCATTCTGGGAATTGACCTTGTGAACCTACGCTGCACTCCCTCAATAGCAAGAATGTCCTTCCTCAAATTTGGAGACCAAAACTGCACACAATACTCCAGGTGCGGTCTCACCAGGGCCCTGTACAGCTGCAGAAGGACCTCCTTGTTCCTATACTCATTCCTCTTGTTATGAAGGCCAGCATGCCATTAGCTTTCTTCACTGCCTGCTGTACCTGCATGCTTGCTTTCATTGACTGATGTACAAGAACACCTAGATCTTGTTGTACTTCCCCTTTACCTAACTTGACTCCATTTAGAGAGTAATCTGCCTTCCTGTTCTTTCCACCAAAGTGGATAACCTCACATTTACCCACATTAAACTGCATCTGTCATGCATCTGTCCACTCACCTAGCCTGTCCAAGTCACCCTGTATTCTCATAACATCCTCCTCACATTTCACACTGCCACCCAGTTTCATGTCATCATCAAATTTGCTAATATTACTTTTAATGCCTTCGTCTACATCATTAATGTATATGGTAAACAGCTGCGGCCCCAGCACCAAACCTTGTGGTACCCCACTGGTCACTGCCTGCCATTCCGAAAGGGATCCGTTTATCACTAGTCTTTGCTTCCTGTCAGCCAGCCAATTTTCAGTCCAAGCCAGTATTTTGCCCCCAATACCATGTGCCCTAATTTTGTTCACCAATCTCCTATGCGGGACTTTATCAAAGGCTTTCTGAAAGTCCAGGTACACTACACCCACTGGTTCTCCCTTATCCATCTTCATAGATACATCTTCAAAAAATTCCAGAAGATTAGTCGAGCACGATTTCCCCTTCATAAATCCATGCTGACTCTGAGCTATTCTGTTACTGCTATCGAAATGATTCGTAATTTCATTTTTTATAAATCCAGCGTCTTTCCCACCATTGACGTCAGGCTAATCGGTCTATAATTCCCCGTTTTCTCTCTCCGTCCTTTTTTGAAAAATGGGACAACATTAGCCACCTTCCAACCCGCAGGAACTGATCCTGAATCTATAGAACATTGGAAAATGATTACCAATGCATCCAGTGGTAATTTCTAGAGCCACCCACTTAAGTTCCCTGGGATGCAGACCATCAGGTCCCGGGGACTTAGCAGCCTTCAGACCCAACAGTCTATCCAAAACCATTTCCTGCCTAAAAGAAATTCCCTTCAGTTGGTCCATTATCCTGGGTCCTTCAGCCACTACTGCATCTGGGAGATTGCTTGTGCTTTCCCTAGTGAAGACAGATCCAAAGTACCTATTCAACTCTTCTGCCATTTCCTTGTTCCCCATAATAAATTCACCCGTTTCTGACTTCAAGGGCCCAATTTTAGTCATAACCATTTTTTTTCTTTTCACATACCTAAAAAAAGCTTTTACTATCCTCCTTTATATTTTTGGCCAGTTTTCCTTCATAGCTCATTTTTTCTCCATGTATTGCCTTTTTAGTTTTCTTCTGTTGCTCTTTAAAAGCTTCCCAGTCCTCCAGCTTCCCGCTCATCTTTGCTATGTTATACGTCTTCTCTTTTATTTTTATACAGTCCTCAACTTCCCTCGCCAGGCACGGCCGCCCCTGCCTCCCCTTAGGATCTTTCTTCCTCTTTGGAATGAACTGATCCTGCACCTTCTGCATTATATCCAGAAATACCTGCCATTGTTGTTCCACTGCCATCCCTGCTAGGGTAGTGAACCATTAATCAAGTAACAACTGGTTCATGATTAGCCTGTCATGGCATGTTTGCTCAAAGGATATGTGGCAGAAGAACTCATGGGGCTCCCTAGACTCATGGCAGACCCTAAACAGAAAACAGAATCCATTCAAAGTATCAGTGATAATGGGAACTGCAAATGCTGGAAAATCCAAGATAATAAAGTGTGAAGCTGGATGAACACAGCAGGACAAGCAGCATCTCAGGAGCCCTCTCTGATGAAGGGTCTAGGCCCGAAACGTCAGCTTTTGTGCTCCTGAGATGCTGCTTGGCCTGCTGTGTTCATCCAGCTCCACACTTTATTATCCATTCAAAGTAGTTGTGTTGCCACAGGCAATGTGTTTCATGCTGTCAGTGATAATGGGAACTGCAGATGCTGGAGGATCCGAGGTAACAAAGTGTGGGGATGGATGACCACAGCAGGTCAAGCAGCATCTTAGGAGCAGGAAAGCTGACATTTCGGGCCTAAGATGCTGCTTGGCCTGCTGTGTTCATCCAGCTCCACACCCGGTTATCTTGTTTCAAGCTGTCACTAGGTGGTAGTAGCCAATGAATTATAATTGGCTCCACCAAATGGAGCAGGAACAAAAAGAACAACAATGCTTGTGTCATCATTCATTCTTGCTGAGTGGATAGATAGCCAGGTCAGAGGCCCAGTGTCTTGGTAATGAACACATGTTTTGTGTACCAGCAGCATTTAACAGAGGAGTATGACAGAAGACTAATTATTTCAGCTTCACTCAGGAAACTGCCCTGGAAAGGGGACATTTGGGATTGTCTGTGCTAAGCAAGAACTCAACTGGTATTGTGGTCTGTGCTTTCCATGGGCATGGAAAATTTCATAAGCTATTGTGATACCTGTGACTATTAGGGCTGGCAGAAATGTTTTCTGAGGAAATCAAACTCTGAAAGTTCACATTTCAAGAATCAGCAAGGATTTTGTGGAAGCTCAAGATAATATATAGTGATGTGAAATGTAATTTATTTGCAAACTTTTACTGCCTGTTCCTAGTTGCCCTTGAGAAGCTGGTGGTGAACTACCTTCTTGAACCGCTGCTGTCTGCTCAGAGTGTGTCAACTCACACTTCTGTTAGGGAGCGAGTTCCAGGATTTGGACCCAGCGACAGTGAAGGAATGGTGATATATTTCCAAGTCAGGGTGGAGAGTGGCTTTGAAGGGAACTTGAAGGTGGTAGCATTCCTATATATCCGCTTCCCTTGTCCATCTAGATGGAAGTGGTTGTAGGTTTGGAAGGTGCTGTTTGAGGATTTTTGGTGAATTCCTGCAGTGCATCTTGTCGATTGTACACACTGCTGTTACTAGGTGTTGGTGGTGGAGGGAGTGAATGCTTGTGGATGTGGTGCCAATCAACCAGCTGCTTTGTGTGGATGATGTTGAGCTTCTTGAGTGTTGTTGGAGCTGCACCCATCCAGGCAAGTGGGGAGTATTCCATCACACTCCTGACTTTTGCCTTTTAGATGGTTGTCAGGCTTTGGGGAATCAGGAGGTGAGTTACTCGCTGTGGTATTCCAACTTCTGACCTACTCTTGTAACCATCATGTTTATGTGGTGAGTCTGGTTGAGTTTCTGGTCAATGATGTTGATGGGGGGTATTAAGTGATGGTAACACCAGTGAATGTCAAGCAGTGGTGGGTAGATTGTCTCTTATCGGTGATGGCCATAGCCTGGCATTTGTGTGGCATGATTGTCATGTGCCACTTGTCAGCCCAAGCCTGGATATTGTCCAGGTGAACATGGACTGCTTCAGTATTTGAGGAGTCATGAATGGTGCTGAACATTGTGCAATCATCAGCGATCATCCCCATTGCTGACCTCATGATGGAGGGAGGGCCATTGACGAAGATGGTTGGGCCGTGGACACTACGCTGAGGAACTCCTGCAAAGACGTCCTGGAGCTGAGATAACTAATGTCCAACAACCACAATCACCTTCCTGTGTGGCAGGTAAGACTCCAACCACCAGAGAGTTTGCCCCCAATGCCCATTGATTCCAGTTTTTCTCAGGCTCCGTGATGCCACATTTGGTCAAATGTAGCCTTGATATCAAGGGCTGTTACTCTCGCCTCACCTGGAATTCAGCTCTTTTATCCATGTTTGAACCGAGGCTGTAATGAGGTCAGGAGCTGGGTGGCCCTGGTGGAACCCAAACTGGGCGTCACTGAGCAGGTTATTGCTGAGCAGGTGCTGCTTGATATCACTGTTACTGACACCTTCCATCACTTTACTGAGGATCGAGAGGAGATTGGCCTGCTGTGTTCAACCAGCTCCACGCCTTGTTATCTCGGATTCTCCAGCATCCGCAGTTCCCATTATCTCTGATTCAGTATTTGGTCCATTTAGATTTGTCCTGTTTTTTGTATACAGACATACCTGGGCAATTTTCCACATTATTGGGTAGATGTCAGTTTTGTAACTGTACTGGAAGTGCTGGGCTCAGGGGCTGGCAAGCTCTGGAAAACAAGCTTTTTATATTCACTTGTGGGATGTCCCAGTATTTGTTGCCCTTGAACTAAGTGGCTTGCTAGGCCATTTCAGAGGACAATTGAGAGTCACCCATATTGCTGTGGGTCTGGAGTCACATATTGGCCAGACCAAGTGAGAATGGCAGATTTCTGTCTGTGATTGATATTAGTAAACAAGACAGGTTTTTCCAATATAATGAAATGTGAGGCTGGATGAACACAGCAGGCCCAGCAGCATCTCAGGAGCACAAAAGCTGACGTTTCGGGCCAAGACCCTTCATCAGAGAGGGTTCTGGAATAAATAGGGAGAGAGGGGGAGGCGGACCGAAGATGGAGAGAAAAGAAGATAGGTGGAGAGAGTATAGGTGGGGAGGTAGGGAGGGGATAGGTCAGTCCAGGGAAGACGGACAGGTCAAGGAGGTGGCATGAGGTTAGTAGGTAGGAGACGGAGGTGCGGCTTGGGGTGGGAGGAAGGGACGGGTGAGAGGAAGAACAGGTTAGGGAGGCAGAGACAGGTTGGACTGGTTATGGGATGCAGTGGGTGGAGGGGAAGAGCTGGGCTGGTTGTGTGGTGCAGTGGGGGGAGGGGACGAACTGGGCTGGTTTTGGGATGCGGTGGGGGAAGGGGAGATTTTGAAGCTGGTGAAGTCCACATTGATACCATTGGGCTGCAGGGTTCCCAAGCAGAATATGAGTTGCTGTTCCTGCAACCTTCGGGTGGCATCATTGTGGCACTGCAGGAGGCCCATGATGGACATGCCATCTAAAGAATGGGAGGGGGGGTGGAAATGGTTTGCGACTGGGAGGTGCAGTTGTTTATTGCGAACCGAGCGGAGGTGTTCTACAAAGCGGTCCCCAAGCCTCTGCTTGGTTTCCCCAATGTAGAGGAAGCCACACCGGGTACAGTGGATGCAGTATACCACATTGGCAGATGTGCAGGTGAACCTCTGCTTAATGTGGAAAGTCATCTTGGGGCCTGGGATAGGGGTGAGGGAGGAGGTGTGGGGGCAAGTGTAGCATCCCCTGCGGACCTCCCAGTCGCAAACCATTTCCACTCCCCCTCCCATTCTTTAGATGACATGTCCATCATGGGCCTCCTGCAGTGCCACAATGATGCCACCCGAAGTTTGCAGGAACAGCAAATCATATTCCGCTTGGGAACCCTGCAGCCCAATGGTATCAATGTGGACTTCACCAGCTTCAAAATCTCCCCTTCCCCCACTGCATCCCACCAGCATCTGCAGTTCCCATTATCACTGATACAGGTTTTTTCCAATAATTGACAATGGTTTCATGGTTATCAGTAGATTCTGAATTCCAGATATTTTGTATTTTTTATTGAATTCAAATTCCAACATCTGTCATGGCTGGATTTGAACTTGGGTCCCCAGAGCAATAGCTCAGTTTCTAGGTTAATAGCCTAGCAATAACACCATGTGACCATTGCCTCCCCACGGCCAGATGAATGTATAAATATTCATAAATGGTAAATGTGCTTGTTTGGGAGATAGTGTAAAATTTTAATTGTGGTCAAGTCACACACAGTAAAACAAATATTTCTTTAAATAAACTATTGGGGAGAATATTTCTCAGTACTGTCCTTTCCACACATCTGTGTTTATGAACAGTTCAAACATTACAAACAGGCCAGCAAATCCCTGTTTACAAAAAGAGCAAAAAATATGCACAAGAGGTTTTTGCATGGGAATGCTTACAGCTCACACAGCACGTACAGATAGAGTGAAGCCTGAACTTCTCCAGGGCTATTAAAGCCACTGAACTGACTTTCGGTTAATGTAATTAACTTGACTCATTCAACTCTTTCCAAATCCACAGCAAAAGTATTTTTAAGGATATATGAGTGGGGATCTTATAGAAACATATATAATTATGAAGGGAATCAATAAGATAGAAGCAGAGATGTTGTTTCCACTGACAGGTGAACCTAGAACACGGGTGCACAGTCTCAAAATAACAGGGAGCAGATTTAGGACTGAGTTAAGGAGGAATGTCTTCACCCGAAGAATTTTGAATCTGTGGGATTCCCTGCCCAGTGAAATACTTGAGGCTGCCTTGTTGAATGTTTTTAAGGCAAATACAGATAGATTTTTGAACAGTAGAGGAATATTGTGAGCGGTGGGTGGGGGGGGGGTAAGTGGAATTGAACCCATGAAAACATCAGCTATGATCATATTGAATGGCGGAGCAGGCTTAAGGGGCCAGATGGCCTACTCTTGCTTTTATTTCTGATGAAGTCCGACAGCACAGAGACAGGCCCTTCAGCCCAAACCGGTCCATGCTGAGCAAAATGTCCATCCACGCTAACCCCATTTTCCTGCAATTAGCCAATATACTTCTAAACCTTTCCTATCCATGTATTTGTCCAAATGTCTTTTAAATGTTGTTTAAATGTACCAGCCTCAACCACTTCTGCTGGCAGCTCATTCCATGTGCGTACCACCCTCTGTGTAAAAAAGCTGCCCCTCGGGTCCGCATGCGTTCTTTCCCCTCTTACCTCTAGTCCTCAGTTCCCCACCCTAGGAAAATGACTGAGTGCATTCACCCTATCTATGCTTCTCATGATCTTATACACTTCAAGAAGATCCCTCTCTAGTCTCCTACGATCTAAAGAAAACAGCCCTAGCTTGTCCAATCTCTCCCAATAACTTAGTCCCTTCAATCCAGGCAATATCCTTGTAAATTTCTTCTGCACACTTTCCAGTTTAACAACATCCTCCTTGTAGCAAGATAGCCAAAACTGAACAAAATACTCTAATCCCAAAGTGCTCCCCAGCTGTCACCTTAGTCACCTGTCCTGCCCTTTTCCCAACAGGAGGCCAGGTTTTGCCCCTTCCTGAGTAGGATGCTCTACATACCGCTTAAGGAAACTTTCCCGAACACGTTTAACAAATTCCATCCCATCTAAGGCCTTAACGCTATAGGCATCCGAAAGCTTTTAGTGGCGGGAGTGGTGAGAGCACGAGCCAGGGTGCAGCTGGGAAGGTAAGCGTTTTCCTATAAAAACTTACCTCATGCAGCAGCGGCCTCTTGTTTCCATCGGCGGGTGTGTGGGCCGAACGAGATCCAGGAAGGAACTGATATATTTGGGCAGTGGCTAAATCCGAAACACTACACGTGTAGTGTCTCCCACCCATCCTTCTCCTCTAACCAAAAAAAACTGTGCACAGAGTCGGTAAAGTCAGGCTTTCTTTTCATTCTTCTCAAAATCTCGAGCAGAGGGAATGGAAGCTAACGCAGTTGCATGCTCCTCCTGTAGTATGTGAGAGGTAAGGGTCACTGCTGGTGTCCCCTCTAATTTCATCTGTGAGAAGTGCACCCAACTCCAGCTCCTCAAAAACCACTTTAGGGAACTGGAAGTGGAGCTAAATGAAGTCTGGATCATTCGGGAGATTGAGGGGGTGATGGAGAGGGGTGATAGGGAGGTGGTCACACCCAAGGTACAGGAAAAAGATAGCTGGGTGGTTGTCAGGAGGGGAAAGGGAAGAGGCAGACAGTGCGGGGATGCCCTGTGGCCATTTCCCTCAATAATAAGTATACCATTTTGGATACTGTTGGGGGGTGGGGGAACCTATCAGGGTAAGGCTGTAGCGGACAGGTCTCTGGCACTGAGCCTGGCCCTGTGGCACAAAAGGGAATGGGGGAGAATAGGAGAGCAATTGTAGTGGGGGATTCAATAGTAAGAGGCACAGACAGGCGGTTCTGTGGATGTGAAAGAGATGAACGGACGGTATGTTGCCTCTTGGATGCCAGGGTCCGTGATGTCTCAGGTTAGAACATAGAATATAGAACATAGAACAGTACAGCACAGAAGAGGCCCTTCGGCCCACGATGTTGTGCCGACCATTGATCCTCATATATGCACCCTCAAATTTCTGTGACCGTATGCATGTCCAGCAGTCTCTTAAATGACCCCAGTGACCTTGCTTCCACAACTGCTGCTGGCAATGCATTCCATGCTCTCACAACTCTCTGTGTAAAGAACCCGCCTCTGACATCTCCTCTATACTTTCCTCCAACCAGCTTAAAACTATGACCCCTCGTGCTAGCCATTTCTGCCCTGGGAAATAGTCTCTGGCTATCAACTCTATCTATGCCTCTCATTATCTTGTATACCTCAATTAGGTCTCCTCTCCTCCTCCTTTTCTCCAATGAAAAGAGT
The DNA here is from genome assembly GCF_030684315.1 of Stegostoma tigrinum. Taxonomy (NCBI): domain Eukaryota; kingdom Metazoa; phylum Chordata; class Chondrichthyes; order Orectolobiformes; family Stegostomatidae; genus Stegostoma; species Stegostoma tigrinum. The sequence continues at coordinate 46,771,861 of NC_081377.1, read as the reverse complement.
CCGAGCTCAGTCAACCTCTCTTCATAAGATAAGCCCTCCAGTCCAGGCAGCATCCTGGTAAACCTCCTCTGAACTCTCTCCAAAGCATCCACATCTTTCCTATAATAGGGCGACCAGAACTGGACGCAGTATTCCAAGTGCGGTCTAACCAAAGTTTTATAGAGCTGCAACAAGATCTCACGACTCTTAAACTCAATCCCCCTGTTAAAGAAAGCCAAAACACTATATGCTTTCTTAACAACCCTGTCCACTTGGGTGGCCATTTTAAGAGATCTATGTATCTGCACACCAAGATCCCTCTGTTCCTCCACACTGCCAAGAATCCTATCCTTAATCCTGTACTCAGCTTTCAAATTCGAACTTCCAAAATGCAGCACCTCGCATTTATCCAGGTTGAACTCCATCTGCCACCTCTCAGCCCATCTCTGCATCCTGTCAATGTCCCGCTGCAGCCTACAACAGACCTCTATACTGTCAACGACACCTCCAACCTTCGTGTCATCTGCAAACTTGCTGACCCATCCTTCAATCCCCTCATCCAAGTCATTAATAAACATTACAAACAGTAGAGGCCCAAGGACAGAACCCTGTGGAACCCCACTCACCACTGACTTCCAGGCAGAATATTTTCCTTCTACTACCACTCGCTGTCTTCTGTTAGCCAGCCAATTCTGTATCCAAGCAGCTAAGTTCCCCTGTATCCCATTCCTCCTGACCTTCTGAATGAGCCTACCATGGGGAACCTTATCAAATGCCTTGCTGAAGTCCATATACACCACATCCACAGCTCGACCTTCATCGACTTTGTTGTGTCTTCAAGATCCTTAAGGGGGAGGGTGAGCAACCAGCAGTCATGGTACACATCCATACCAATGACATAGGTAGAAAAAGGACTGAGAATGTGAAAAATGAGTTCAGGGAGTTAGGTTGGCAGCTGAAGTCCAGGATGAACAGGGCAGTTATCCCTGGATTACTACCAGTGCCACAAGGTAATGAGGTAAGAAGTAGGGGGAGAGTGTAGCTAAACACGTGGCTACAGGGCTGGTGTAGGAGGGAGGGCTTCCATTATGTGGATAATTGGAGCACATTCTGGGGAAGGTGGGAGCAGTTCAGTAAGGACGGTTTGCACCTGAACCCGAAGGGCACAGATATCCTGGGAGGGAGGTTTGCTCGAGCTGTACGGGATGGTTTAAACTAGTTTGGCAGGGGGTGGAGAGCCCAATTTGTAATTCAGAGGATGAGGTATTCAGCCTTCCAAGAGACACAACAGGGAGTGAGATTGTATATAAAGAAATGCCTCAATGGAGTGTAATGGTGGACAGTGAGATGGTTTGAGGTGTGTATACTTCAAAGTTAGAAGTATCAGAAATAAGGTGGATGAACTTAGAGCATGGGTCAGTGCTTGGAACTACGAAGTTATGGCCATTACAGAAACTTGGGTAACTCAGGGACAGGAATGGTTGTTGGAAGCTCCAGGATTTAGATGCTTTAAAAGAAACAGGGATGGTGGAAAAAGAGGTGGGAGGGTGGCACTGCTAGTCAGGGCTAGTATAGCAGCTACTGAAAGGCAGGTCGAGAATGATATGTCAACAGAGGCAGTTTGGGTTGACGTCAGCAACAAGAAAGGAGCAGTCACTTTGGGGTTTTTTTACAGGCCCCCTAATAGTTACGGATAAGTGGAGGAGCGGATTGGGAGACAGATACTGGAAAGGTGCAGAAGTCACAGGGTTGTAGTCATGGGTGACTTTAACATTCCAAATATTGATCGGAAACATTTTTGTTTTACAACGTTTAGATGGAGAGGATTTTGTCCTGTGCATTCAGGAAGGATTCCTGACACAGTATGTAAATATGTGATAATGGGAACTGCAGATGCTGGAGATTCCAAGATAATGAAATGTGAGGCTGGATGAACACAGCAGGCCCAGCAGCATCTCAGGAGCACAAAAGCTGACGTTTCGGCCTAGGCCCTTCATCAGAGAGGGGGATGGGGTAAGGGTTCTGGAATAAATAGGGAGAGAGGGGGAGGTGGACCGAAGATGGAGAGAAAAGGAGATAGGTGGAGAGAGTATAGGTGGGGAGGTAGGGAGGTAGGGAGGGGATAGGTCAGTCCAGGGAAGACGGACAGGTCAAGGAGGTGGCATGAGGTTAGTAGGTAGGAGTTGGAGGTGCGGCTTGGGGTGGGAGGAAGGAATGGGTGAGAGGAAGAACAGGTTAGGGAGGCAGAGACAGGTTAGACTGGTTATGGGATGCAGTGGGTGGAGGGGAAGAGCTGGGCTGGTTGTGTGGTGCAGTGGGGGGAGGGGACGAACTGGGCTGGTTTTGGGATGCGGTGGGGGAAGGGGAGATTTTGAAGCTGGTAAAGTCCACATTGATACCATTGGGCTGCAGGGTTCCCAAGCGGAATATGAGTTGCTGTTCCTGCAAACTTTGGGTGGCATCATTGTGGCAGTGCAGGAGGCCCATGATGGACATGTCATCTAAAGAATGGGAGGGGGAGTGGAAATGGTTTGCGACTGGGAGGTGCAGTTGTTTATTGCGATCCGAGTGGAGGTGTTCTGCAAAGCGGTCCCCAAGCCTCCGCTTGGTTTCCCTAATGTAGAGGAAGCCACACCGGGTACAGTGGATGCAGTATACCACATTGGCAGATGTGCAGGTGAACCTCTGCATAATGTAGAAAGTCATCTTGGGGCCTGGGATAGGGGTGAGGGAAGAGGTGTGGGGGCAAGTGTAGCACTTCCTGCGGTTGCAGGGGAAGGTGCCGGGTGTGGTGTGGTTGGAGGGCAGTGTGGAGCGAACAAGGGAGTCACGGAGAGAGTGGTCTCTCCGGAAAGCAGACGGGGGTGGGGATGGAAAAATGTCTTGGGTAGTGGGGTCGGATTGTAAATGGCAGAAGTGTCGGAGGATGATGCGTTGTATCCGGAGGTTGGTGAGGTGGTGTGTGGGAACGAGGGGGATCCTCTTTGGGCGGTTGTGGCGGGGCGGGGATGTGAGGGATGTGTTGTGGGAAATGCGGGAGATGCGGTCAAGGGCATTATCTCATCTCAGGCAACCAGCTTGTAACTGATGTTCATTTTAAGCCCACCGACTCCCACAGCTACCTAGAATCTCTTTCAATTCCTCCCACTTCCTACAGACTAAGGGGGTGGCCATGGGTACCCGCATGGGCCCCAGCTATGCCTGCCTCTTTGTAGGTTACGTGGAACAGTCCCTCTTCCGCACCTACACAGGCTCCAAATCCCACCTCTTCCTCCGTTACATTGATGACTGTATCGGCGCCGCCTCTTGCTCCCCAGAGGAGCTCGAACAGTTCATCCACTTGACCTGTCCGTCTTCCCTGGACTGACCTATCTCCTCCCTACCTCCCCACCTATACTCTCCTCTCCACCTATCTTCTTTTCTCTCCATCTTCGGTCCGCCTCCCCCTCGCTCCCTATTTATTTCAGAACCCTCTCCCCATCCCCCTCTCTGATGAAGGGTCTAGGCCTGAAACATCAGCTTTTGTGCTCCTGAGATGCTGCTGGGCCTGCTGTGTTCATCCAGCCTCACAGTATGTAAATAGACCAACACAAGGAGAAGCCACTTTGGATTTGGTGCTTGGCAATGAACCAGGCCAAGTGTTAGACCTGTTGGTAGGAGAGCATTTTGGCGTTAGCGATTATAACTCTATAACGTTTACAATAGTCATGGAAAAGGACAGGTATATTCGGCAAGGTAGTGTTGATAATTGGGGGAAGGGTAATTCTAATTCTGTTCGGCATGACCTGGGTAACATAACATGGGAACAGATGCTGTCAGGGAAGAGCACTATAGAAATGTGGAGATTGTTTAAGGAATGTATACTGTCTGTGGTTGATATGTTTGTCTCCAGCAGGCAGGGAAGATGCAGTCAAGTGAGGGAGCCTTGGTTCTCAAGTGAGGTCGAATGGCTAGTTAAGAAGGAGAAGGAGGCATATATAAGGTTTAGGAAACAATGACCGGAAAAGGCTCGAGAGGGATATAAGTTATCCAGGAAGGAGCTGAAGAAAGAGATTAGGAGAGCTATAAGGGGGTATGAGAAAACTCAAGCAGATAGGATCAAGGAAAACCCCAAGGCTTTTTACACGTACATGAGGAATAAGAGAATGAGCAGAGAAAGGGTAGGGCTGATCAAGAATTGTCAGGGGAATTTGTGTATGGAGATGAAAGAGATAGGAGAAGTCCCTAATGTATACATTTCTTTCGTATTCACAACTGAGAGGGACCTATTGTAGAGAAGGACAGTGTGAAACAGGCAGGTAGTCTTGAAGATGTTGATGTTAGTAACGAAGATATGCTGGGAATTTTGAGGAACTTGAAGATAGATCAGTCCCTGGGCCTGATGGGATTTATCCAGAGGTTCTATGGGAAGCAAGGGAAGAGATCGCAGGGCCTTTGGCGATGATATTTTCGTCCTCAGTGTCCATGGGTATCATGCCGGAAGATTGGAGAGAGGCAAATGTCATTCTCTTGTTCGAAAAAGGGAATAGGGATAACCCCGGAAATTACAGGCCAGTTAGTCTTACGTCAGTGGTGGGCAAAATTATTGCAAAGGGCTCTGAGAGAGAGGATTATGATCACATGGAAAGACACAGTCTGCTTCGTGATAGTCAGCATGGATTTGTGAGGGATAGATCATGTCTCACAAACCTTACTGAATTCTTTGAAGAGGTGACCAAACACGTGAATGAAGGGAGAGCACTGGATGTGATATACATGGATTTAAGTAAGGCATTTGATAAGGTTCCCCATGGTAGACTCCTATAGAAAGTAGGGAGGCATGGGATAGGGGGATTGGATTCAGAATTGGCTGACCTTTCGAAGACAATGTGTGGTAGCAGATGGAAAATATTCAACATGGTGCTCACTTACGAGTGGTGTACCACAAGGATCAGTTCTGGATCCTCTTCTATTTGTGATTTTTGTAAATGATTTGGATGAAGGAGTGAAAGGGTGGATGAGCAAGTTCACAGACGATATGAACGTGGGACGCGTAGTGGACAGTGCGGAGGGCTGTTCTAGGTTACAAAGGGACATTGATTGGATGCAGAGCTGGGCTGAGAAGTGGCAGATGGAGTTTAACTCTGAAAAGTGTGAGGTGATTCATTTTGGAAGGACAAGCTTGAAAGCAGAATACAGGGTTAACGGAAAGATTCTTGGCGGTGTGGAGGTGCAGAGGGATCTTGGGGTTCATGTCCACAGTTCCCTGAAACCTGCCACCCAGGTGGATAGAGTTGTTAAGAAGGCATATGGTATGTTATCTTTCATCAATAAAGGGATTGAGTTCAAGACCCGTGAAGTTATGCTCTAGCTACACAAAAACCTGGTTTGGCCACATCTGGAGTATTGTGTCCAGTTCTGGTCATCTCATTACAGGAAAGATGTGGAAGTGTTGGAAAAGGTGCAGAGGCGATTTACCAGGATGTTGCCTGGAATGGAGGGAAGGTTCTTACGAGGAAAGGTTGAGAGAACTAGGGCTTTTCTCTTTAGGATGATAGAGGTGTACAAAATGATCAGAGGTACAGATAGAGTGGACAGCCAGAGACTTTTTCCTCGGGAGAGGTAGCTATTATGAGGGGACATGGTTTTAAAGTGAGTGGAGGTAGATATCAGGGAGATGTCAGAGGTAGGTTCTTTACTCAGAGAATGGTAGGGGTGTGGAATGCGTTGCCAGAGAGGGTAGTGGAGTCGGCCTCATTAGGGGCATTTAAGCAGCTGTTAGATAGGTATATGGATGATAGTATAAGGTAGGGGTGGAGGTTAGATAGACCTTAGGTTTAGGGTAAAAGTTTGGCACAACATCGTGGGCCAAAGGGCCTGCCCTGCGCTGTATTGTTCTAAGTTCTACGTTCTCTGCTAGGAAAATTAAAATCCCCCACTTTGACAACCCTATTGCTCCTGCAAGTCTCCACGATCTCCCTGCATATTTGTTTCTCTAATTCCTGTTGACTATTTGGGGGCCTATTGTACAACTCCAATAACGTCACCATCCCCTTCTTATTTCTTAGCTCCACCCACAAAGCCTCGCTGGATGATCCCTCAGTTATTCCATTGTGACTACTTCTGTGATACTCCCCTTAATCAAAAATGCAACTGCCCCCCACTTCCCTCCACCTCTGTCCCACCTAAAGCACCTGTACCTTGGCACATTAAGCTGCCAGTCCTGTCTCTCCCTTAGCCATGTTCTTGTCCTGGCTATAATATCCCTGTCCCACATACCTAGTAACATGCTGGGTTCATCAGCCTTACCTCTCAGCCCTTCTGCTTTGAAGTAGACACAATTTAATCCAATAGGCATTCATCACTCCCTAACCTGTTCCAGCCTGACCTGTCTCTTCAACTTGCTATTTCTGATCACTCTATCTCCTTCCAGCCTTGCACTTGCCTCCCTGCTATTGAGGATCCCAACCCCCTGCCAGTCTAATTTAACCCCCTCCCCCCTTCCCTTGCAGCAGCCCAGGATCTTGGCCCCCACCAGTTCAGGTGCAACCCATCGCTATTGAATAGGTCGCCTCTGCCTCAGAAAAAATCCCAATGATCCTGCAATCTGAATCCCTGCCCTCTGCACCAATTCTTTAGTATTGTTCTTATGTATGAATGATATCTCTTTAAAAACTGAATTAATTTCTTTAGAAAATGAAGAAGAGGAATCCCATTTTGACTTCCTCATGTGGTAACCATACAGAACAGTGAAATATAGGAGAAGCAGAATGGCATTGAGATTTCTTTGGAAAGTTTTCTTTAAAAAGACCTCCAACTGAAACCATATACTGTCACCTCATTGAGGGAAAAAAACACTTTCCAATATCTCTGATTAGGAAAGAGAGCAGTAAAACCCTTCACAACTTAGTGAGACACTTAGAGGTAGCAAGAACTGCAGATGCTGGAGTCTGAGATAACAAGGTGAGGAGCTGCGGAAACACAACAGGCCAGGTAGCATCAGAGGAGCAGGAAAGCTGATGTTTAGGGTCGGGAGCCTTCTTTAGAGTTTTTCTTTTTCAGTGGAATATATATTTGTCGAGGTTAATCAAATATGTCCATAAAGATGCTGCTCTGTCTCTCCCATATTAGCGTTTACCCTACTTCACCATTCCACATTAGGTAATTCTGTCTTCATTGCCTTATAGTTGTCTTATTTATGTTTAAGACACTGGTTTTAGTATGAATTTCTTACTCTCATATTCATGCCTAGAAAGTTGCTTACTATAACATCATTAATTAGCTCTGCATTATTATGCATCACTGATTTAAAATAACCAACTCCCTAGTTGGTTTCAAAACATAATGTTCTAAGAAACAGTACTGAATACATTCTATGAATCAATAGGCTCCAGACTACTTTGCTAATTTGTTTAATGTGATCTATTTGAAAGTTGAAATCGCCAACAAACCCCCACTATTTTTCAATTTAATATGCGATATAGCTTGTACAATGTAAGGAATGTATAAGCCAATCCTACCAGTGACTACTTTGTTATTTTTCATCACCACTCAAACTGATCCCCACCCTGAGCTTCTCAACCAAGATTAATTCTCAGAACTGTGCTGATTTTATCCTTTGTTAACAGAGCCACCCCACCTCCTTTATCTTTCTTCCTGTCCTTCTAAAATACCAAATATCCTGAACTTCAGGTCCTGGTCATGGTCACTTTGCAGCCTTGCCTCTGTTGTGGAATTGTATCCTTTAGCTTCATTTCTGATTAATTTATCCACCTTGGTCTAAATGTTGCAAGCTTTCCAAAAAAAAGCCTTTAATTCCATGTTATTAACATTTTTCTCTACTCTGGCCTTATTTGCTGACATGCTTATATGTTTGTATGTTCTGTACCCTCCTGTTGCATTATGGTTTTCTTCACTCCTGTCTCTACCCCACAATACTGCCTTTTTGCTTGACTTTAACTTCCCAAATATCCTCTCCAAATCTGTCTCCCACACTCCTGCACAATTTTGTTGAATGGTCTGGCTCTCTAACACCCCTGTTGTATGATTTGCCAAGATATTGTTCCCGGAGCTGTTCATGGTGCAGTCCACTGTTGATCAGTACCTTTGGCCGGTCACAGAGGCTGTACACACCTGGAGTGAGGATTTCATTGATTTCTGTCTAAACAGAAAGAAGCAGGTGGAGCCACAGCATGGCTGTATCGGGACACGGGTGTCTTCAAGCTGCAGGGAGCCATTGACTGAGTACACACACATGGCACTACGGATGTCTCAGCTTTGTCTCTTTAATTCATCTGCATTTCCCATCAGGAATAGTTTGAGAAACTCTGACGCCTAGCTCTCTGACCTCAGTCAAGCCAGGCTGAAGTACCAGCGAATCCCTCTCTCTCACCACAAAGTATAATATAAGTTGATAGAAACAGAACATTTCAGAGACAGTTGATCTCAGTGAATAAAAACGGAAAGAACTGCGAATGCTGTGAATCAGGAGCAAAAACAGAAGTTGCTGGAAAAGCTCAGCAGGCCTGGCAGCATCTGTGAAGGGACGAAATAGAGTTAGCGTTTCGGGTCTGGTGACCCCTTTTGATCTCAGTGAAGTTGTTTGACAAAGACAACTTGATGTGATCATACATCAGCAATAAAGAAAACTAAATCACCAGTTATTCTGCTTCACTATTTCACCCTGAGTGTGAGAATCTGGGTAACAAATGAAATCCTGATTGCAGTCGCTTCCTTTCTTGCATTCCATTGATTTGTGATTCATTTATTCATCTTGGACTCTAGATCTGGGATTTTTTTCTGCTATAGACATCTCCCGATGTTTTTCCAGCTCTGAACCTCTCCAGGAGTCTGCTTTCTCAACTGTCTCGAAATTCTCTCCTTTACACACCTTCAGAATTATCAAAACCAGCTTGTGGTTCTCTCCAAACCGATGACAGGCACTAACAATGAACCCCCCATAAACTGTGCTGTAGACAATTCCTGTGAAAATCTGACTGCAGAAATTATTTATATCAGGCTTTTAGCAGATCAACTGTGAACGCATTTTTAATTTGAAACCATTTCAATTTTTAAAGAATGCAGACATTGTATTATTTTTTCTTCTTTAACTGCTGTATTACTGTATTTGTTCAACATCTAACTTTAGTTAAAGACAAGATTTATATTAAAGTTTGGAAATGTAAAAGTTGGCCAAGTGTTTTCAACATTGATAACTATGGCAATGCTCCCCAACACCTTCCTGGTGCGATTCGGTTTCAATGCCTCATTATGGGGCTCTGGGTGAGTGTGTTGGGTTTGTGGGCCGGGTGAGGAGCTGTGTGCACAAGGATGAAAGGACAGGGTTTTTACAAAAGGAAGGAACCATTGCCTGTTCCGAGCTTCGCTACAGCACGCAGACTTCAGAGAGCAGCCCATTAAAGCCACAGGACTCAGTTAGCTTCGTTGACTGGATGGCTAGTTTGTGATACAAAGTGAAGCCAGCAACGTGGGTTTAATTCCCGCCCTGGCTGGGGGTTGCAGGTGAGGTCTCCTATTCAACCTGTCCCCTCACCTGAGGCATTCTGACCCTCAAGTTAAACCACCACTAATCGTCTCTCTGTCTGTCTCTCTCTCTCTCTTTCTCTCTAATGAGAGAGCAGCCCTATGGCCCTCTAGGACTGTGATGACTTTACCCACGACAGTCACCAACACAATCAGTGCATCATTAAAAAAAGTGACTGTGCAGTTGTCAGCAATCAGTCTGAGTTCCATTGCTCATGACCCTGACCCTGGGGGTAAAGGTTACAACACGCCATTTGAGAAAGACTGATCAAAGGTCTCAGACAAGGGATCAGGAAGCAAGCCACCCATTATGTTGGCTAAGAGCAATAAAAACACCTGCTTGGGGCCACCTACTCTGCCTATGAAAATTTTGCATTTTTATGATAAAAGAAAAGCTTGTACTGCCCACAGTCCAGGCATGGAGGCCTGGCTGATTTTAATGAAAGGGGCACATTGTAATGTAGAATGATGTCAAGCCCGATGAGTGAAAGTGGGGATTGAGACAGGATTTGGGGCTGCTGGCACTTTAATGATTAATTGACCATGTGCTGGGAATTTGCGTGGATGATTTTGCAGCCAGCTGTTAATGTAAAGGTTGGTGGTCAGGGTAAGGGAGTAGCAAATGACGGTAGTTTGAGGAATGAGAAGGAAGGAGATAAAGGGAAAATCAACCAAAACAGGGGTAGGTAGATCCATACAATTCGAAACATCCAGTTCACCAACACCTTCCACCCCAACCTTAAGTTCACCTAGACCATCTCTGATACCTCTCTCTCTTTCCTGGACCTCTCTGTTTCCATCTCTGGCATCCACCTGGAAACTGATGAGATAACACGGTGTGAAGCTAAATGAACACAGCAGGCCAATCAGCATCAGAGGAACAGGAAAGTTGACGTTTCGGGCTGAGACCCTTCTTCAGAAAAAGAAACCAATATCCGTTTCAAGCCCACTGACTCCCAAAGCTACCTAGAATACACCTCCTCCCATCCACCTTCCTGAAAAAATGCCATCCCCTCTTCCCAATTCCTTTGCCTCCACCGCATCTGCTCCCAGGATGAGGCATTCCACTCCCCAACATCTCAGATGTCCTCGTTTTTCAAGGACTGCAACTTCCCCCCACAGTGGTCAAGAACGCCTCAACCGTGACTCCTGCATTTCCCGCACCTTATCCTTCACACCGTCTCCCCGCAATCACAACCAAAAGAGAATCCCCCTCATCCTCATGTACCACCCCACCAACCTCCGGATTTAACGCATCATCCTCTGCCACTTCCGCCATCTGCAATCTGACCCCACTACCAAAGACATTTTTCCCTCCCCACCCTTATCTGCTTTCTGGAGGCACCACTCTCTCTGTGACTCCCTTGTCAGCTCCACACTCCCCTCCAGCCCCACCACACCCAGCACATTTCCCTGCAACTGCAGGAAGTGCTACACCTGCCCCTACACCCAGCCCCTCGCCCCCATCCCAGGCCCCAAGATGACTCTCCACATCAAACAGATGTTCACCTGCACATCTGCCAATGTGATATACTGCATCCGCTGTACATGGTGTGGCCTCTTCTACATCAGAAAAACCAAGCGGAGGCTTGGGGACTGCTTTGCAGAACACTTACACTCAGTTCACACTAAACAACTGCACCTCCCAGTCACAAACCAGTTAGGCCCGAAACGTCAGCTTTTGTGCTCCTGAGATGCTGCTTGGCCTGCTGTGTTCATCCAGCTTCACATTTTATTATCTTGGATTCTCCAGCATCTGCAGTTCCCATTATCACTTCCCCTCCCATTCCTCAGATGACATGTCCATCCTGGGCCTCCTGCAGTGCTACAACGATGCCACCCGCAGGTTGCAGGAACAGCAACGCATATTTTACTTGGGAACCCTGCAGCCCAATGGTCTCAATGTGGATTTCACAAGCTTCATAATCCCAAAACCAGCCCAGCTTTTCCCTGCCTCCCTAACCTGTCCTTCCTCCCACCTACACCCTCCTCTCCTCTCAAGCCCTGCCCCCATCTCCTACCTACTAACCTCATCCCACTGCCCCCCCCACCACGTGACCTGTCCATCCCCCCTGGACTGACCTATCCCACCTAACCCGCCACCTACACTCACCTTTACTGGCTCCATCCCCGTCTCTTTGATCTGTCTGTCTCCTCTCCACCTATTCTCTCCTTTATCCATCTTCTATCTGCCTCCCCCTCTCTCCCTATTTATTTCAGAATCCTCTTCCCTCTCCCATTTCTGACAAAGGGTGTAGGCCCAAAATGTTAGCCTTCCTGCTCCTTTGCTGCTTGGCTTGCTGTGTTCATCCAGCTCCACATGGTTGTCTAAGATCAGACCCGATCTTATTGATTGGGACCGAATGGCCTGCTCCTTCTAATTGTCTGTTGAGTTTTCAAGATTAACTAGCCTCTTCTTAAAAGAATTTCTTTTCATCTCTAACTTAAAAGAGCCACTCCCTCACCTTTAAACAATGGCCTCTCGTTCCAGATTCTCTAACAAGAGGGAATATCTTCTCCATAGCCACACGGTCAAAATCTCTCACAATCTTTTCTGTTTCAATCAAGCCACCTTTTGCTTTTTCAACTCCAGCAGACACAAGCCCAGCTTCTCCAACATTTACTCATTAGACAACATACCCATTCTAAGTGTCAGTCTAATAAGCCCTCTCTGAACTGCTTCCAATGCATTTACATTTTTCCTTAAATAAGATGGCCATTACAGTATACAACATTCCAGATTTGAACTCACCAGAGCCCTGTTTAACTGAACAATTATGTCCCTACTTTTGCATTCAATTCTCCTCTAAACAAAACATACCATTCTGTTAGCTTTCCTCATTACTGGTGGTACCTGCAGACTAACCTTGTTTCATGCATGCCCTGGGACACCTACATTTCTCCACAGTTCAGAGTTTGACAGTCATTAACTATTTAGATAATTATCTCCTTTTTTATTCTTCCTGACCAAATAGATAATTTCAAATTTCCCCCATTATACTCCATTTGCTATATCTTTGCTCACTCACTTAATCTATCTATATCCCTTCATAGACTCTTTATGTCCTCTTTGCAACTCACTTTCCCATATATCATCGTGTGAGATTTAGCTATCGCACTTCTGGTGCCTGCATTCAAGTCACTTACACAAATATTGAAATGTTGAGGTGCCAGCACTGACCCCCATGGCACACCATCAGTACTTCTTGCCAACCAGAAAATGATACATTTAAGCTTATTCTCTACTTCCTGTTGGCCAGGCAATCTTCTATCCAGGTCAATAGGTTATCCCAGATACCACAGGCTTTCAGTTTCTACAATAACCTTTGATATTATGTACTTATGGACATATGTACTTTGTACTTATGTAAGGTAATGATGCTGCTTGGCCTGCTGTGTTCATCCAGCTCCACACTCTTTTATCTCGGATTCTTCAGCATCTGCAGTTCCTGTTATCTCTAAGGTAATGATTTGTCTGGTTAGAATGCAATACAGTACTTTTCACTGTATCTCAGTGCATACAAGTTACAGCAATAAACCAAAACAAATCAAATATGGTAGCCTTGTCAAATGTCTTTTTGTGGTAGGTTTGGCTTAATGTGTTGAACAGCATTCTCCCGCTCCCATTTCTTCATATTTTATCTTGCTAATGTCAGTGGTTCTGACCTGTTCAGATCAGCTGGTGTTAAAATTTGACCCCACTATTACTTTGATGATCATTGGTCAGAGCTGGTTGGTCATGTGGCCAGAGTTGGTCAGGAGGGCCCCTCCCTCTCCACCATGCTTCAGTCTAACCAGATCCGATAGGACCAGCTCCCGGCAAAGCCAGATGACCTGTTTTAGATTCCAAATCCAGGCAATTTTCCTGGGATGTGTCCAGCAGGTTGTGGTTACTGCAATATCTGAAAGCTGTGCCAGTTCTGGAATGTGCAAACTTCCAGATATTGACTTCTTTTAAGCGCTCCAGATATTAAAACATTATGACCAACTCACAAGCCCACAAAATAAATAAGTAATAAATTGCTCTGACGCATATATCAATAATATAAAGCTGGTTCTCTTTGCCATCACTGCAAATGCGATTCTAGCTTCAAATAAGTTCCTCCCCGCCCTCCCCCCCCCCCCCCCCGGGTCATAAAGAGTAAACAGCAATAAATGTCAGATCAAATAAGCAAGAGCACATTTCCCATGACTAACACTGTCTAACAAGCCAGCAGGGCAATGCAGCTCTTCTATTTTTGGTTGTATTTCTGTGTAACCTCAATAAAAATGGACAGGGCTTGGGAACAGACTGAACATTTTACATAAATCCTAAATTATTTATCTTCTGAATTTGGGACATGGCGCTGTTGATGTGCAAGAACAAATGTGTTGAATCTAATGGAGGGAGCTCAGGAACTTTGGTTAACCTCAAATTAACTTGCAAATAATTTAAAACCTTCACATATTTTATTTTGAATTTTACTTTGACGGTTCACCTTTTCATCTTGACCAGAGCAAAATCATTTATGTCATGTAGATACCTGGTTTTCATTTTAATTAAATAGATCTGCATCAGGATTGGGAATATGCTCATATACATTGCCATAGTCACTGAGGTATTGGGTTAATTTTCAGGGAAAATGACATGGCTTTGAATACTAGTGAATGTGATAAGCAGCACTGTAGGCATGTTTGCAATGTTACCATAATTTTGAAACAGATTCAAGAGCATACAATCATCACAACAGCACATTACTGGCTTTAAAAGGGGGAGAAGTAATAGTCCCAAGAGCTAGATATTCTTCTGTAGTACCAGCCCACATTGACATGAGTAGCAGTGGAAAGTGGGGAAATTTGGAGAGAGTGTCCTGGTCTGATCTCCACCATGATGTTTTCTTGTTCCAGTTACAAAGGCCATGAGCTGCCCCTAAAGAAAGGAAGGATCTGGGTGGGGCAAGCTGAAGATGAGGGAGAGTGATATGGGCAAGAAGCTACTGGGAAAATAATCTCTGGGGAAGGAAGATTGGAATATTATTAAAATAAAATCAAGTGGATTTAGGACCAATCTGAAAACATTGTGTAATGGATTTGGAGTTCTTAGTTAAAATATGGCCTATTAAGGTGCTAGGCTAACATACAAACTCACCCACTTTTAGCTGCTACTGACAACATAGAGGCCAGTTGTTCCTCAGTCCAAGGAATGTGATTCCTCAGGGTCACCACTTTCAGCACCTTACCTCCATGTGGTTGATCCTCAAGCCACAGATCTTTGGGCACATGGTACAGGGTGGCTCACTAGGGGGTGGAATCAGTATTCATTGTCCTTTCATTCCTTCCCCAACATCAATCTGCCTCATTATTCAGATGTTTGAGATTAAACTGTGAAACAGCTTGATTGATGAGTTGTCACCATTGGAGCTTAATGCTTTGAACATAATGATTGGGAAGAGCTTCTAACAACTGAACATGATGAATCAACATTGTGCCTGCTTACCTTGCATTGCTGCATTTATAACTATTCATTATTCAATATTTGCTTGTGTTGTTTAATGACTTCAGAGTCTAGATCTGCAATTATCCATCCTTTAATGAATGGATTAATTCAGAGCTTTCATAACCCTAAATAGAAAACATATCCCACGACTGGGATACATTACTGACAAAATGACAGATAATGGGAAGGTGATGGCCTAATAGTAATATCGCTGGACTGTTAGTTGAGGAAGCATAGCTAATGTTCTGGGGACGTGGGTTCAAACCCTGCATGGCAGATGGTGGAATCTGAATTCAATGAAAGCCTGGAATTAAGAGTCTAATGATAATCATGAATCAATTGTCAGGAAATAAAAACCCTGGTTCATTAATGGCCTTTAGAGAAGGAAGTTGCCATCCACAGCAGGTCTGGCCTTATGTGACTCCAGATCCCCAGCCAATGTAGTCGACTCTTAACCACCCTCTGGGTAATATACATCATAGTCAGTGTTACCCTGATCCTGTGAATGAATTTTTTTAAAAATCCATATGTATGAACTTACTTCCAAGTCTTTTTTCCTTTCCCTTTGCAACATATTCTTCCTCTCAGATTTTTGTTTACATGCGGTAATGTCAGCTGTTTTTAAATAAATCACTAATATTAAGACTCCAAAAAGCTTTGCCCCGCTGCTCTAACCCCAGCAGTCTCTGCTGGACATTTCTCCAAGTGATGTGCCTGCTCTCTGAGGTGAGTGGATAATAAACAAGTGCATCTAACATTAGAGGTAATAGGAACTGCCGATGCTGGAGATAACAAGGTGTAGAGCTGGATGAACACAGCAGGCCAAGCAGCATTTCAGAAGCACAAAAGCTGGCGTTTTGGGCCTAGACACTGCTTCAGAGATGGAAACACCTAACATTGGACAGGCAAGTTCCCACTGGTAGAGCCCTGTGATACAGAAACAACTGATAAACTATTTCTTCAGGGGAGGTAGCATCAATTCCAAAAATAAGAGCTTCTGTGTTAGGAATGAATCTAAACTCTTTTCTCCAGAATTTTTATGTTTGTTTCTATATCAGTATTCAGGGAGAGCTTGCCAACTGGATACAAAATTGGCTTGATGATAGGAGACAGAGGGTGGTGGTGGAGGGCTGTTTTTTGGACTGGGGGCCTGTGGCCAGTGGTGTTCCACAGGTATCAGCCCTGGGTCCACTGTTGTTTGTCGTTTATATAAATGATTTGGATGAGAATTTAGGAAGCATGGTTAATAAGTTTATAGATGGCACCAAAATTCGTGGTACAATGGATAGTACAGAAGGTTATCTAAGATTACAAAGAGCTCTTGATTGACTGGCCAAATAGGTTGAGGAGTGACCAATGGAATTTAATTTGGATAAATGCAAGGTGTTGCCTTTTGGTAAAACAAACAAAAGCAGGACTTACACATTTTAATGGGAGGGCCTTGGTTAGTGTTGTCAAACAGAGACGCCTAGGGATTCGGGTACATAGTTCTTTGAAAGTTGCATCACAGTAATCAGGGCGGCTAAGAATGCATTCGGCACACTTGCCTCCATTACTCAGACACTGAGTATAGGAGCTGGGAACTCATGATGACGCTGCACAAGATATTGGTGAGACCACCTTTGGAGTGCTATGAACAGTTCTGGTCAACATGCTGTAGGAAGGAAATTACTAAATAGAAGATACTTCAGTAAAGATTTACCACGATGTTGGGGGGAATGCAGGGGTTTGGGTTATAAAGAGAGGCTGGATATGCTGGGACTTTTTTTGCACCTGGAGTGCAGCACATCCAACAGTGACCTTATAGAGGAAGAACCGGAAATGACATCACCAATGCAGGAAATGACATCACCAACCCAAGGTAACCTAAACAGATAAATAGAAAGCGGGACATAACACCAGTGCTTCACCGGAGGCTCACTGTTGATGTTACCTAGAATGGTGACGAAACATCTGGGGACAAACCTTACAGCTCAGTGAACCAGCTTACATCTCGAACACAATAAAGACCCACTCTCTTGTGGACTGAGAGGACGAGAGTGCTGTCATGGAGGTGAAAGGAGGACGTCGGGTTGGCTGTGCACCCTTGCAACCAGTGGATCTTAATGCTGGCTTCGGCCTAACGCTGGTTCAGGGGAGCAGCCAACCTGCAACGATGGCTGCGGCAAGTGCTCGTGCCCCAGGTCAGGGGGTCCGGAACACCATCCGTGTTTCTGTAAAGAAGATGGATGAAGGTGCACCTGTGGACCGCACCTTCTTCGTGAAGAGGGTCCTGTTGGACTGTTGTGGGTTCGCTGCTGCGGACATTTACTGCCTGCAGGATTTCCCCGGAGGAGGTTTTTACGACGTGACCTTCAGGAGTGCCAAGCTTTGCGAGCGCTTCCTGGAGGTTTTCAAGGAGAAAGGAGGTGAGGGCCCCCTCTCTGTATTGACCGCTGTCCCACTGTTTGTGATGCCAGCACAGAGGAGCCGTATGGTGACTGTACATATGTACAACCCGCATGTGCCAGCAGTTGATGTCCTGACCTTCCTCGGAAGGTATGTGAAGGTGGAAGGGGACCTAACTGACATGGTGGACCCCTTTGGCATCTGGACCAGTAAGAGGCAGGTCAAGGTGACGCTGAGGATGGGCGCAGACGGGAATGTCGCACACCCACCGTCCAGCTTCGCGATCGGCGGGAGCAGGGGCTACCTGACCTATGCAGGGCAACCTAAAGTCTGCCATGCCTGTGGTAGGTCAGGTCACATGGCGGCCGACTGCAAAGCCACCATCTGCAGGAACTGCAGGGAGGAGGGACACCTTGCAAAGGATTGCCCACGAGAGAGAAGCTGCAACCTTTGCGGGGAAGCGGGCCACTTCTATAGGGCATGCCCGCGGCGGGGTACCACCTACGCCCAGGTCGCCGGCAGGGGAAATCCGGGGCCAGCCCCCCCCGGAGGAGAGGAAGGCACCAGGGCCCAGCAAGGACCCCACTAATGTGCAGGAGGGCCAGGCCGTGCATTAGGGCCCAGCCCTGCAGGATGGGCCCGAGGCCAGCAAAGCACCCCTGCAGGCTCCGATCCCCCCCGACAACCTGGAGCCAATGGAGGCGGCGACAGGCGACCCAGGGGAGTGGACTACAGTCCGGAAAGCGAGGAGGAAGGTGCGTCGACGGGCCCAGGAACCGCAACAATCAGGAGGGAAGAGGCAGCTACAGGGGGGCTATAAGAGCTCCTCTGACGAGGAGGATTCGGAGAGGGCCCACCCGAAGCAGAAGTTAAAGGTCTCGAGGGGGAAGGAAAGCAGCACCCCGCTTCCAGGTGACGGGAGGCGTCCTGAGGCTCACTCCGACACCCAGTCAAGTGCCGCTGGAGCACTGGAGGGCCCCCCGGAACTTCCAGGCGGGAAGGAGGAAACAGCGCATCCCCAGCCTGATCCGGAGCCGGACCCTCCTGCCTCCGCACCCCTGACGGGGGGATGCCACCCGGAAGGCAGCACAGACGGTTTCCTGAGCCCAGAGAGCGTCCAGCAGTTAGCCCGGGCAATGGGCATGAAGGGACAGATGGAGGGGCTGGACCTTGGACTTGGGGAGGGTTCTGTGGTCACTGCCCACAATGGGGGTACGAATTGCGAGCATTAATGTGCGCAGCGTCAAGTCAACCGCGAGATGTGTGTCCACGTTGGCCTACCTGACCACCATCAAGGCGGACCTCCTGTTTCTGCAGGAGTGCGGGATACCGCACCTCGGCAGGTACGGGAAATGGTCCGGCGCCTGGACCTGTGGGCCTTCGATCTGGTCGGGGGGTAACGACTGTCGCTCCTCGGGCCTGGCTATTCTGCTGCGGGGGCGCAACTTCACCATCTCTCAAGTTCAGGAGGTGGTGGGGGGGGGCGCCTCCTAGTGGCTGACATCATCTACAGGAACGCTCCCCTGAGGCTGATCAACGTGTACGCCCCAGTGGTACGGAGTGAGCGGTTGGACGTCCTGCAGCGGCTTCCACCCCTGCTGGCTACGTCCAGGCCGGTCATCCTAGGCGGAGACTTCAACTGCATCATTGATGCAGATGGAAGGTCCGGCGTGGGGACAGCGGGTGGGGGGATTCAACTGGACGTCACGTCCAGATTCCTGATGGGCACGGTGAAGGACGCCAAGCTGCTCGACGTCTTCAGCACCCCTGCAGACGGAGCGCAGCAGAGGTACACCTGGTCGCGGCCAGACGGGTCTATCCGCTCAAGGATAGACTTCCTGTTTGTGTCACGGACGTTCTCGGTCAGGTCCACTGGTGTCGAGCCGGTGTTCTTCTCTGACCACTGCCTCCTGTTGGCCGACTGTCACTTACAGGACGACCGGCCGGCCGGCAAGGGGACGTGGAAGCTCAACACGACTCTGTTGACCCCAGAGAACGTCGAGGAGCTTAAGAGGGAGTACACCGGTTGGAGAACCGTGAAACCCCTCTTTGAGTCTCCAGGCGACTGGTGGGAGACGGTGAAGGAGAACATCAAGAGGTTCTTTGTCCTCAAGGGTGTTCAGAAGGCAAGAGAGAGGCGGGGAAAGCTGTCGCGACTCCAGAAAAGGGTGCAGAACCTGCTCCTTCTGCAGTTGATGGGGGTCGATGTCACGGAGGACCTCCGCGAGGTGAGGGGCCAGCAAGCCTCGCTCTTCGCCGCGGAGGCCTCCAGGATAATCTTCCGGTCCAGGGTCCGCTCCGTGGAGCAGGACGAGACGTGCTCGCGTTTCTTCTTTCAGAAGGTGCACAAAGAGAGCTCTGTGCTTAGCCGGCTGAAGGAGGACGACGGCTCGGTGACGTCGTCTCGGCCCGACGTTTTGAGGATCAGCAGATCCTTCTATGCCGGACTGTACGACACGAAGCCCACGGACAACACGGCCTCCGAGTCGTTCCTGTCGTCTATCACGGAGGTCTTAGACGACGGCACGAGGGAGTGGCTGGACCGGCCGATATCCCTGGACGAGCTGGCCAGAGCCCTCAAGTCCTTGCAGAGGAATAGGACTCCCGGAAGTGATGGCTTACCGGTCGAGCTGTATTCTGCTCTGTGGGGCCTGGTCGGCCAGGACCTGCTGGAGGTGTACGATAGTGCGCTTCGGGCAGGGGAAATGTGCAAGTCCATGAGGAAGGGCATCATCACCCTCATTTACAAGAGGAAGGGGGAGAGGGAAGAAATTAAGAATTGGCGTCCCATTTCACTTTTGAACGTGGACTACAAAATCCTGGCCAAGGTCATTGCCAACCGGGTCAGGTCTGTCCTGGAGTCGGTGATTCACCCTGACCAAACCTGTGCTGTGCCGGGCAGGAAGATCGCTGAGAGCCTCGCGCTCATCAGGGATACGATCGCCTACGTACAGGACAGGCGGGTGGACACCTGCCTCGTCAGCCTGGACCAGGAGAAGGCCTTCGACAGGGTCTCTCATGCTTACATGAGGGACGTCCTCTCCAAATTGGGGTTTGGGGAGGGCATCCGCAATTGGATCCGGCTGCTCTACGCCAACATCGTTAGCGCAGTCTCGATCAACGGGTGGGAATCAGACAGTTTTCCTGTTAGATCTGGAGTCAGGCAGGGCTGCCCGCTCTCTCCTGCCTTGTTCGTGTGCTGTGTGGAGCCCTTCGCCGCCTCCATCAGGAAGGACGTGAGCCTGAGGGGCGTGACTATCCCGGGCAGCGGAGGCCTTCAGGTCAAGACCTCCCTGTACATGGATGATGTCGCCGTCTTCTGCACCGATCGTCGGTCGGTGAGTAGGCTGTTGGACATCTGCGGCCAGTTTGAGCTGGCCTCGGGTGCCAAAGTCAATAGGGGTAAGAGCGAGGTCATGTTCTTCGGGAACTGGGACGACCGCTCCTTCATCCCCTTCACCGTCAGGACAGACTACCTGAAGGTGCTGGGTGTTTGGTTTGGTGGAGCTGGGGCATGCACTAAGACTTGGGAGGAGCGTATCTCCAAATTTAAGCAGAAGCTGGGCAGGTGGACGCTCCGGTCCCTCTCCATCGCGGGTAAGAACCTGGTTGTCAGGTGCGAGGGGCTTTCGGTACTGTTGTATGTGGCGCAGGCCTGGCCTATTACCTGGACCTGCGCCGCTGCCGTCACCCGGGCCATCTTCCACTTCATTTGGGGGTCGAGGATGGACCGGGTCCGCAGAGATACCATGTACAAAGACCTGGGAAATGGGGGAAAGGGCGTACCGAACGCCACCCTCGCCCTGACGGCTACCTTTGTGTGTGGCTGCATCAAGCTGTGCGTAGATCCTCAGTACGCAAACACCAAGTGTCACTACTTACTGAGGTTCTACCTGTCCCCGGTGTTGCGAAGGATGGGCCTGGCCTCGTTGCCGCGGAACGCTCCGAGTAGTTGGACCGTTCCGTACCACCTGTCCTTCGTGGAGAAATTTCTGAAAGGAAACACCTTTGACCACAAGGCCGTCAGGCAGTGGTCAGCACGTAGTATCCTCAGGACCCTTCGGGAAAAGGAGAGGGTGGATCCCGTCGTGTGGTTCCCCATGCAGACTGCCAAAGTCGTTTGGCAGAATGCCTCATCGCCAGAACTTTCAAACAAGCACAAGGACATTGCTTGGCTGGCGGTGAGAGGGGCTCTGCCAGTGAGATCCTTTATGCATGCCCGGAATCTCTGCACCACCGCACGCTGCCCTCGAGGTGGCTGCGGGGGGGACGAGACTGTTGATCACCTCCTTCTGGAGTGTGCCTATGCGCAGGAGGTCTGGAGGGGGATGCAGTGGTATTTGTCGAGGTTCGTCCCGAGCAGCTCCGTGACGCGGGACTCCGTGCTCTACGGGCTGTTTCCGGGGACGCACACCGAGACCAACATCAACTGCGCCTGGAGGACCATCAATGCGGTGAAAGACGCTCTTTGGTCTGCCCGCAACTTGCTGGTCTGCCAGCTGAAAGAACTGACCCCGACCGAGTGTTGCAGACTGGCGCACTCCAAGGTCCTGGGCTACGTGTTGAGGGACGCGCTAAAGCTTGGGGCAGCCGCCGCCAAGGCGCGGTGGGGAAAGACCACCGTATGAGCCCCCTCGTCCAGAAAAGGGAAAAGAATCCTATCTGGTAACTGGGCCCAGCTGGCGCCTTCCCCAACTGGTCAGGGGGCCAACTGGGACTGTGCGGGGTGACGACTGCTGGGGAATTTTCTTTGCTTTGTTTTTTTTTTCTGTTTTGTTTTTTTTTCCTTTAGTTGGTGTATGTACCCCCTGGGTAAAACGGAGCGGCTTGCATGACTGGGTAGGTGTGTAAATATGTTTTATTTTTTTGTACATCTTACGAATAAAGTATATTTTTTCAAATAAAAAAAAAAAAGGTGACGAAACATCTGGGAACAAACCTTACAGCTCAGTGAACCAGCTTACATCTCGAACACAATAAAGACCCACTCTCTTGTGGACTGAGAGGACGAGAGTGCTGTCATGGAGGTGAAAGGAGGACGTCGGGTTGGCTGTGCACCCTTGCAACCAGTGGATCTTAATGCTGGCTTCGGCCTAACGCTGGTTCAGGGGAGCAGCCAACCTGCAACGATGGCTGCGGCAAGTGTTCGTGCCCCAGGTCAGGGGGTCCGGAACACCATCCGTGTTTCTGTAAAGAAGGTGGATGAAGGTGCACCTGTGGACCGCACCTTCTTCGTGAAGAGGGTCCTGTTGGACTGTTGTGGGTTCGCTGCTGCGGACATTTACTGCCTGCAGGATTTCCCCGGAGGAGGTTTTTACGACGTGACCTTCAGGAGTGCCAAGCTTTGCGAGCGCTTCCTGGAGGTTTTCAAGGAGAAAGGAGGTGAGGGCCCCCTCTCTGTATTGACCGCTGTCCCACTGTTTGTGATGCCAGCACAGAGGAGCCGTATGGTGACTGTACATATGTACAACCCGCATGTGCCAGCAGTTGATGTCCTGACCTTCCTCGGAAGGTATGTGAAGGTGGAAGGGGACCTAACTGACATGGTGGACCCCTTTGGCATCTGGACCAGTAAGAGGCAGGTCAAGGTGACGCTGAGGATGGGCGCAGACGGGAATGTCGCACACCCACCGTCCAGCTTCGCGATCGGCGGGAGCAGGGGCTACCTGACCTATGCAGGGCAACCTAAAGTCTGCCATGCCTGTGGTAGGTCAGGTCACATGGCGGCCGACTGCAAAGCCACCATCTGCAGGAACTGCAGGGAGGAGGGACACCTTGCAAAGGATTGCCCACGAGAGAGAAGCTGCAACCTTTGCGGGGAAGCGGGCCACTTCTATAGGGCATGCCCGCGGCGGGGTACCACCTACGCCCAGGTCGCCGGCAGGGGAAATGCGGGGCCAGCCCCCCCCGGAGGAGAGGAAGGCACCAGGGCCCAGCAAGGACCCCACTAATGTGCAGGAGGGCCAGGCCGTGCATTAGGGCCCAGCCCTGCAGGATGGGCCCGAGGCCAGCAAAGCACCCCTGCAGGCTCCGATCCCCCCCGACAACCTGGAGCCAATGGAGGCGGCGACAGGCGACCCAGGGGAGTGGACTACAGTCCGGAAAGCGAGGAGGAAGGTGCGTCGACGGGCCCAGGAACCGCAACAATCAGGAGGGAAGAGGCAGCTACAGGGGGGCTATAAGAGCTCCTCTGACGAGGAGGATTCGGAGAGGGCCCACCCGAAGCAGAAGTTAAAGGTCTCGAGGGGGAAGGAAAGCAGCACCCCGCTTCCAGGTGACGGGAGGCGTCCTGAGGCTCACTCCGACACCCAGTCAAGTGCCGCTGGAGCACTGGAGGGCCCCCCGGAACTTCCAGGCGGGAAGGAGGAAACAGCGCATCCCCAGCCTGATCCGGAGCCGGACCCTCCTGCCTCCGCACCCCTGACGGGGGGATGCCACCCGGAAGGCAGCACAGACGGTTTCCTGAGCCCAGAGAGCGTCCAGCAGTTAGCCCGGGCAATGGGCATGAAGGGACAGATGGAGGGGCTGGACCTTGGACTTGGGGAGGGTTCTGTGGTCACTGCCCACAATGGGGGTACGAATTGCGAGCATTAATGTGCGCAGCGTCAAGTCAACCGCGAGATGTGTGTCCACGTTGGCCTACCTGACCACCATCAAGGCGGACCTCCTGTTTCTGCAGGAGTGCGGGATACCGCACCTCGGCAGGTACGGGAAATGGTCCGGCGCCTGGACCTGTGGGCCTTCGATCTGGTCGGGGGGTAACGACTGTCGCTCCTCGGGCCTGGCTATTCTGCTGCGGGGGCGCAACTTCACCATCTCTCAAGTTCAGGAGGTGGTGGGGGGGGGCGCCTCCTAGTGGCTGACATCATCTACAGGAACGCTCCCCTGAGGCTGATCAACGTGTACGCCCCAGTGGTACGGAGTGAGCGGTTGGACGTCCTGCAGCGGCTTCCACCCCTGCTGGCTACGTCCAGGCCGGTCATCCTAGGCGGAGACTTCAACTGCATCATTGATGCAGATGGAAGGTCCGGCGTGGGGACAGCGGGTGGGGGGATTCAACTGGACGTCACGTCCAGATTCCTGATGGGCACGGTGAAGGACGCCAAGCTGCTCGACGTCTTCAGCACCCCTGCAGACGGAGCGCAGCAGAGGTACACCTGGTCGCGGCCAGACGGGTCTATCCGCTCAAGGATAGACTTCCTGTTTGTGTCACGGACGTTCTCGGTCAGGTCCACTGGTGTCGAGCCGGTGTTCTTCTCTGACCACTGCCTCCTGTTGGCCGACTGTCACTTACAGGACGACCGGCCGGCCGGCAAGGGGACGTGGAAGCTCAACACGACTCTGTTGACCCCAGAGAACGTCGAGGAGCTTAAGAGGGAGTACACCGGTTGGAGAACCGTGAAACCCCTCTTTGAGTCTCCAGGCGACTGGTGGGAGACGGTGAAGGAGAACATCAAGAGGTTCTTTGTCCTCAAGGGTGTTCAGAAGGCAAGAGAGAGGCGGGGAAAGCTGTCGCGACTCCAGAAAAGGGTGCAGAACCTGCTCCTTCTGCAGTTGATGGGGGTCGATGTCACGGAGGACCTCCGCGAGGTGAGGGGCCAGCAAGCCTCGCTCTTCGCCGCGGAGGCCTCCAGGATAATCTTCCGGTCCAGGGTCCGCTCCGTGGAGCAGGACGAGACGTGCTCGCGTTTCTTCTTTCAGAAGGTGCACAAAGAGAGCTCTGTGCTTAGCCGGCTGAAGGAGGACGACGGCTCGGTGACGTCGTCTCGGCCCGACGTTTTGAGGATCAGCAGATCCTTCTATGCCGGACTGTACGACACGAAGCCCACGGACAACACGGCCTCCGAGTCGTTCCTGTCGTCTATCACGGAGGTCTTAGACGACGGCACGAGGGAGTGGCTGGACCGGCCGATATCCCTGGACGAGCTGGCCAGAGCCCTCAAGTCCTTGCAGAGGAATAGGACTCCCGGAAGTGATGGCTTACCGGTCGAGCTGTATTCTGCTCTGTGGGGCCTGGTCGGCCAGGACCTGCTGGAGGTGTACGATAGTGCGCTTCGGGCAGGGGAAATGTGCAAGTCCATGAGGAAGGGCATCATCACCCTCATTTACAAGAGGAAGGGGGAGAGGGAAGAAATTAAGAATTGGCGTCCCATTTCACTTTTGAACGTGGACTACAAAATCCTGGCCAAGGTCATTGCCAACCGGGTCAGGTCTGTCCTGGAGTCGGTGATTCACCCTGACCAAACCTGTGCTGTGCCGGGCAGGAAGATCGCTGAGAGCCTCGCGCTCATCAGGGATACGATCGCCTACGTACAGGACAGGCGGGTGGACACCTGCCTCGTCAGCCTGGACCAGGAGAAGGCCTTCGACAGGGTCTCTCATGCTTACATGAGGGACGTCCTCTCCAAATTGGGGTTTGGGGAGGGCATCCGCAATTGGATCCGGCTGCTCTACGCCAACATCGTTAGCGCAGTCTCGATCAACGGGTGGGAATCAGACAGTTTTCCTGTTAGATCTGGAGTCAGGCAGGGCTGCCCGCTCTCTCCTGCCTTGTTCGTGTGCTGTGTGGAGCCCTTCGCCGCCTCCATCAGGAAGGACGTGAGCCTGAGGGGCGTGACTATCCCGGGCAGCGGAGGCCTTCAGGTCAAGACCTCCCTGTACATGGATGATGTCGCCGTCTTCTGCACCGATCGTCGGTCGGTGAGTAGGCTGTTGGACATCTGCGGCCAGTTTGAGCTGGCCTCGGGTGCCAAAGTCAATAGGGGTAAGAGCGAGGTCATGTTCTTCGGGAACTGGGACGACCGCTCCTTCATCCCCTTCACCGTCAGGACAGACTACCTGAAGGTGCTGGGTGTTTGGTTTGGTGGAGCTGGGGCATGCACTAAGACTTGGGAGGAGCGTATCTCCAAATTTAAGCAGAAGCTGGGCAGGTGGACGCTCCGGTCCCTCTCCATCGCGGGTAAGAACCTGGTTGTCAGGTGCGAGGGGCTTTCGGTACTGTTGTATGTGGCGCAGGCCTGGCCTATTACCTGGACCTGCGCCGCTGCCGTCACCCGGGCCATCTTCCACTTCATTTGGGGGTCGAGGATGGACCGGGTCCGCAGAGATACCATGTACAAAGACCTGGGAAATGGGGGAAAGGGCGTACCGAACGCCACCCTCGCCCTGACGGCTACCTTTGTGTGTGGCTGCATCAAGCTGTGCGTAGATCCTCAGTACGCAAACACCAAGTGTCACTACTTACTGAGGTTCTACCTGTCCCCGGTGTTGCGAAGGATGGGCCTGGCCTCGTTGCCGCGGAACGCTCCGAGTAGTTGGACCGTTCCGTACCACCTGTCCTTCGTGGAGAAATTTCTGAAAGGAAACACCTTTGACCACAAGGCCGTCAGGCAGTGGTCAGCACGTAGTATCCTCAGGACCCTTCGGGAAAAGGAGAGGGTGGATCCCGTCGTGTGGTTCCCCATGCAGACTGCCAAAGTCGTTTGGCAGAATGCCTCATCGCCAGAACTTTCAAACAAGCACAAGGACATTGCTTGGCTGGCGGTGAGAGGGGCTCTGCCAGTGAGATCCTTTATGCATGCCCGGAATCTCTGCACCACCGCACGCTGCCCTCGAGGTGGCTGCGGGGGGGACGAGACTGTTGATCACCTCCTTCTGGAGTGTGCCTATGCGCAGGAGGTCTGGAGGGGGATGCAGTGGTATTTGTCGAGGTTCGTCCCGAGCAGCTCCGTGACGCGGGACTCCGTGCTCTACGGGCTGTTTCCGGGGACGCACACCGAGACCAACATCAACTGCGCCTGGAGGACCATCAATGCGGTGAAAGACGCTCTTTGGTCTGCCCGCAACTTGCTGGTCTGCCAGCTGAAAGAACTGACCCCGACCGAGTGTTGCAGACTGGCGCACTCCAAGGTCCTGGGCTACGTGTTGAGGGACGCGCTAAAGCTTGGGGCAGCCGCCGCCAAGGCGCGGTGGGGAAAGACCACCGTATGAGCCCCCTCGTCCAGAAAAGGGAAAAGAATCCTATCTGGTAACTGGGCCCAGCTGGCGCCTTCCCCAACTGGTCAGGGGGCCAACTGGGACTGTGCGGGGTGACGACTGCTGGGGAATTTTCTTTGCTTTGTTTTTTTTTTCTGTTTTGTTTTTTTTTCCTTTAGTTGGTGTATGTACCCCCTGGGTAAAACGGAGCGGCTTGCATGACTGGGTAGGTGTGTAAATATGTTTTATTTTTTTGTACATCTTACGAATAAAGTATATTTTTTCAAATAAAAAAAAAAAAAAAGGTGACGAAACATCTGGGAACAAACCTTACAGCTCAGTGAACCAGCTTACATCTCGAACACAATAAAGACCCACTCTCTTGTGGACTGAGAGGACGAGAGTGCTGTCATGGAGGTGAAAGGAGGACGTCGGGTTGGCTGTGCACCCTTGCAACCAGTGGATCTTAATGCTGGCTTCGGCCTAACGCTGGTTCAGGGGAGCAGCCAACCTGCAACGATGGCTGCGGCAAGTGTTCGTGCCCCAGGTCAGGGGGTCCGGAACACCATCCGTGTTTCTGTAAAGAAGGTGGATGAAGGTGCACCTGTGGACCGCACCTTCTTCGTGAAGAGGGTCCTGTTGGACTGTTGTGGGTTCGCTGCTGCGGACATTTACTGCCTGCAGGATTTCCCCGGAGGAGGTTTTTACGACGTGACCTTCAGGAGTGCCAAGCTTTGCGAGCGCTTCCTGGAGGTTTTCAAGGAGAAAGGAGGTGAGGGCCCCCTCTCTGTATTGACCGCTGTCCCACTGTTTGTGATGCCAGCACAGAGGAGCCGTATGGTGACTGTACATATGTACAACCCGCATGTGCCAGCAGTTGATGTCCTGACCTTCCTCGGAAGGTATGTGAAGGTGGAAGGGGACCTAACTGACATGGTGGACCCCTTTGGCATCTGGACCAGTAAGAGGCAGGTCAAGGTGACGCTGAGGATGGGCGCAGACGGGAATGTCGCACACCCACCGTCCAGCTTCGCGATCGGCGGGAGCAGGGGCTACCTGACCTATGCAGGGCAACCTAAAGTCTGCCATGCCTGTGGTAGGTCAGGTCACATGGCGGCCGACTGCAAAGCCACCATCTGCAGGAACTGCAGGGAGGAGGGACACCTTGCAAAGGATTGCCCACGAGAGAGAAGCTGCAACCTTTGCGGGGAAGCGGGCCACTTCTATAGGGCATGCCCGCGGCGGGGTACCACCTACGCCCAGGTCGCCGGCAGGGGAAATGCGGGGCCAGCCCCCCCCGGAGGAGAGGAAGGCACCAGGGCCCAGCAAGGACCCCACTAATGTGCAGGAGGGCCAGGCCGTGCATTAGGGCCCAGCCCTGCAGGATGGGCCCGAGGCCAGCAAAGCACCCCTGCAGGCTCCGATCCCCCCCGACAACCTGGAGCCAATGGAGGCGGCGACAGGCGACCCAGGGGAGTGGACTACAGTCCGGAAAGCGAGGAGGAAGGTGCGTCGACGGGCCCAGGAACCGCAACAATCAGGAGGGAAGAGGCAGCTACAGGGGGGCTATAAGAGCTCCTCTGACGAGGAGGATTCGGAGAGGGCCCACCCGAAGCAGAAGTTAAAGGTCTCGAGGGGGAAGGAAAGCAGCACCCCGCTTCCAGGTGACGGGAGGCGTCCTGAGGCTCACTCCGACACCCAGTCAAGTGCCGCTGGAGCACTGGAGGGCCCCCCGGAACTTCCAGGCGGGAAGGAGGAAACAGCGCATCCCCAGCCTGATCCGGAGCCGGACCCTCCTGCCTCCGCACCCCTGACGGGGGGATGCCACCCGGAAGGCAGCACAGACGGTTTCCTGAGCCCAGAGAGCGTCCAGCAGTTAGCCCGGGCAATGGGCATGAAGGGACAGATGGAGGGGCTGGACCTTGGACTTGGGGAGGGTTCTGTGGTCACTGCCCACAATGGGGGTACGAATTGCGAGCATTAATGTGCGCAGCGTCAAGTCAACCGCGAGATGTGTGTCCACGTTGGCCTACCTGACCACCATCAAGGCGGACCTCCTGTTTCTGCAGGAGTGCGGGATACCGCACCTCGGCAGGTACGGGAAATGGTCCGGCGCCTGGACCTGTGGGCCTTCGATCTGGTCGGGGGGTAACGACTGTCGCTCCTCGGGCCTGGCTATTCTGCTGCGGGGGCGCAACTTCACCATCTCTCAAGTTCAGGAGGTGGTGGGGGGGGCGCCTCCTAGTGGCTGACATCATCTACAGGAACGCTCCCCTGAGGCTGATCAACGTGTACGCCCCAGCGGTACGGAGTGAGCGGTTGGACGTCCTGCAGCGGCTTCCACCCCTGCTGGCTACGTCCAGGCCGGTCATCCAAGGCGGAGACTTCAACTGCATCATTGATGCAGATGGAAGATCCGGCGTGGGGACAGCGGGTGGGGGGATTCAACTGGACATCACGTCCAGATTCCTGATGGGCACGGTGAAGGACGCCAAGCTGCTCGACGTCTTCAGCACCCCTGCAGACGGAGCGCAGCAGAGGTACACCTGGTCGCGGCCATACGGGTCTATCCGCTCAAGGATAGACTTCCTGTTTGTGTCACGGACGTTCTCGGTCAGATCCACTGGTGTCGAGCCAGTGTTCTTCTCTGACCACTGCCTCCTGTTGGCCGACTGTCACTTACAGGATGAGCAGCCGGCCGGCAAGGGGACGTGGAAGCTCAACACGACTCTGTTGACCCCAGAGAATGTCGAGGAGCTTAAGAGGGAGTACACCGGTTGGAAAACCGTGAAACCCCTCTTTGAGTCTCCAGGCGACTGGTGGTAGACGGTGAAGGAGAACATCAAGAGGTTCTTTGTCCTCAAGGGTGTTCAGAAGGCAAGAGAGAGGTGGGGAAAGCTGATGTGACTCCAGAAAAGGGTGCAGAAACTGCTCCTTCTGCAGTCGATGGGGGTCGATGTCACGGAGGACCTCCGCGAGGTGAGGGGCCAGCAAGCCTCGCTCTTCGCCGCGGAGGCCTCCAGGATAATCTTCCGGTCCAGGGTCCGCTCTGTGGAGCAGGACGAGACGTGCTCGCGTTTCTTCTTTCGGAAGGTGCACAAAGAGAGCTCTGTGCTTAGCCGGCTGAAGGAGGACGACGGCTCGGTGACGTCGTCTCGGCCCGACGTTTTGAGGATCAGCAGATCCTTCTATGCCGGACTGTACGACACGAAGCCCACGGACAGCACGGCCTCCGAGTCGTTCCTGTCGTCTATCACGGACGTCTTAGACGACGGCACGAGGGAGTGGCTGGACCGGCCGATATCCCTGGACGAGCTGGCCAGAGCCCTCATGTCCTTGCAGAGGAATAGGACTCCCGGAAGTGATGGCTTACCGGTCGAGCTGTATTCTGCTCTGTGGGGCCTGGTCGGCCAGGACCTGCTGGAGGTGTACGATAGTGCGCTTCGGGCAGGGGAAATGTGCGAGTACATGAGGAAGGGCACCATCACCCTCATTTACAAGAGGAAGGGGGAGAGGGAAGAAATTAAGAATTGGCGTCCCATTTCACTTTTGAACGTGGACTACAAAATCCTGGCCAAGGTCATTGCCAACCGGGTCAGGTCTGTCCTGGAGTCGGTGATTCACCCTGACCAAACCTGTGCTGTGCCGGGCAGGAAGATCGCTGAGAGCCTCGCGCTCATCAGGGATACGATCGCCTACGTACAGGACAGGCGGGTGGACACCTGCCTCGTCAGCCTGGACCAGGAGAAGGCATTCGACAGGGTCTCTCATGCTTACATGAGGGACGTCCTCTCCAAATTGGGGTTCGGGGAGGGCATCCGCAATTGGATCCGGCTGCTCTACGCCAACATCGTTAGCGCAGTCTCGATCAAGGGTGGGAATCAGACAGTTTTCCTGTCAGATCTGGAGTTCAGGCAGGGCTGCCCGCTCTCTCCTGCCTTGTTCGTGTGCTGTGTGGAGCCCTTCGCCGCCTCCATCAGGAAGGACGTGAGCCTGAAGGGCGTGACTATCCCAGGCAGCGGAGGTCTTCAGGTCAAGACCTGGATGATGTCGCCGTCTTCTGCACCGATCGTCGGTCGGTGAGTAGGCTGTTGGACATCTGCGGCCAGTTTGAACTGGCCTCAGGTGCCAAAGTCAATAGGGGTAAGAGCGAGGTCATGTTCTTCGGGAACTGGGACGACCGCTCCTTCATCCCCTTCACCGTCAGGACAGACTACCTGAAGGTGCTGGGTGTTTGGTTTGGTGGAGCTGGGGCATGCACTAAGACTTGGGAGGAGCGTATCTCCAAATTTAAGCAGAAGCTGGGCAGGTGGACGCTCCGGTCCCTCTCCATCGCGGGTAAGAACCTGGTTGTCAGGTGCGAGGGGCTTTCGGTACTGTTGTATGTGGCGCAGGCCTGGCCTATTACCTGGACCTGCGCCGCTGCGGTCACCCGGGCCATCTTCCACTTCATTTGGGGGTCGAGGATGGACCGGGTCCGCAGAGATACCATGTACAAAGACCTGGGAAATGGGGGAAAGGGCGTACCGAACGCTACCCTCGCCCTGACGGCTACCTTTGTATGCGGCTGCATCAAGCTGTGCGTAGATCCTCAGTACGCAAACACCAAGTGTCACTACTTACTGAGGTTCTACCTGTCCCCGGTGTTGCGAAGAATGGGCCTGGCCTCATTGCCGCGGAACGCTCCGAGCAGTTGGACCGTCCCGTACCACCTGTCCTTCGTGGAGAAATTTTTGAAAGGAAACACCTTTGACCACAAGGCCGTCAGGCAGTCGTCAGCACGTAGTATCCTCAGGACCCTTCGGGAAAAGGAGAGGGTGGATCCCGTCGTGTGGTTCCCCACGCAGACTGCCAAAGTCATTTGGCAGAATGCCTCATCGCCAGAACTTTCAAACAAGCACAAGGACATTGCTTGGCTGGCGGTGAGGGGGGCTCTGCCATTGAGATCCTTTATGCATGCCCGGAATCTCTGCACCACTGCACGCTGCCCTCGAGGTGGCTGCGGGGGGGACGAGACTGTCGATCACCTCCTTCTGGAGTGTGCCTACGCGCAGGAGGTATGGAGGGGGATGCAGTGGTATTTGTCGAGGTTCGTCCCGAGCAGCTCTGTGACGCGGGACTCCGTGCTCTACGGCCTGTTTCCGGGGACGCACACCGAGACCAACATCAACTGCACCTGGAGGACCATCAATGCGGTGAAAGACGCTCTTTGGTTTGCCCGCAACTTGCTGGTATGCCAGCTGAAAGAACTGACCCCGACCGAGTGTTGCAGACTGGCACACTCCAAGGTCCAGGACTACGTGCTGAGGGACGCGCGAAAGCTCGGGGCAACTGCTGCCAAGGCGCGGTGGGGAAAGACCACCGTATGAGCCCCCTCGTCCAGAAAAGGGAAAAGAATCCTATCTGGTAACTGGGCCCAGCTGGCGCCTTCCCCAACTGGTCAGGGGGCCAACTGGGACTGTGCGGGGTGACGACTGCCGGTGCGGTTTCTTTGCTTTGTTTCTTTTTTCTCTGTTTTGTTTTTTTTTCCCTTTAGTTGGTGTACGTACCCCCGGGTAACCCGGAGTGGCTTGCATGACTGGGTAGGTGTATAAATGTTTTATTTTTTGTACATTCTATGAATAAAGTATATTTTTTCAAATAAAAAAAAAAGGTGATGAAACATCTGGGAACAAACCGGCAAGCTCAGTGAACCAGCTTACATCTCGAACACAATAAAGACCCACTCTCTTGTGGACTGAGAGGAGGAGAGCGCTATCTTGGAGGTGAAAGGAGGACGTCGGGTTGGCTGTGCACCCTTGCGACCAGTGGATCTTAATGCTGGCTTCGGCCTAACGCTGGTTCAGGGGAGCAGCCAACCTGCAGCGATGGCTGCGGCAAGTGCTCGTGCCCCAGGTCAGGGGGTCCGGAACACCATCCGTGTTTCTGTAAAGAAGGTGGATGAAGGTGCACCTGTGGACCGCACCTTCTTCGTGAAGAGGGTCCTGTTGGACTGTTGTGGGTTCGCTGCTGCGGACATTTACTGCCTGCAGGATTTCCCCGGAGGAGGTTTTTACGATGTAACCTTCAGGAGTGCCAAGCTTTGCGAGCGCTTCCTGGAGGTTTTCAAGGAGAAAGGAGGTGAGGGCCCCCTCTCTGTATTGACCGCTGTCCCACTGTTTGTGATGCCAGCACAGAGGAGCCGTATGGTGACTGTACACATGTACAACCCGCATGTGCCAGCAGTTGATGTCCTGACCTTCCTTGGAAGGTATGTGAAGGTGGAAGGGGACCTAACTGACATCGTGGACCCCTTTGGCATCTGGATGAGTAAGAGGCAAGTCAAGGTGACGCTGAGGATGGGCACAGACGAGAATGTCGCACACCCACCGTCCAGCTTCGCGATCGGCGGGAGCAAGGACTACCTGACCTATGCAGGGCAATCTAAAGTCTGCCATGCCTGTGGTAGGTCAGGTCACATGGCGGCCGACTGCAAAGCCACCATCTGCAGGATTGCAGGGAGGAGGGACACCCTGCAAAGGTTTGCCCATGAGAGAGAAGCTGCAACCTTTGCGGGGAAGCGGGCCACTTCTATAGGGCATGCCCGCAGCGGGGTGCCACCTATGCCCAGGTTGCCGGCAGGGGAAATGCGGAGCCAGCCCCCCTGGAAGAGAGGAAGGCACCAGGGCCCAGCAAGGACCCCACTAATGTGCAGGATGGGCCCGAGGCCAGCAAAGCACCCCTGCAGGCTCCAATCCCCTCCGACAACCCGGACCGAATGGAGGTGGCGACAGGCGACCCAGGGGAGTGGACAACAGTCCGGAAAGCGAGGAGGAAGGTGCGTCGACGGGCCCAGGAACCGCAACCATCAGGCGGGAAGAGGCAGCTACAGGGGGGCTATAAGAGCTCCTCTGACGAGGAGGATTCGGAGAGGGCCCACCCAAAGCAGAGTTAAAGGTCTCGAGGGGGAAGGAAAGCAGCAGCACGCTTCCAGGTGATGGGAGGCGTCCTGAGGCTCACTCCGACACCCAGTCAAGTGCCACTGGAGCACTGGAGGGCCCCCCGGAACTTCCAGGCGGGAAGGAGGAAACAGCGCGTCCCCAGCCTGACCCGGAGCCGGACCCTCCTGCCTCCGCACCCCTGATGGGGGGATGCCACCCGGAAGGCAGCACGGACGGTTTCCTGAGCCCGGAGAGCGTCCAGCAGTTAGCCCGGGCAATGGGCATGAAGGGACAGATGGAGGGGCTGGACCTTGGACTTGGGGAGGGTACTGCGGTCACTGCCCACAATGGGGGTACGAGTTGCGAGCATTAATGTGCGCAGCGTCAAGTCAACCGCGAGATGTGTGTCCACGTTGGCCTACCTGACCACCATCAAGGCGGACCTCCTGTTTCTGCAGGAGTGCGGGATACCGCACCTCGGCAGGTACGGGAAATGGTCCGGCGCCTGGACCTGTGGGCCTTCAATCTGGTCAGGGGAGTAACGACTGTCGCTCCTCGGGCCTGGCTATTCTGCTGCGGGGGTGCAACTTCACCATCTCTCAAGTTCAGGAGGTGGTGGGGGGGGTGCCTCCTAGTGGCTGACATCACCTATAGGAATGCTCCTCTGAGGCTGATCAACGTGTACGCCCCAGCGGTACGGAGTGAGCGGTTGGCCGTCCTGCAGCGGCTTCCACCCCTGCTGGCTACATCCAGGCCGGTCATCCTAGGCGGAGACTTCAACTGCATCACTGATGCAGATGGAAGATCCGGCGTGGGGACAGCGGGTGGGGGGAGTCAACTGGACACCACGTCCAGATTCCTGATGGGCACGGTGAAGGACGCCAAGCTGCTCGACGTCTTCAGCACCCCTGCAGACGGAGCGCAGCAGAGGTACACCTGGTCGCGGCCAGACGGGTCTATCCGCTCAAGGATAGACTTCCTGTTTGTGTCACGGACGTTCTCGGTCAGGTCCACCGGTGTCGAGCCGGTGTTCTTCTCTGACCACTGCCTCCTGTTGGCCGACTGTCACTTACAGGGCGACCAGCCGGCCGGCAAGGGGACGTGGAAGCTCAACACGGCTCTGTTGACCCCAGAGAACGTCGAGGAGCTTAAGAGGGAGTACGCCGGTTGGAGAACCGCGAAACCCCTCTTTGAGTCTCCAGGCGACTGGTGGGAGACGGTGAAGGAGAACATCAAGAGGCCTTTGTCCTCAAGGGTGTTCAGAAGGCAAGAGAGAGGCGGGGAAAGCTGTCGCGACTCCAGAAAAGGGTGCAGAACCTGCTCCTTCTGCAGTTGATGGGGGTCGATGTCACGGAGGACCTCCGCGAGGTGAGGGGCCAGCAAGCCTCGCTCTTCGCCGCGGAGGCCTCCAGGATAATCTTCCGGTCCAGGGTCCGCTCTGTGGAGCAGGACGAGACGTGCTCGCGTTTCTTCTTTCGGAAGGTGCACAAAGAGAGCTCTGTGCTTAGCCGGCTGAAGGAGGACGACGGCTCGGTGACGTCGTCTCGGCCCGACGTTTTGAGGATCAGCAGATCCTTCTATGCCGGACTGTACGACACGAAGCCCACGGACAGCACGGCCTCCGAGTCGTTCCTGTCGTCTATCACGGACGTCTTAGACGACGGCACGAGGGAGTGGCTGGACCGGCCGATATCCCTGGACGAGCTGGCCAGAGCCCTCAAGTTCTTGCAGAGGAATAGGACTCCCGGAAGCGACGGCTTACCGGTCGAGCTGTATTCCGCTCTGTGGGGCCTGGTCGGCCAGGACCTGCTGGAGGTGTACGATAGTGCGCTTCGGGCAGGGGAAATGTGCGAGTACATGAGGAAGGGCATCATCACCCTCATTTACAAGAGGAAGGGGGAGAGGGAAGAAATTAAGAATTGGCGTCCCATTTCACTTTTGAACGTGGACTACAAAATCCTGGCCAAGGTCATTGCCAACCGGGTCAGGTCTGTCCTGGAGTCGGTGATTCACCCTGACCAAACCTGTGCTGTGCCGGGCAGGAAGATCTCTGAGAGCCTCGCGCTCATCAGGGATACGATCGCCTACGTACAGGACAGGTGGGTGGACACCTGCCTCGTCAGCCTGGACCAGGAGAAGACCTTCAACAGGGTCTCTCATGCTTACATGAGGAACGTCCTCTCCAAATTGGGGTTCGGGGAGGGCATCCGCAATTGGATCCGGCTGCTCTACACCAACATCGTTAGCGCAGTCTCGATCAACGGGTGGGAATCGGACAGTTTTCCTGTTAGATCTGGAGTTCAGGCAGGGCTGCCCGCTCTCTCCTGCCTTGTTCGTGTGCTGTGTGGAGCCCTTCGCCGCCTCCATCAGGAAGGACGTGAGCCTGAAGGGCGTGACTATCCCAGGCAGCGGAGGCCTTCAGGTCAAGACCTCCCTGTACATGGACGATGTCGCCGTCTTCAGCACCGATCGTCGGTCGGTGAGTAGGCTGTTGGACATCTGCGGCCAGTTTGAACTGGCCTCGGGTGCCAAAGTCAATAGGGGTAAGAGCGAGGTCATGTTCTTCGGGAACTGGGACGACCGCTCCTTCATCCCCTTCACCATCAGGACAGACTACCTGAAGGTGCTGGGTGTTTGGTTCGGTGGGGCTGGGGTGTGCTCTAAGACTTGGGAGGAGCGTATTGCCAAATTTAAGCCGAAGCTGGGCAGGTGGACACTCCGGTCCCTCTCCATCGCGGGTAAGAACCTGGTTGTCAGGTGCGAGGGGCTTTCGGTACTGTTGTATGTGGCGCAGGCCTGGCCTATTCCCTGGACCTGTGCCGCTGCGGTCACCCGGGCCATCTTCCACTTCATTTGGGGGTCGAGGATGGACCGGGTCCGCAGAGACACCATGTACAAAGACCTGGGAAATGGGGGAAAGGGCATACCGAATGCCACCCTCGCCCTGACAGCTACCTTTGTGTGTGGCTGCATCAAGCTGTGCATAGATCCTCAGTACGCAAACACCAAATGTCACTACTTACTGAGGTTCTACCTGTCCCCGGTGTTGCGAAGGATGGGCCTGGCCTCGTTGCCGCGGAACGCTCCGAGTAGTTGGACCGTTCCGTACCACCTGTCCTTCGTGGAGAAATTTTTGAAAGGAAACACCTTTGACCACAAGGCCATCAGGCAGTGGTCAGCACGTAGTATCCTCGGGACCCTTCGGGAAAAGGAGAGGGTGGATCCCGTCGTGTGGTTCCCCACACAGACTGCCAAAGTCATTTGGCAGACTGCCTCATCGCCAGAACTTTCAAACAAGCACAAGGACATTGCTTGGCTGGCGGTGAGAGTGGCTCTGCCAGTGAGATCCTTTATACATGCCCGGAATCTCTGCACCACTGCACGCTGCCCTCGAGGTGGCTGCGGGGGGGACGAGACTGTTGATCACCTCCTTCTGGAGTGTGCCTATGCGCAGGAGGTCTGGAGGGGGATGCAGTGGTATTTGTCGAGGTTCGTCCCGAGCAGCTCCGTGACGCGGGACTCCATGCTCTACGGGCTGTTTCCGGGGACGCACACCGAGACCAACATCAACTGCGCCTGGAGGACCATCAATGCGGTTAAAGACGCTCTTTGGTCTGCCCGCAACTTGCTGGTCTGCCAGCTGAAAGAACTGACTCCGACCGAGTGTTGCAGACTGGCGCACTCCAAGGTCCAGGGCTACGTGCTGAGGGACGCGTTAAAGCTTGGGGCAGCCGCCGCCAAGGCGCGGTGGGGAAAGACCACCGTATGAGCCCCCTCGTCCAGAAAAGGGAAAAGAATCCTATCTGGTAACTGGGCCCAGCTGGCGCCTTCCCCAACTGGTCAGGGGGCCAACTGGGACTGTGCGGGGTGACGACTGCCGGGGCGGTTTCTTTGCTTTGTTTTTTTTTCCTCGGTTTTGTTTTTTTTCCTTTAGTTGGTGTACGTACCCCCGGGTAACCCGGAGTGGCTTGCATGACTGGGTAGGTGTATAAATGTTTTATTTTTTGTACATTCTATGAATAAAGTATATTTTTTCAAATAAAAAAAAAGGTGACGAAACATTTGGGAACAAACCGGCAAGCTCAGTGAGCCAGCTTACATCTCGAACACAATAAAGACCCACTCTCTTGTGGACCGAGAGGACGAGAGCGCTATCTTGGAGGTGAAAGGAGGACGTCGGGTTGGCTGTGCACCCTTGCGACCAGTGGATCTTAATGCTGGCTTCGGCCTAACGCTGGTTCAGGGGAGCAGCCAACCTGCAACGATGGCTGCAGCAAGTGCTCGTGTCCCAGGTCAGGGGGTCCGGAACACCATCCGTGTTTCTGTAAAGAAGGTGGATGAAGGTGCACCTGTGGACCGCACCTTCTTCGTGAAGAGGGTCCTGTTGGACTGTTGTGGGTTCGCTGCTGCGGACATTTACTGCCTGCAGGATTTCCCCGGAGGAGGTTTCTACGATGTAACCTTCAGGAGTGCCAAGCTTTGCGAGTGCTTCCTGGAGGTTTTCAAGGAGAAAGGAGGTGAGGGCCCCCTCTCTGTATTGACCGCTGTCCCGCTGTTTGTGATGCCAGCGCAGAGGAGCCGTATGGTGACTGTACACATGTACAACCCACATGTGCCAGCAGTTGATGTCCTGACCTTCCTCGGAAGGTATGTGAAGGTGGAAGGGGACCTAACTGACATCGTGGACCCCTTTGGCATCTGGATGAGTAAGAGGCAGGTCAAGGTGACGCTGAGGATGGGCGCAGACGGGAATGTCGCACACCCACCGTCCAGCTTCGCGATCGGCGGGAGCAGGGGCTACCTGACCTATGCAGGGCAACCTAAAGTCTGCC
Organism: Stegostoma tigrinum; assembly: GCF_030684315.1. Lineage (NCBI taxonomy): Eukaryota > Metazoa > Chordata > Chondrichthyes > Orectolobiformes > Stegostomatidae > Stegostoma > Stegostoma tigrinum. Next base: position 46,732,769 of record NC_081377.1, on the reverse strand, counting down.
ATGCCGGCAGGGGAAATGCGGGGCCAGGCCCCCCCGGAGGAGAGGAAGGCACCAGGGCCCAGCAAGGACCCCACTAATGTGCAGGAGGGCCAGGCCGTGCATTAGGGCCCAGCCCTGCAGGATGGGCCCGAGGCCAGCAAAGCACCCCTGCAGGCTCCGATCCCCCCCGACAACCTGGAGCCAATGGAGGCGGCGACAGGCGACCCAGGGGAGTGGACTACAGTCCGGAAAGCGAGGAGGAAGGTGCATCGACGGGCCCAGGAACCGCAACAATCAGGAGGGAAGAGGCAGCTACAGGGGGGCTATAAGAGCTCCTCTGACGAGGAGGATTCGGAGAGGGCCCACCCGAAGCAGAAGTTAAAGGTCTCGAGGGGGAAGGAAAGCAGCACCCCGCTTCCAGGTGACGGGAGGCGTCCTGAGGCTCACTCCGACACCCAGTCAAGTGCCGCTGGAGCACTGGAGGGCCCCCCGGAACTTCCAGGCGGGGAGTAGGAAACAGCGCGTCCCCAGCCTGACCCGGAGCCGGACCCTCCTGCCTCCGCACCCCTGACGGGGGGATGCCACCCGGAAGGCAGCACGGACGGTTTCCTGAGCCCGGACAGCGTCCAGCAGTTAGCCCGGGCAATGGGCATGAAGGGACAGATGGAGGGGCTGGACCTTGGACTTGGGGAGGGTACTGCGGTCACTGCCCACAATGGGGGTACAAGTTGCGAGCATTAATGTGCGCAGCGTCAAGTCAATCGCAAGATGTGTGTCCACGTTGGCCTAACTGACCACCATCAAGGCGGACCTCCTGTTTCTGCAGGAGTGCGGGATACCGCACCTCAGCAGGTACGGGAAATGGTCCGGCGTCTGGACCTGTGGGCCTTCGATCTGGTCGGGGGGTAATGACTGTCGCTCCTCGGGCCTGGCTATTCTGCTGCGGGGGCGCAACTTCACCATCTCTCAAGTTCAGGAGGTGGTGGGGGGGCGCCTCCTAGTGGCTGACATCACCTACAGGAACGCTCCCCTGAGGCTGATCAACGTGTACGCCCCAGTGGTACGGAGTGAGCGGTTGGCCGTCCTGCAGCGGCTTCCACCCCTGCTGGCTACGTACAGGCCGGTCATCCTAGACGGAGCCTTCGACTGCATCATTGATGCAGATGGAAGATCCGGCGTGGGGACAGCGGGTGGGGGGAGTCAACTGGACGTCACGTCCAGATTCCTGATGGGCACGGTGAAGGTTGCCAAGCTGCTCGATGTCTTCAGCACCCCTGCAGACGGAGCGCAGCAGAGGTACACCTGGTCGCGGCCAGACGGGCCTATCCGCTCAAGGATAGACTTCCTGTTTGTGTCACGGACGTTCTCTTTCAGGTCCACCGGCGTCGAGCCGGTGTTCTTCTCTGACCACTGTCTCCTGCTGGATGACCAGCCGGCCGGCAAGGGGACGTGGAAGCTCAACACGACTCTGTTGACCCCAGAGAACGTCGAGGCGCTTAAGAGGGAGTACGCCGGTTGGAGAACCGTGAAACCCCTCTTTGAGTCTCCAGGCGACTGGTGGGAGACAGTGAAGGAGAACATCAAGAGGCTCTTTGTCCTCAAGGGTGTTCAGAAGGCAAGAGAGAGGCGGGGAAAGCTGTCGCGACTCCAGAAAAGGGTGCAGAACCTGCTCCTTCTGCAGTTGATGGGCGTCGATGTCACTGAGGACCTCCGCGAGGTGAGGGGCCAGCAAGCCTCGCTCTTCGCCGCGGAGGCCTCCAGGATAATCTTCCGGTCCAGGGTCCGCTCCGTGGATCAGGACGAGACGTGCTCGCGTTTCTTCTTTGAGAAGGTGCACAAAGAGAGCTCTGTTTTAGCCGGTTGAAGGAGGACGACGGCTCGGTGACGTTGTCTCGGTCCGACATTTTGAGGATCAGCAGATCCTTCTATGCCGGACTGTACGACACGAAGCCCACGGACAGCACGGCCTCCGAGTCGTTCCTGTCGTCTATCACGGAGGTCTTAGACGACGGCACGAGGGAGTGGCTGGACCGGCTGATATCCCTGGACGAGCTGACCAGAGCCCTCAAGTCCTTGAAGAGGAATAGGACTCCCGGAAGCGACGGCTTACCGGTCGAGCTGTATTCCGCTCTGTGGGCCTGGTCGGCCAGGACCTGCTGGAGGTGTACGATAGTGCGCTTCAGGCATGGGAAATGTGCAAGTCCATGAGGAAGGGCATCATCACCCTCATTTACAAGAGGAAGGCGGGGAGAGAAGAAATTAAGAATTGGCGTCCCATTTCACTTTTGAACGTCGACTACAAAATCCTGGCCAAGGTCATGGCCAACTGGGTCAGGTCTGTCCTGGAGTTGGTGATTCTCCCTGACCAAACCTGTGCTGTGCCGGGCAGGTAGATCGCTGAGAGCCTCGTGCTCATCAGGGATACGATCGCCAACGTACAGGACAGGCGGGTGGACACCTGCCTCGTCAGCCTGGACCAGGAGAAGGCCTTCGACAGGGTCTCTCATGCTTACATGAGGGACGTCCTCTCCAAATTGGGGTTCGGGGAGGGCATCCGCAAATGGATCCGGCTGCTCTACGCTAACATCGTTAGCGCAGTCTCGATCAACGGGTGGGAATCAGACAGTTTTCCTGTTAGATCTGGAGTCAGGCAGAGCTGCCCCCTCTCTCCTGCCTTGTTCGTGTGCTGTGTGGAGCCCTTCGCCGCCTCCATCAGGAAGGACATGAGCCTGAAGGGCGTGACTATCCCAGGCAGCGGAGGCCTTCAGGTCAAGGCCTCCCTGTACATGGACGATGTCGCCGTCTTCTGCACCGATCGTTGGTCGGTGAGTAGACTATTGGACATCTGCGGCCAGTTTGAACTGGCCTCAGGTGCCAAAGTCAATAGGGGTAAGAGCGAGGTCATGTTCTTCGGGAACTGGGACGACCGCTCCTTCATCCCCTTCACCGTCAGGACAGACTACCTGAAGGTGCTGGGTGTTTGGTTTGGTGGAGCTGGGGCATGCACTAAGACTTGGGAGGAGCGTATCACCAAATTGAAGCAGAAGCTGGGCAGGCAGACGCTCCGGTCCCTCTCCATCGCGGGTAAGAACCTGGTTGTCAGGTGCGAGGGGCTTTCGGTACTGTTGTATGTGGCGCTGGCCTGGCCTATTCCCTGGACCTGCGCCGCTGCAGTCACCCGGGCCATCTTCCACTTCATTTGGGGGTCGAGGATGGACCGGGTCCGCAGAGACACCATGTACAAAGACCTGGGAAATGGGGGAAAGGGCGTACCGAACGCCACCCTCGCCCTGACAGCTACCTTTGTGTGCGGCTGCATCAAGCTGTGCGTAGATCCTCAGTACGCAAACACCAAGTGTCACTACTTACTGAGGTTCTACCTGTCCCTGGTGTTGCGAAGGATGGGCCTGGCCTTGTTGCTGCAGAACGCTCCGAGTAGTTGGACCGTCCCATACCACCTGTCCTTCATGGAGAAATTTTTGAAAGGAAACACCTTTGACCACAAGGCCATCAGGCAGTGGTCAGCACGTAGTATCCTCGGGACACTTCGGGAAAAGGAGAGGGTGGATCCCGTCGTGTGGTTCCCCACGCAGACTGCCAAAGTCGTTTCGCGGAATGCCTCATCGCCAGAACTTTCAAACAAGCACAAGGACATTGCTTGGCTGGCGGTGAGAGGGGCTCTGCCAGTGAGATCCTTTATACATGCCCGGAATCTCTGCACCACTGCACGCTGCCCTCAAGGCGGCTGCGGGGTGGGGACGAGGCTGTTGATCACCTCCTTCTGGAGTGTGCCTATGCGCAGGAGGTCTGGAGGGGGATGCAGTGGTATTTGTCGAGGTTCGTCCCGAGCAGCTCCGTGACACGGGACTCCGTGCTCTACGGGCTGTTTCCTGGGACGCACACCGAGACCAACATCAACTGCGCCTGGAGGACCATCAATATGGTGAAAGACGCTCTTTGTTCTGCCCGCAACTTGCTGGTCTGCCAGCTGAAAGAACTGACCCCGACCGAGTGTTGCAGACTGGCGCACTCCAAGGTCCAGGACTACGTGCTGAGGGACGCGTGAAAGCGTGGGGCAGCCGCCGCCAAGGCGCGGTGGGGAAAGAGCACCATATGAAACCCCTCGTCCAGAATAGAAAAAAGTGCCCTACCTGGTAACTGGGCCCAGCTGGCGCCTTCCCCAACTGGTCAGGGGGCCAACGGGCACTGTGCGGGGTGACGACTGCCGGGGTGTTTTTTTTGCTTTGTTTTTTTTTTCTTTGTTTTTTTTTCCTTTAGTTGGTGTACGTACCCCCTGGATAACCCGGAGCGGCTTGCATGACTGGGTAGGTGTATAAATACGTTTTATTTTTTGTACATCTTATGAATAAAGTATATTTTTTCAAATAAAATAAGTGACGAAACATCTGAAAACTAACTCTCCAGCTCAGCGAGCAAACTCACATCCAGAACCTTATAGAGGTTTATAGAATCATGAGGGACATAGGTAAGGTAAATAGCAAAGCTCTTTTCCCGAGGGTGTTTGAGTTCAAAACTAGGGAGCATATTTTAAGGTGAGAGGAGAAAGCTTTAAAATGGACCTGAGGGGCGTCTTCTTCATGCAGAGATTGTTTGTATGTGCAAGAAACTGCCAGAGGAAGAGGTAAATGCAGGCACAGTTACAACATTCATAATACTTTTAGACAAGTACATGAATGGGATGGTTTAGAGGGATATGGATCAAACAGAGGCAAGTGGAACTGGTTTAGTTTGGGAAAGTTGGTCAGCATGGGTGGGTTGCAGCAAAGGATCTGTTTCCATGCTGTATGACGCTATAACTCTATCAGGCTGAGGAAGTGCAGCTCCTCTCAACAAATTATTTTTATGATGTCTAAGTTGACACATGATCTGAGCCTGAAACAATACAATCCCTTTCGAATATACTTGTATCGCTGATGAAATTTGTTGAGGAGAAAGAAAATGTTAATCCAGTGAACTTCCTCCTGTTAACAAAAGAATGGCTGAAAATAGTAGAAAGGACATCTTTATAGCTCAGGGTTGTAGACACGCTCGCCAACCCACTGAGAAACAGAACTGGAACTAATGCCAACCACCCCAACAAACTGAGGCATATAAATAACAAGTGGGACAGAACACTGACGCTTCACCGGAGACGCACTGACGGTGTTACTGCGCAGCGTGACAAAACCTTTTATAACCAAACCCACCGGCTCGGTGAGCAAATCTACAACCTTCACCCCCAACCCGAGCTACAAATCTTCCCAAAAACTTTAATTTTTACCGTTTATTTAAAAGCTGCTGTACATTTAAGCATTGATCAAAGAAAGTACGTAAGTACATGCTGGTGTTATCAATTTTACCTCAATCCTCGCCCTTCCAACCTGTTTCGATCTCAGATCACACTCAGGCTGCAGATCTTGTAACAGCTGCATATCGTTTTGCTTTTATTTATCAGTCATAGAATCATACTGTCATACCAATGCTTCTTATTCTTCACCTTCCCAGATTGGATTGTTTCAACAGGTTCAACAGTATGTCGATAGGCCAACAAGGGGCGAAGCCACATTAGATTTGGTACTGGGTAATGAGCCCGGCCAGGTGTTAGATTTGGAAGTAGGTGAGCACTTTGGTGATAGCGATCACAATTCTGTTATGTTTACTTTAGTGATGGAAAGGGATAGGTGTATACCACTGGGCAAGAGTTATAGCTGGGGGAAAGGCAATTACGATGAGATTAGGTAAGAATTAGGGAGCATAGGATGGGGAAGGAAACTGCAGGGGATGGGCACGTTAGAAATGTGGAGCTTATTCAAGGAAAAGCTCCTGTGTGACCTAGATAAGTATGTACCTGTCAGGCAGGGAGGAAGCTGTAGAATGCGGGAGCTGTGGTTTATGAGGGAGGTGGAATCTCTGGTCAAGAGGAAGAAGAAGGCTTATGTTAGGATGAGATGTGAAGGCTCAGTTAGGGCACTTGAGGGCTACGAGGTAGCCCGGAAAGACCTAAACAGAGAGCTCAAAAGAGCCAGGAGGAGACATGAGAAGTTGTTGGCGGATAGGATCAGGGTAAACTCTAAGGCTTTCTATAGGTATTTAAGGAATAAAAGAATGATGAAAGTATGACGAAAGTAAGATTAGGGCCAATCAAGGATAGTAGTGGTAAGTTGTGTGTGGAGTCAGATGAGATAGGAGAAGCACTAAATGAATATTTTTCAACAGTATTCACTCTAGAAAACGACAATGTTGTCGAGGAGAATACTGAGATACAGGCTACTAGACTAGGTGGGATTGAGGTTCACAAGGAAGAGGTATTAGAAATCCTTCAGAAGGTGAAGATAGATAAGTCCCCTGGGCCGGATGGGATTTATCCTCGGATCCTCTGGGAAGCCAGGGAGGAGATTGCTGAGCCTTTGGCATTGATCTTTAACTCGTCATTGTCTACAGGAATAGTGCCAGATGACTGGAGGATAGCAAATGTGGTTCCCCTGTTCAAGAAGAGGAGTAGAGACAACCCTGGTAATTATAGACCAGTAAGCCTTACCTCAGTTGTTGGTAAAGTGTTGGAAAAGGTTATAAGGGATAGGATTTATACTCATCTGGAAAAGAATAAATTGATTAGGGATAGTCAGCACGGTTTTATGAAGGGAAGGTCGTGCCTCACAAACCTTATTGAGTTCTTTGAGAAGATGGACAAACAGGTAGATGAGAGTAAACCAGTTGATGTGGTGTATATGGATTTCAGCAAGGCGTTCGATAAGGTTCCCCACAGTAGGCTATTGTACAAAATGCAGAGGAATGGAATTGTGGGAGATATAGCAGTTTGGATCGGAAATTGGCTTGCTGAAAGAAGACAGAGGGTGGTGGTTGATGGGAAATGTTCATCCTGGAGACCAGTTACTAGTGGTGTACCGCAAGGGTCGGTGTTGGGTCCACTGCTGTTTGTCATTTTTATAAATGACCTGGATGAGGCCGTAGAAGGATGGGTTAGTAAATTTGCAGACGACACTAAGGTTGGTGGAGTTGTGGATAGTGACGAAGGATGCTGTAGGTTGCAGAGAGACATAGATAAGCTGCAGAGCTGGGCTGAGAGGTGGCAAATGGAGTTTAATGCAGACAAGTGTGAGGTGATGCACTTTGGTAGGAGTAAGCGGAAGGCAAAGTACTGGGCTAATGGTAAGATTCTTAGTCGTCTAGATGAGCTGAGAGATCTCGGTGTCCATGTACACAGATCCTTGAAAGTTGCCACCCAGGTTGACAGGCCTGTTAAAAAGGCATACAGTGTTTTAGCTTTTATTAATAGAGGGATCGAGTTCCGGAACCAAGAGGTTATAGTGAAGCTGTCCAAAACTCTGGTGCAGCCGCACTTGGAGTATTGTGTATAGTTCTGGTCACCGCATTATAAGAAGGATGTGGAAGCTTTGGAAAGGGTGCAGAGGAGATTTACTAGCATGTTGCCTGGTATGGAGGGAAGGTCTTACGAGGAAAGGCTGAGGGACTTGAGGCTGTTTTCATGAGAGAGAAGGTTGAGAGGTGACTTAATTGAGACATATAAAATAATCAGAGGGTTAGATAGGGTGGATAGGGAGAGCCTTTTTCCTCGGATGGTGATGGCGAGCACGAGGGGGCATAGCTTTAAATTGAGGGGTGAATGATATAGGACAGATGTCAGAGGTAGTTTCTTTACTCAGAGTAGTAAGGGAATGGAACGCTTTGCCTGCAACGGTAGTAGATTCGCCAACTTTAGGTACATTTAAGTCGTCATTGGACAAGCATATGGACGAACATGGAATAGTGTAGGTTAGATGGGCTTGAGATCGGTATGACAGGTCGGCACAACATCGAGGGCCGAAGGGCCTGTACTGTGCTGTAATGTTCTATGTTCTATGACATTGTGGCCTGCCATGTACCTCACCCTGGTGTTATAATCACTATGAGGAATGCGAACATTTGTCACTGTGCGTACTCTATGAAGCTGATGTCATTTATTGGTTTTTCAGATTAATTCAGACTTCAGGAATTACCAAATGGAAAGCTGTAATCATCCAAATCCAAAAGTGTTTATGTTTTATCCTATTAAACTGTTTGTATTTAAAAAGAACTCACTGAAAATATCCAGATTTGTTGAGTAACCACATGCTGTCATTTTAATTCACATATTTCTTAAAATTCCAGGTTTATGTTCTTGTTTGGTGCACAACCATAATTAAAATAAAAACCAAAAGAACTGCGGATGCTGTAAATCAGGAACAAAAACAAAGTTGCTGGAAAAGCTCAGCAGGTCTGGCAGCATCTGTGGAGGAGAAAACAGAGTTAACGTTCGGGTCCAGTGAGTTCTAAGGAAGGGTCACTGGACCCAAAGCATTAACTCTGTCTTCTGCTATACAGATGCTGCCAGACCTGCTGAGCTTTTCCAGCACCTTTGTTTTTGATCGTAAGTAAAATAAAACAGTTAAGATTAATCTACTTCATAGTGACAAGAAAATTGAAGTCAATTGGTTCGAGGGATTATTTCTTGAAGCAAGGAATCGAGTAATTTGGAAAAGTCTGGTCAATGAGAAAGGGTCAATGTGGCAGTGAAGGGAAAAAGCTGAATTGCTTCCTTGCTTTAACTCGGACGGATGGATCAGTTGCTGTTGGATGTGGTAGTTGGGGCTGCATCTCACCCTTGAGCAAAGTTCTTGCTTCCTACAGGGACCTATCTCTCTTTATAAAAGCTGCATGTGACTAGAACACCTTGGGCTGTAAAATTCAGCCATCATACATTTTCTTCCATTTCTCAGGTCAGAACACTATCTCTGCCGTCAATCTGAGAGAGAGAGAAAGGCCGGGCCTGCAGTTTTCTTCATTATGATTCAAAAATTGAACCCTCTCCATGATGTAGGAAATGGTGTGACTGAAAGAGCAGTCTCCATCACATGCTCTGGTCATGGTCTGATATTCAGAATACTTGGGGCGATCAGGGGAACGTAAAACAATATCATTTTCTAACCAAAGATAACATGGTGTGAAGCTGGATGAACACAGCAGGCCAAGCAGCATCAGAAGAGCAGGAAAGTTTGCCATTTCAGGTCAAGACCCTTCTTCAGAAATTGGCCGTTCCTACTATCTCATTTTCTAACGTACCCTTTCACAATTCAGTGCAGGGCTTGTTGGGTCTGTCCACTGGAACGAAAGAGTTCCCATTAGAATAAGGAATGTCCAAGATACAGTCAGCTGTTGCCCACTACAGCTGAGTGCTCTAAACATTGTGTTATTTTCTCAGGTGCTTCAATGAGGGAACACTTGAAAGAGATAGAGACCATTTTATACAATAAACAGTGAGGTATAAAATTTTGCAGCGTCTCATAGATGCTGGCGTACTCATTGAAACACACATGAGAGCATTTACACAGAAAAAGACAAACTTTTAAAAATGCATTACTGCAAAAAAATCTTCTGGGATGTAGGGAATAGTCTGCATTGAAGAAATTGTTTGATCAGCTTTACCTTTACCATGAGACAGACTTTTTACTGAACAAACAATTGAGGAAATATGAAATGACAGAAAACCGTGTCTCCATCTGGAAAGAGAAGAGATAGTTTAATGGTTCAAATCAGGATCTTTAATTCAAATTGGAAGATAGAGGATAATGGAGCATAATATTAAGGCAATGAGATCTATGAAACCCTACCAGTTATGACAGAGCTGGATATTGACCCAAGTAAAGCTAAAGATGAAGCATCAGGTGATGAAGCTGTTCCACCAGAACCCATTGAGCTTAGGAAACTGTGATAATGGGAACCGCAGATGCTGGAGAATCCAAGGTAATAAAATGTGAGGCTGGATGAACACAGCAGGCCCAGCAGCATCTAAGGAGCACAAAAGCTGACGTTTCGGGCCTAGACCCTTCATCAAAGAGGGGGATGGGGTGAGGGTTCTGGAATAAATAGGGAGAGAGCGGGAGGTGGACCGAAGATGGAGAGAAAAGAAGACAGGTGGAGAGGAGAGTATAGGTGGGGAGGTAGGGAGGGGATAGGTCAGTCCAGGGAAGATGGACAGGTCAAGGAGGTGGGATGAGGTTAGCAGGTAGGAGATGGAAGTGCGGCTTGGCGTGGGAGGAAGGGATGGGTGAGAGGAAGAACAGGTTAGGGAGGCAGAGACAGGCTGGACTGGTTTTGGGATGCAGTGGGTGGCTGCCTGTCCCAGAATCTGTACCAACACCAGGGTCCAGGGTCTCAATGGGAGGGTGGGATGGAGGGTGATGCCCCAGGACATGCCTGATGCAGAGACCCTGTCTGACCCTGTACAAGAACAAGAAAACCACTGAAATTGCAACAAATATTGTGGTCTGCCTGTCCCCACATCATGGAAACTGTATCTCCCAGTGTTATCTTTTTCAGACTGCAGATCCAAGGGGATGGGCAACTAGGAGATGGACATTAACCTGATTGTTTCAGTTCTATAAATCCTGTGGTCTGTATGGCTAAGGATCCTCTGATCAGGGTGAGTGCAGTTTATGTTTTTCTTGCTATTCACTTGTGGGATGTGGGCATTGCTGGCTGTGCCCAGCATTTCTTGCCCATTCCTAGCAGCCCTTGAGAAGGTGATGGTGAGCTGCCTTCTTGAACCACTGCAGTCTACCTGCTGTGGTTTGATCCACAATTCCATTCTGGATGTAATTCCAGGATTTGGACGCAGCAACAGTGAAGGATCAGCAATATATTTCCAAGTCAGGACGGCGAGTGACTTGGAGGGGAACTTGGAGGTGGTGGTGTTCCCATGTATCTGCTGCCCTTGTCCTTCTAGATGGAAGTTTTTCGTGGGTTTTGAAGGTGCTGTCTGAGGATCTTTGGTGAATTTCTGCAGTGCATCTTGTAGATAGTACACACTGCTGCTATTGAGCGTCGGTGGTGGAGGGAGTGGATGTTTGTGGATGTGGTGCCAATCAAGTGGCTGCTTTGTCCTGGATGGTGTCAAGCTTCTTGAATGTTGTTGGGGCTGCACCCATCCAGACAAGTGGGAAGTATTCCATCACACTCCTGACTTGTGCCTTGTAGATGGTGGACAAGCTTTGAGGAGTCAGGAGGTTACTCTCCTCAGTATTCCTAGCTTTTGGCATGCTCTTGCAGCCATTATGTTAATGAGGTGAGTTCAGTTGAGTTTGAAGTTGATAGTGGAGTATTCAGTGATGGCAACACCATTGGATGTCAAAGGGTGGTGGTTAGATTGTCTCTTATTTGTGATGGTCATAGTCTGGCATTTGTGTGGCGTGAATGTCACTTGTCAGCCCAAGCCTGGATATTGTCCAGATCTTGTTGCATGTGAACATGGGCTGCTTCAGTATCTGAGGAGTCACAAACGGTGCTGAACATTGTGCAATCATGGGCGAACATCCCCATTTCTGACCTTATGATGGAGGGAAGGTCATTGATGAAGCAGCTGAAGATGGTGGGGCTGAGGACACTACCCTGAGGAACTCCTGCAGAGATGTCCTGGAGCTGAGATGACTGACCTCCAACAACCACAACCATCTTCCTTTGCACCAGGTATGACTCCAGCCAACAAAGATTTTGCCTCCTGATGCCCATTGATTCCAGTTTTGCTGGGGGTCCTTGATGCCACACTCGGTTGAATGCAGCCTTGATATCAAGGGCTGTCACTCTCGCCTCACCTCTGGAATTCAGCTCTTTTATCCATGTTTGAGCCAAGGCTGTAATGAGGTCAGGAGCTGAGTGGCCCTGGTGGAGCCCAAACTGGGCGTCACTGAGCAGGTTATTGCTGAGCAGGTGCTGTTTGATAGCGCTGTTACTGACACCTTCCATCACTTTACTGATGATCGAGAGGAGACTGATGAGGCGGTAGTTATCCGGGTTGGATTTGTTCTGCTTTTTATGTACAGGACATACCTGGACAATTTTCCACATTGTCGTGTAGTTACCAGTGTTGTAACTGTACTGGAACAGCTTGGCAAAGGGAGCAGCAAGTTCTGGAGCACAAGTCTTCAGTACTAATGCTGGACTGTTGTCAGGGCCTGTAGCCTTTGCAGTATCCAGTGTCTCCAACTGCTTCTTGATATCACATGGAGTGAATCAAATTGGCTGAAGACCTGTATCTGCGATGCTGGGAGGAGGCTGAGATGGAACATCCACTTGGCACTTCTGGCTGAAGATTGCAGCAAATGCTTCAGCCTTATCTTTGGCACTGATGTGCTGGGCTCTTCCATCATTGAGGATGGGGGTATTTGTGGAGCCTCCTCCTCCAGTGAGTTGTTTAATTGTCCATCACCATTCACACCTGGATATGGCAGAACTGCAGAGCTTAGATCTGATTGGGGCGTGTGTGGGGCAAGTGAATGTGTGTGTGTAGGTGAATCCTGTGATTGTGTTTGTGTGTGCATGGGAATCCTGTGATCAGATATGTGTGTTTGAATTGTATGATTGTTTGTGTGTGTGAGTCCTGTGATCGGATGTGTGTGTGAATCCTGTGATCGGGTGGGTGTGTGTGAATCCTGTGATCGGGTGGGTGTGAACCTGTCAGATGTTGCTCTGGATCTTGGGGGTGACATTGTCGTCCACTTTTTTCAGCTGTGAACACTGCACTCAGTTGGTCCCTGCCCCGATCTCTCTCTCTGTTTCCTTACCCAAGCTTTCAGACACTCTCTGGTACTTAACTATTGATAAAGCTTTGCTCATCTGGCTTTATACCACCTGATATGACTCTGTGTTATATTTTGATTCATATCATTTCTGTGAAGCATTTTAAAAGATTTAACAGCTTAAGGGCACTATAGAAATATATTTTAAAAAACTGTAAAAGCTGGAAATCAGAAATAGCTGGCAAAACTCAACAGGTCTGGCAGCGTCAGTGGAGAGAAAGCAGAGCTAATGTTTCAGGTCGTGACCTTCAGAACAGTCACTTCAGAAATATAAATGGTTGTTGTATGATTATTGCTGTGTACCATTTGTACCTTCCCTGGATTAGACTGGCACCACAGGCTTTGCAAAGAAACTAACTGCAAAAGTGAGGAACTTAGACCTAACAATTCAGACAGACAGTTGTTCAAGAATCTACTGAAGTGAAACTAGGACAGAATGAAAGTATCAAAGAATTCATTGAAGATTAGTTTAAACACCACCCACATGAGCAAATAAAACACGAATAGTATTTTTCTCAGTCTGCAATGAACAAAAGCTGATGTTATTGTGAACTCAGATGCATAGCTGATGGAAACATCAAGTCTTTGACCACAACATCAGGGAAGGATACGAATTGTGGAAATTGTTCCATTTGGCTGGAGTCGAGGAAGAAAAAAGATGCAATTTCACTTCTTAATATAAATTTATGAGACATACAAGAATTGCATAGCAGTAATGGAGGGAGGTGGCTTTAATTATTTTAGTGTAGGCTGGCAAAGCTGAATCTAAGCAGTAAAAAGGGACAAGAGTTTCTAAAACCTGATTACTGTGTTTTGACAGCGTTATGTTTCCAGACCAATGAGAAAGAGGGTCGCGCTGCAACTTGCTCAAGAGAATGAGGCAAAAGCCATAAATGATGACCAGAACATGAATGGATTCTTCATATCAATTTTCACAAAGAAAGTGTTGGGACTGAATTTCAAGGTGTCCGAAAGATGGAGACAGAACCCTGAAAGTGGGTGGGACCAGGGAGCCCAGCAACGTCAAAGTCCAGCTCCTGGTGTTGTCAGCTGGTAGAGGGAGAAGAAGGGGTAGGACTATTGGGTTCTCTCCATTTGAGATCAATCAACATGTTTGAGCTTCGGGAAGAACTTGCCGGGAGTTGGCCTTTTCACTTTTAAACAGGGGACAGGTCTTTCGCTGAAGTAAAGTTGTGGGTGTCCTATGTGTGGTCTGGTGTCCATGGACCCAAAATTGGACATACCACATTGACCCACAGCCAGGGAAATTGGGCCAGGCAGAAAATTACCTAAACTAAATTAAATAGTAGCCAGCAGTGACAGAGAACGATGGAAACTAAAGTCAAAGAACTCACGGAGGTTCAAGGGGCACCAGTTCCAATCAGCCCCAGGCTCATGTATTTGAGAAATATTGATCAGATACAATAACAGGAATTGCAGGAGAAACTCAGCATCTGTGGAGAGAAACCAGAGTTAACGTTTCAGGTCTGGTGACCCTTCTTCAGAACAATGGTAGCTAGGAAAAAAAGGTTGGTATAGATGCTGAAAGTGAGGTGGGAAGAGTGGGGGGATCGAGTTAATGATAAGTGGAGGTGGAATCCAGAGAGAAAGAAAAACAGTTGGTCAGACAAAAGACTGGGAAAGGTCAGCCTGGGAGAATGAATAATGGTTCCCATTAGCGGCTGACAACTGGGCGTGTGTCATAGCAGCCCAGGTGATCACAAGGCTTGGTGTGTGGAGGTGGGGGTCAGAATGTGGGAGAAGCTGCCTCGAGCATTAAAAACCATTGAACTCGATAGTGAGTCTGAAAGGTTGCAGGGTCCCCAAGCAGAAAATGAAGTGTCGTTCTTCCAGCTTGCACTGAGCTTTGCTGGAGCACTGCAGCAAGACTGAGACAGAGATGTTGGCCAGGGAACAGGGTGGTATCTTGAAGTGGCAGGCCACTGGAAGCTTAGCGTCATTTCTGCAAGCAGAATGTAGGTGGTGTGCAAAGCAGTCACACACCTGGAGAGGGAAAACCACACTGAGTAGCGAATGCAGTAGACTAGATTCTGGGAAGTGCGGGTGAAGTGTTGCTTCACCTGGAAGGTATGTTTGGGCCCTTGGATACTGGGGAGGGAGGTAGTAAATGGGCAGGTGTTGCACCTTCGCCAGTTACAGGGGAAGGTGCCGTAGAGCTGTGGGGGAGGGTGTTGGGAGTGAAGGAGGTACGGACCATCCCACCAGCATCCAGACCCCGAGTATCATTAGCTGCCATTTCCGCCAACTCCAGCAAGATGCCACCACCAGACACATATTCCCCTCCTCTCCTGGTACGGATCAGGGTGTCCCGGAGGGAACAGCCCCTGTGGAAGGCAGACAAGGGAGAGGAGGAGAATATGTGTCTGGTGGTGGCATCTTGCTGGAGTTGGCGGAAATGGCAGCTAATGATACTCGGGATCTGGATGCTGGTGGGATGGTAAGTATGGATAAGGGGAATGCTTTCACTGTTGCAGGAGGGAAGAGAAGGGGTAAGAGCAGACTGTAGGAGATGGTTCAGTCCCAGCGGAGGGCCCTGTCAACAATGGTGCTGAGGAATCCTCAGTTGAGGAAGAAGGTGGACATTTCACAGGCTCCCTTGTCAAAGTTCACATCATCTGAACATATGTGATGGTGGTGGAGGAACTGGGAGAATGGGATGGAGTCTTTACAGGAAGTGGGGTGTGAGTGAGAGTCAGTGAGTTTGTAGTGGATATTGTTGGCCAGCCTATCCCCAGAAATGGATACAGGAATGTTGCGGAAGGGAAGGGAGGTGTCAGAAATAGACCAGGTGAAGGTGAGCCCACAAACTGGAACTTCTGAAATGGATGTAGAGTGCCAGGTTCATGGAGTCACACAGCAAAGAAACAGACCCTTCGATTCAAACAGTTCATGCCGAATGTAATCCCAACCTAAACTGGCTCCACTTGCCTTCGTTTGGCTCATATTTGTCCAACCCCTGCCTATTCATGCACTTATCAAAATGTCTTTTAAGTGCTGTAACTGTACTTACATCCACCACTTCCTCAAGGGAGGAATCATGGATGTAAGTGGGAAGGGATTGGGTAAGGAAAGAAAATCAAGTTGGGGTAGGAAGAGATGAGTTCCATGGGATAGGAGCAGGCAGAAACAATGGGTCTGTTTGTGGGATTTGGGAAGGAGCTAGAAGCAAGCTGTGTGGGGTTGGGACATTATGAATTTGGACGCAGTAGTAGACGGAGATCACCGGATAAAATGAGATTAGTGACCGTGATGGACACAGTAACCTGCTGCTCAATGGTGTGGCCATGGTCCAGAGATAGGAGGAGTCTACAATGTAGAGGTCAGTCTGCAAGACAACAACTGTACCACCCTTGTTGGCTGGCTTGATGCCAAGATCAGGGTTGGATCTGAGAGCACAGAGTGCAGTCAGTTCATGCGGAGATAGGTTGGAATGTTTGAGGGGTCCAATGAAATTAAGGCAGCCAATTTCATGTTGATAGTTCTTGATGAGCAGGGTGAGTGCAGGTAGGAGGCTGGAGGGAAGGTGGAGGGAGAGTGTTGGAGGTGGTTGATGGTGTCTGTAAAACAGGAAGAGGACTCTTATCCAAAGAAATGATCACGGAGGGAAATGCAATGGAAGAAGAGTTCAACATCATATCCAGCATGAAATTCATTAAGATGGGGTAGACAGAGGACTAAAACTAAGACCTTTGCTGAGTACAGAATGTTCAGCATCATTCAATAGAAGGTCAGAAGGGATAGTATCAATCAGGTGTTCTGGCATTTTCACTGCTTAAGTATGTGTACTTTATTCCTCCGAGCATAGTAATGGTGAAGGGTATTGACATGACCCCTTTGGATGATTTAAACCCAGCTCATGACCCTATTGGCCAAAGGCAACCAGAACATTCTGGAAGGTCTGGTGTGAGAGCGGATAAAAACACGCACAACTGGAAGCTAGCCAAAGTGTCCAAAACATGGACAACATCAGGCATGGCACCAGACCATGAGGGATCAGTGAAGGAAGTGGAGTAGAGACATTAAAAAGGAATGTCCTTGGTCCTGCAAGTTGACAGGAAGAGTGGGCAGTTAGTGACTGGGTTTTGAATGGGTCAGCAACCTCTGGCAACTGAAGATCGAGGCAGGAAGAGACAGTGGAGCAGTGAAAATGTCACTGGGCTAGTAATCCAGAAGACCAACTCAGGTCCTGATTCTTGAGTTTGAATTCCACCATAGCAGATGAATTTGAAATTAATGAAGTCTGTTAAACTATTGACTCTGTGAAACCACTGTCAATTGTCATGAAACCCAACTGGTTCACTAATGTCCTTCAGAAAGGGAATTTTTCCGTCCTTGCTTGGTCTGGCTTATATGTGACTCCAGGTTTAGAGCACACAGTTGACTCCCAGATGCACTGCGGAAGTTCTCCAAGGTTCCTTATACAGCACCTTCCAAATTTGTATCTTCTAACAGCTGGAAAGAGACAGGGAACATCACCAACTGCAAGTTCTCTTCAAAGTCACACTCAAGTCCTGGAAAAACAGTTTTGTTCATTCACTGTTGCTGAGTTCAAATCCCAGATTCCCCTCCCTGACAGCATCAGTATGAAGATTGCAAATTTCTCTTTGAAACTATTTAATAGTTTACATGGGGTGAGGGGGAAGACGGAACTTGTATACAATTGGTGCAATCACAAGCAACTAAACAAATGCCCCAATAGGAGTCCCAGCCCCTTGACACAGATTCTTAGAATCCCCGCAGTGTGGAAAGGGGCTCTTTGGATCACTGAGTCAGCATTGACCTTCTGAAGAGCATCCCATGCAGACCTATCCCTGTCACCCTGCATTTCCCAGGGTTAATCCATATAACCTGCACATCTTTGGACTGTGAGAGGAAACCGGAGCACTTGGAGAAAACACACAGAGACGTTGGGAGAATGTGCAAATCATTATCCAGTTGAAAGTTTGAAATGTACAGCATGTGGAAGAAGCTAATGTCAGACCTTGCATTAGGAAACTGTTCCTGTTACCCTCATTGGAGAGTTGTCCTGAGAGAGGAAGTAGCAAGGTTGAGAGAGGTCAGTGGCACTTGTTTCTCACCAGTACCTAATGCAGTGTGCCGTGTAGGAGGAGCTGTATTTCTGTTTGTCTTCTACAGGATGCTGGCAGATAAAAGGTTACCCTAAGCATATGGGAGAACAACCTTCATGATCAGAACATGATGAAAATATATTTAAGGATAATAATATGGACCTAAGTTGAGAGAATGTAACAAAATCAAATCGGAAAGAGAGATCAAGGGATTTAAACAATGATTTGCTCAGAGCTGGGTCAATTTCTTATTCCAAAAACCCAACACAGGAACACAGGCCTCACAAATACAGATTTTCATTGTGGGGGAGTGGGTGAAAGTTGGGGTGACAGTGGGTAAACTGGAAAGAATTCAGAGAATTCTGGGTGTGGGGAGGGGTGTGTTCCTTGGGTGGAACGGGGGAAAGGGTGGTCTTGATGCACAGACAATTTGTGTAAACAATCAAGAGAAACCTCTTCAGTTCTTACCTCTCACATTCCCTCACCACCCTTTCACACAATCCCAATGCTGCATTCAGACCAAACAATGGCCCACCAAACTATCCAACCAATTTATGTCCTTCTAACTACCCTCTATTGCTCTTTATAACCCTCTACCAACTCAGTGCTGATTTACAATAATCTACGTTCCATCACTCATCACTCTGCACTGATACCAGTAATGCCAACTCACCTAATACCCACCATAAGCAGACATCTGAACTCATTCGGAAATTAAATAAATGTTTTATATGTCCATTTATGAATTCACAAATTCAGAAATAGTCACTTATTGATAATACCCACTCATTCTGTTTAACCTTCTCTAATCCATTATAAAACAACCATTTGTCTTCATGGTTTCTCTGAAAAGAGTTTATAACTACTTTGACCTGTCAATCAAACTGTGGATTGATTGCCAACCCACTGTGATAATGAAAGGTTGTTAAATCAGTCATGCAGCACAAACCCTGTAATGATAACCCTCGGGTTTATGACAATAGGAAAAGTGAAACAGCAACTGCTGGTTCTTTTAATCACTGTGGTTATCTTTTCCAGGGCAGGGCAATTAAATGCCTTGAAATCTTAGCAGTTCTCTTTACAGCAATCTTGACAGCTCCAGTGAGCTTACATACCTTTCATACACTTTATACCTACATCTAGCAACCTCCAAGGACACCTGATTCTCTTGGACAGAGGTCCCAGAGCGTTAGCCAAAAATAGCACCTTAACTCTCAGCAAGGAAGAAATCTGGTAGACATATATCTTCTTCTACTCAGCATCATATGCATAAAGCATGTTTTGGACATCTCACTGACAAAATATAACTGAAACAGCTGCACTTTAACATTTGCAGTCACTTCTGTGAATGACTGATGAGCAAATTATACCCCTCTCATTCCCCTCTCACAGCTCTGGTCCCAATGTCAAAATAGTACAGGCCAGATTCAGGGGTAGGACTTCTGAGTATGAGACACTACCCCCATTTTCACTAAAACTGAGAGCTCCCTTTGAAGAATCTCTCTGTCTGTGTGAAAATTCAGGTGAAATATTTCCGGCATGACCTGCTGTTGTTAGTTTTTAGGGGCCATTCAAGTCCACACTGTACCTTGAAATGTACAGAAACGTTAAAGGAATATAACCTCAAGGTCAAACCTATCACAAACCTCTTTGTGAAAGAATTTTGTAAGATCTGACCCATCCTCCATCGGTTGTGATAGTGAAAATATCTACTAGAACAGTGATAACTACAACCTCCAATTAAGTAGCGATCGGAGATAATGGGAACTGCAGACACTGGAGCATCTGAGATAACAAGGTGTGGAGCTGGATGAACACAGCAGGCCAAGCAGCATCAGAGGAGAACAAAAGCTGATGTTTCGGGCCTAGACCCTTCATCAGAAAAGCTTTTCTGAAGAAGGGTCTAGGCCCGAAACGTCAGCTTTTGTGCTTCTAAGATGCTGCTTGGCCTGCTGTGTTCATCCAGCGCCAAACATTGTTATCTGCAATTAAGAACCGATTTTAATACCCTGTACAGGAGTGGTATTGGGCACACCCATTCACCATGTAACATAGAAGATAATGAGGGCAGGTGCAGAAACCTGGTTAAGGTGGTGGTTTTGAGGGTGATCTTAAAGGAAGAGAGGTGTGGATATATATCAAAGAAAAAGAGACAGCCTATAAAGTGGCCAGGAGCACTGGGAAATCAGAAGATTGGGAAGGCTACAAAAACAAACAGAGGATAACAAGGAGAGCAATAAGGAAGGGGAACATCGAATATGAAGGTAGACTAGCTAGTAATATTAGAAATGATAGTAAAAGCTTCTTTCAATACATAAGAAACAAACGAAAGGCAAAAGTAGACATTGGCCTCTCCAAATTGATGCTGGAAGGCTAGTGATGGGAGATAAGGAAATAGCTGAAGAACTTAATAAGCACTTTGCGACAGTCTTCACAGTGGAAGACATGAGTAGTATGCCAACAATTAGGGAGAGCCAAGGGGCAGAGTTGAGTATGGTAGGCATTACAAAAGAGAAAGTGCTAGAAAAGCTAAAGGGCCTAAAAATTGATAAATCTCCTGGCCCCGATGGGCTACGTCCTAGAGTTCTGAGGGATGTGGCTGAGGAAATAGTGGAGGCTTTGGTCGTGATCTTTCAAAAGTCACTGGAGTCAGGGAAAGTCCCAGATGATTGGAAAATTGCTGTTGTAACCCCCTTGTTTAAGAAAGGATCAAGGCAAAAGATGGAAAATTATAGGCCGATTAGCCTAACGTCGGTAGTTGGTAAAATTCTAGAATCCATTGTTAAGGATGAGATTTCTAAATTCCTGGAAGTGCAGGGTCAGACTAAAACAAGTCAGCATGGTTTTAGTAACAGGTCGTGCCTGGCAAACCTGTTAGAATTCTTTGAAGAGGTAACAAGTATGTTAGGCCAGGGAAACCCAGTAGATGTTATCTATCTAGACATCCAAAAGGCCTTTGATACGGTGCCTCACGGGAGGCTGCTGAGGGCCCATGGTGTTCGAGGTGAGCTACTGGCTTGGATTGAGGATTGGCTGTCTGATAGAAGGCAGCGAGTTGGGTTAAAAGGCTCTTTTTTAGACTGGCAACCAGTGACAAGTGGTGTCCCGCTGAGTTCAGTGTTGGGGCAGCAGCTGTTCACCTTATATTAATGATCTGGGTGAAGGGACTGGGGGCATTCTGGTGAAGTTTGCCGATGATACAAAGATAGGTGGACAGGCAGGTAGTACTGAGGAGGTGGGGAAGCTGCAGAAAGATTTAGACTATTTAGGAGAGTGGTCCGGGAAATGGCTAATGAAATTCACTGTGAGTAAATGTGAGATTTTGCACTTTGGAAAAAAGAATACAGGCATGGACTATTTTCTAAATGGTGAGAAAATTCGCACATCAGAAGTGCAAAGGGATCTGCGAGTATTGGTTCAGGATTCTCTAAAGGTTAACTTGCAGGTAGAGTCCATGATTTAGAAAGTGAATGTAATGTTGTTGTTTATCTCAAGAGGATTGGAATATGAAAGCAGCGATGTGCTTCTGAGGCTTTATAAGGTTCTAATTAGGCCCCTTTTAGAATACTGTGTCCAATTTTGGGCCCCACACCTCAGGAAGGACATACTAGCTCTGGAGCATGTCCAGCGGAGATTCACACGGATGATCCCTGGAATGGTAGGTTTAACATATGATGAATGGCTAAGGATCCTGGGATTGTACTCGTTAGAGTTTAGAAGGTTGAGGGGAGATCTAATAGAAACTTACAAGATAATGTACGGTTTAGAAGGGGTGGATGCTAGGAAGTTGTTTCCGTTAGGCGGGGAGACTAGGACCCATGGGCACAGCCTTAAAATTAGAGGGGGTAAATTTAAAACTGAAATGAGACGACATTTCTTCAGCCAGAGAGTGGTGGGCTTGTGGAATTCATTGCCGCAGAGTGCAGTGGAGAACGGGACGTTGGATGCCTTCAAGGCAGAGATCGACAAATTCTTGATCTCACAAGGAATCAAGGGCTACGGGGAGAGTGCAGAGAAGTGGAGTTGAAATGCCCATCAGCCATGATTTAAATGGTGGAGTGGACTTGATGGGCCGAATGGCCTTACTTCCATTCCTATGTCTTATGGTCTTATGGTCTTATAGTTCAGTTTAACACAATACTGACAGCAGAGTTACAATATAGAGTAGCAGGTCTTCAGACAAACTGCAATTAAAGATTTTCATGTCAATTGCAGGAGCGCATTGGAATGGCCCATATTGTGTGATAGGACAGACCTATGGAGAGCTTTGGGAGCTCAGTGATGGCAAAGAGGGATCTGCTGCCTTCTGATAGGATAGCAGTGAACCAAGCCCACCAACAAACGCTGAACTCCAAACAAACAGACTGATTGAAGCCTGGAGTATCCTGTCATTAAGATAAATCAGATCTGAAGGGTATTGATTACTCATCAAAACAAATTAAACCGGCATTATACATGTCAAAGAGGATGATAATTTTAAAGAATGCTGTGAAACTTTGAGCATTGTGTCTGAAAATGATACATTCACAGTAATATCAGTGCAGACGAAAGTGACCAGGATAACTGCAGAGCTGAAGAAACTGTGTCATGCAGAAACACTAAAGCAGTATATTAGAAAAGACTGTGAACACTGAATATACTGTAGCATTTAGATAAAGCTGAAGCAAGCTAACTATTTATCTCGGGCAGTCAGCAGAGAATTTGAAGACTAAATGCAACATTCTCACATCTTGAACAAATGAGCTGCTGTGATGAATTCTGGGCAAGCTTCAACAATTTGTTACAAAACCCAGCACAAGCCACAGATTGTGCAGCACCTGAGTGAGCTATTTTGAACTGACAGCCCTTCCTTAATAATAAAGTGTGAAGCTGGATGAACACAGCAGGCCAAGCAGCATCTAAGGAGCACAAAAGCTGACGTTTCGGGCCTAGACCCTTCATCAGAGAGGGGGATGGGGTGAGGGTTCTGGAATAAATAGGGAGAGAGGGGGAGGCAGACCGAAGATGGAGAGAAAAGAAGATAGGTGGAGAGGAGAGTATAGGTGGGGAGGTAGGGAGGGGATAGGTCAGTCCAGGGAAGACGGACAGGTCAAGGAGGTGGGATGAGGTTAGTAGGTAGGATATGGAGGTGCGGCTTGGGGTGGGAGGAAGGGATGGGTGAGAGGAAGAACAGGTTAGGGAGGCAGAGACAGGCTGGGCTGGTTTTGGGATGCAGTGGGTGGAGGGGACGAACTGGGCTGGTTTTGGGATGCAGTGGGGGAAGGGGAGATTTTGAAGCTGGTGAAGTCCACATTGATACCATTAAGCTGCAGGGTTCCCAAGCGGAATATGAGTTGCTGTTCCTGCAACCTTCGGATGGCATCCTTGTGGCACTGCAGGAGGCTCATGTTGGACATGTCATCTAAGGAATGGGAGGGGGAGTTGAAATGGTTTGCGACTGGGAGGTGCAGTTGTTTATTGCGAATCGAGCGGAGGTGTTCTGCAAAGCGGTCCCCAAGCCTCTGCTTGGTTTCCCCAATGTAGAGGAAGCCACACCGGGTACAATGGATACAGTATACCACATTGGCAGATGTGCAGGTGAACCTCTGCTTAATATGGAAAGTCATCTTGGGGCCTGGGATAGGGGTGAGGGAGGAGGTGTGGGGGCAAGTGTAGCATTTCCTGCGGTTGCAGGAAAAGGTGCCGGGTGTGGTGGTGTTGGAGGGCATTGTGGAGCGAACAAGGGAGTCACGGAGAGAGTGGTCTCTCCGGAAGGCAGATAAGGGTGGGGATGGAAAAATGTCTTGGGTGGTGGGGTCGGATTGTAGATGGCGGAAGTGTCGGAGGATGATACGTTGTATCTGGAGGTTGGTGGGGTGGTGTGTGAGAACGAGGGGGATCCTCTTTGGGCGGTTGTGGCGGGGCGGGGTGTGAGGGATGTGTTGCGGGAAATACGGGAGACGCGGTCAAGGGCGTTGTCGACCACTGTGGGGGGAAGTTGCGGTCCTTGAAGAACTTGGACATCTGGGATGTGCGGGAGTGGAATGCCTCATCGTGGGAGCAGATGCGGCGGAGGCGGAGGAATTGGGAATAGGGGATGGAATTTTTGCAGGAGGGTGGGTGGGAGGAGGTGTATTCTAGGTAGCTGTGGGAGTCGGTGAGCTTGAAATGGACATCAGTTACAAGCTGGTTGCCTGAGATGGAGTCTGAGAGGTCCAGGAAGGTGAGGGATGAGTTGGAGATGGCCCACGTGAACTTGAGGTTGGGGTGGAAGGTGTTGGTGAAGTGGATGAACTGTTCGAGCTCCTCTGGGGAGCAAGAGGCGGCGCCGATACAGTCATCAATGTAACGGAGGAAGAGGTGGGATTTGGAGCCTGTGTAGGTGCGGAAGAGGGACTATTCCACGTAACCTACAAAGAGGCAGACATAGCCCGGGCCCATGTGGGTGCCCATGGCCACCCCCTTTGTCTGTAGGAACAGGGAGGAATCGAAAGAGAAGTTGTTGAGTGTGAAGACAAGTTCGGCTAGGCGGATGAGGGTGTTGGTAGAGGGGGACCTGTCGGGCCTGCGGGACTGGAAGAAGTGGAGGGCCTTGAGGCCATCTGCATGCGGAATGCAGGTGTATAGGGATTGGACGTCCATGGTGAAAATGAGGTGTTGGGGGCCAGGGAATTGTAAGTTTTGGAGGAAGTGGAGGGCGTGGGTGGTGTCACGGACATAGATAGGGAGTTCCTGGACCAAAGGGGAGAAAATGGAATCCAGATAGGTGGAGATGTGTTCGGTGGGGCAGGAACAGGCTGAGACAATGGGTCGACCAGGGCAGGCAGGTTTGTGGATTTTGGGAAGGAGATAGAAACGGGCCGTGCGGGGTTGGAGAACAATGAGGTTGGAGGCTGTGGGTGGGAGGTCCCCTGAGGTGATGAGGTCATGAATGGTGTTGGAGATGATGGTTTGGTGCTCGGGTGTGGGGTCATGATCGAGGGGGCGGTAGGAGGTGGTGTCGGAGAGTTGGCGTTTGGCCTCGGCGATGTAGAGGTCAGTGCGCCATACTACCACTGCGCCACCCTTGTCTGCGGGTTTGATCCTTAATCATCCATTGCCTTAATTTGTTGCAACAAGGCTAATTTCAAAAAAACATCCTTTTCCTTATCCCTACGTCCCCACCTATACTCTCCTCTCCACCTATCTTCTTTTCTCTCCATCTTTGGTCCGCCTCCCCCCCCTCCCTATTTATTCCAGAACCCTCACTCCATCCCCCTCTCTGATGAAGGGTCTAGGCCCGAAATGTCAGCTTTTGTGCTCCTGAGATGCTGCTTGGCCTGCTGTGTTCATCCGGCTCCACATTTTATGATCTTTTCCTTCTGGATATCTTTCTTCCGGACAAAAGGAGTTTTAGATTTTAGAAGAAGCCAGTTTATTCCAGCTGTAATAACTCAAGAAGCCTGACTGGAAAGGAAGAGAGATAATGGGAACTGCAGGTGCTGGAGAATCAGAGATAACAAGGTGTGGAGATGGATGAACACAGCAGGCCAAGCAGCATCTTAGGAGCACAAAACATCATTTGTTGTTAAAACCACAATAAAGTCACTATTCATAGTTACAGAGGATAACCCGTCCCTGAGTCTGCTTTACTTTCTGTTTCTTTTCTGTTTCCAGAAGTGCTCTAACACACCTGCTGAATGGTCTTTCTTTCCCCCATCACCAGATCACCATAACATTTTTCTTCTCCACCTGTTAACTGCCACCAATCACCCACGCAGCCAAATAGATATTTACTTGCAAAACCCATTATGGGCAATGCAGACCATCACAGTAAGGGAGAGGTAGAGACTGTGGGAAGGAACTGCATCAAAATGGATTTGGAGGTGGAAATGAAGCTTTAGACTGTAGCAGTCCTCTTTTTACAAAAACTCCTGGTGGAATTAAAAGCTCAACATGTTCGGAAGTACTTTGGAGTTCCAATCGATGGTCATGACAGTTCCTTTTGGGAAAAAAATAGTCATTCGCACCGAATAGTAAACACATGCTCAGAATTGCTCATTAATCCAAGTTGAATTCATGTGTTTAAAACGAGCTGATCTATTTTTTCTAATTTAATTTCTAGACTTTTCTTGAGGTACTTACATTAGGCTCATTTTAAGTCAGTGTCAAATCAGGGAGACTGGATCAGTCACTAGTTAAACATTTCATTGGTTCCCATTTCCATTTACATTAGGTGGGTTGCTTCCTCCTCCCACAAATAGTGCATTGCTATCTTCTGTAATTCTCATGAAGCCTGTGCATATTGTATCACAGCAAATCAAAACTGGACAGGAAGGTAGAGTCATATAGCACAGAAACAGGCCCTTTGGTCCAACAGGCCCATGCCGATAATGATCCCAAACTAAACTGTATTTGGTCCAAATCCCTCCAAGCCTTTCTTATTCATGTGCTTATCTAAATGTGTTTTAAATGCTCCCCATGTACTCCGTCTCCTAGATTGGCTAAAGACAGTCACATAGATAGGAGCCGAGATGCTATTGCAGTGGTAACATCGGTGAACAAGTATTCTAGAACGCTGGGTTAATGTTCTG